>NW_028261382.1:138611160-139211160 GCF_051295495.1 Thamnophis sirtalis
CCTGCTCCAGGGCTTCACCATCCCTGATCGGGCCCACCACCTAGCCCTGGGGAATCTCTGCTCCCTCGTCCATAGTTTACTCACGTGTCCGATGAAAGAAGCAGGAACACCGGCCTCTATAGGCTGCGCCGGGACCAGGGCCTAGTAGCTTGCAGGGGAACTAGGCCAAAAAGCCCTCTGGCCATGCCTCACCCTCGCCGTAGAGAGAAGCAGAAGCCCCGCGCACGTGGTGGCAGTCAAAATGGCCACCGGAGCTCCGTGCATGGGCGAAGAATCGCAACAAACCCAAGTGGTCCCACAGGGCCCTCCCCAACCACCCGAGGCAGAGAACTGTCCCTTGGTGCCGCAGCTGCACAATTTAGAATTTAGGAAAAACTTTTAAAGTGCCCAATTAAGCCAAATGAAAGATCAGATTGAAATAAACAGAATCCTGCCATGGAATATTCTCAACAGTTCTTGGACCAAGAAAGACTGAAACTGGGTCAGGATTGGAAGGCACCAGTATTTAAGACTTTGCTCTCAGTCTTTGGACCAATCAGGCTTTGAGAATACCCACACGTGACCACTCCCTCCCTTCCTCTGGAAAACCAGCCTATAGAATGAAGGAGAAATTTCCTGACAGAACAACTAATCAGTGGAATGAGTTGCCTCCAGAAGCCATGGATGCTCCAACACTGGAGGTTTTTGCTTTAAGAAGAACTTGGACAACTATTTGTCTGAAATGTTTTAGGGTTTCCTGTTTGAGCAAGGGGTTGGACTAAAAAACCTCCAAGGTCCCTTCCAACCATGTTGTTGTTATTTAAAATAAACACACATAGACATGAACTATTATTTTTAAGAAAGTATTTTGCCATGCATACAGTATGACGTTGCTGCTAATCAATTATAATTTGATGTATCACCAACCTAATAGCCTTCTAGCCTTATAAACTTCATATTGCAAGCCATCACTCCTGTTACTCTTAAAATATTATATGTAGCTGTGCCATTTCTACAATAGAAGTGCACATGTTGAGTCATATTGTAGCTATTATACTATGTTTAGTATTTTTCTAGTTCTTACTTAGGAGTGTGTATTTGACATCTAGCTTTCTTGGAACATGCTTGGGCCTTCTACAATTTCACTTAATGTGAAACAGATTTTTTGTAAGGAAGTTCTACAATGGCAAGCAGAGAAAGTTTTTCCATCATTCTCCCATGTATTGCAGAGGCTCTAAAAACATGTCTAGTGCTATTTTACAACTTTTGGCAAGAGAAAGAGAATACTGATGAACAGTGTGACTATCCAGTACTCGAAGGACACTGATATATAACTGGAAGTTTTATCATTAGCAAGTAATTAAAACTGTATAAATTTGGTCTAGTGTTAAAGGCACCAGATTACAAACCGGAAGACTGTGAGTTCAAGTTCAGCCTTACCTAGTTGGGTGACCTTAGGCCAGCTACTCTCCCTCAGCCAAACACACAGGGTTATTGTTATTGTGGTCGGGAAAATAGGAGAAGTAGGAGCATTAGATATGTTTGCTGCCTAGACATGTTTATAAAAATAATAAAGGTGAGATATAAATTAAATATATAAATTAAATATAATTAAATGATAGAACTTTTAAAACAGTCTTGGGCTTCAAAATTCCATTTCGCAGCCATTTCATTGATATTGCTGACACCAAAGAATTATACGTATCTTTGGGAGCCTTCTGAATTCAAAACCTTGAATTGCCCTAACACTAAACAACCTATCTGGACTTGAAGCTGACATTTTGTCAGTGTCCAAGGTAGGTATTTATATTCTACCGATCAGTGAAATAAATTGTTCAATTCATCTTCTCTTAAATAGGTGAGTCGGATGAAAATGAGAAAGAAGAGCCAGCAAGATGTGGAAACTACTGGGCAAAATAATGTGTAAAGGAACATGCCTGTCTTTAATATACCAGTGTGTTCTTTTAAACAGAATGGCCCTTTCAATGCCTGCCACAATAAATGAAAAAATTACTTTTTATAACAGATAGAGGGGGGAGAGGGAAGATTCAAGACTATGCATATACAGGAATCATTTGAAAAACCAAGGATATGGAAATCAATCACTAGTAGACCTTCCTTTGTGAAAACTATTAAAAATAAGAAAAAAGTTTCACAATTCCTAAATAGTATTAAATAGGACTTATAACCACATACAACATCACATACAAATATGATTTTCGGAATACTGGAAGAAAATTTAGAAAACATGAACATTCAATTAACTAGTCTTATTACAAATCTCATGGAACACATCAAGGTTAAGCAGAACACGATCCTAAACAGAGCTATAATTTTCTTAAGTTTTTCAAGATTGCTGTAGTTAATTTTTAATAAAGTAAAAAATAAACAAAATATTCATGCATATGAAGAGTCCATAATCACATCTGTATACACACATATGCAACTGAATAAAGACATAAATATGAATTATCTTGGGTAGATTGCAGGACACAAATAAGTTGATTTCTTTGTGACTATTTTGATTCATTTCATTGTATACCATTTCTATAATCAGTGCAGTAGAAACACTCACTCCTCTATAGTTTATTATAAGAATTATTTGCTTATGATGTCATTCTAAAATTTCAGTGAGTTCCTTGAGTACAAGGACATAAATAATCTAAATGGTAGTCATGCAAGCAAAAATGATGGAAGGATATATAACGTGAATTATAGGCTCCAAAAATGTACTTTTAAGAGACACATGAATAATGAAAAGTAACCATTGGGTACAAATTGCCCAGACAGTTACATTGTCATCCATTGATATATTTGTGGCACCTCTCTAATGGGACTATAAGTTTGTCGTTATCTACTCAAAAAAGTGGGGCAAAAATATAGTATCAAAATTTGTTATCAAAAATAGGATGACCACTAGACTTTCTAGCATTGTTTTCAAATCCATGTCCATACACACCAGGGGTGGGTTCCTGCCAGTTCTAACCTCTTCTATAGAAGAGGTTCCACAAATCTACCATGCCGTTTAGAACCGATTCCAGCTCCCTCCCACTGCCTTTCTGCATCACGCTTGCCCCGCTCACTGATTGGCTGGCTCACCAATCGCCCCGCCCACCTCTAAGAGTCCTATCTAAACCTTAAAGTCTTAAAGCTGTCAAGTTTGAACACCCCTGGGTTTTTTTTTAAAGGGTTAGGGGTGCAAGGGTCTTGTAACTTGGTAGCTTTAAGATTTGCATAGTTCAATGCCAGAATTCCTGAGCCAACATGACTGGATGAGGAATTCTGGGAGTTGAATCCACAAGTCTTAAAGCTGTCAGGTTTGAACACCCCTGGGGTTTTTTCTAAAGGGTTAGGGGTGCAAGGGTCTTGTAACTTGACAGCTTTAACACTTGCATGCTTCAAATGCTGAGCCAAAATTTTGGTTGCCAAGCAAGAGCGTTGTTAAGTGAGTTTCACCACATTTTACAAATTGGCCATGCCCCCTCAGTCACATGGCTGGTAAGCCACTCCCACCGGGTCACATGGCCAGCAAGCCATTCTCACAAAGCAGGCCGCACCTACAGAAGAGGTTCTAAAAAATTTTGAAACCCACCACTGATGCACACACATACAAATGTCAAATTATGAAAGTCATGCTAATTCATGGTAATCCAAAAGTACTGAAGCGCCTAAAGCCATGGTGGCTCTGTGGTTAAAATGCAGTATTGCAGGCTAATTCTGCTGATTGCCAGCTGCTCGGCAGTTTGATTCTCACCAGCTCAAGTTTGATTCAGCACTCTATCGTTCAGAGGTCGGTAAAATGAACACCCAGATTGTTGGGGGCAATGTGCTGATTCTGTAAACCGCTTAGAGAGGGCTGTAAAGCATTGTGGTATATAAGTCTAAGTGCTATTGCTATTTCAGACTAATATATTTTGTTAAAATGCATAACCTTTGTTGGTGCATCTGATGAAGTAAACTATAACTTGCTTAGATTTATGCCTTTTAATAATTTACTTTTAGTTCAAATGACAAATTGGTATTTATAAAAATCTGAAACATGAACACAGACAAGATCTTTTATTCTAAGTCATGGAATGGTGAGAGTCTACAGGTACAGGCTACAGAAGAAGAAGGGTAGAAAGGGGAAGAGGAAGAGCAGGAGTAGGAGAAAGGTACGGGAAGAAGGAAGGGGAAGGAGAGGAGGAAGGAGGAAAGTAGAGAAGGGAGGGAGGGAGAAAGGGAAAGGGAAAGGAAAGGAGGATGGAAGGGAGAGAAAAGGAAGGAGAAAGGGTAGGAAGGGAAAGAGGAAGAGCAGGAGCAAAGGAGAGGTAAGAGAAGAAGGAAGAAGGAAGGAGAGGAGGAAGAAAGTAGAGAAGGGAGAGAGGGTGAAAAGAAAGAGGTAAGGAGAGGAGGATGGAAAGGAGGAGGAGAGAGGGTAGGAAGGGGAAGAGGAAGAGCGGGAGTAGGAGAAAGGTACAGGAAGAAGGAAGGGAAAGGAGAGGAGGAACGAAGGAAGAAAGTAGAGAAGGGAGGGAGGGAGAAAAGAAAGGGAAAATAAGGTGGTGTTACAAGAGGAAGGGATGGTAAATAAAGCAACCCAAACAGTATATTATAACCTATTAAATGAAATAATAAATGTATACGAATGATAAATGTTAAAACACCTGTAACCAAACGACATGCTGTATGTGATGATGGTTTTTTTTGTCTGTGTTTTTTTATTTTATTTTATTATTGTGTGTATGTGTGGTTTATGTAATAAAAATAAATTTATTTTTTTTTAAAAAAAGAGTCTATGGGTACAGGCAATGAAGCTGAATAAAATGTCAAATCAAAAAGCTGGGAAACTAAGGGTTTTTTGCCACAAAAAGCCTAGAAAACATCAGTTCATTTTTAATGGATTTGATTTATAGAAACAGATAAAAGAATGAAACTTTAATTTAAGCTCAGAGGGAGATGGTAAACTACAAATGTACTTATAATTTCTTATAAAAAGACTGGAAATGATTTATTATTCTCCCCCCGCCCCTTTTCTACTTCTTTTTATTTCTTTTTCTCTTTTCTACTACTATTATCTATTACTCTTATCTGTTTCTATATTGTGGAAAAACTTATTTAATATGTTACTATACAAGTAGACTTATAACCATTCATTTAGTGACTGAAGTTACAACGCTAGTAATTTATGGCTGGTTTTCACACTTATGACTGTTGCAGCATCTCTACTATCTTGTGATCAGAATTCAGGCACTTGGCAACTGGCAGGCATTTATGATTGCACTATCCTGGAATCATATGATCACCATTTACAATCTTCCAGCCAGCTTCCAACAAGGAAAGTCAATAGGGGAAACCAGATTGGCTTAATGACGTGATTCACTTAGCAGCATTTGCTTAACAACTGTGGCAAAAAGGTCATAAAATGGCCCAAATCATCTTTAACAACTTACTCACCTAGCAACAGAAATTTGGGCTCAATTGTGGTTGTAAATTGAGGATTACCTGTATGTAGTAAAACTATATCAAATTATATTTTTTTCGCACACAGAAACAATGTGCAATCTAAAGTTCAGTTGATCAGCTAAGCTTATTCAAATACTATGGATAATATACTGTACTACATAGTTCATAGATTATAGTATAATACGTAACATGACAGAAGGGTTGGGAGAGACCATGAGTAACACTGACAAAGTGTTTAGAACTGGAACCAATAACTATCATTCTTAGTGCATTGTCAGGTTCTAAATATTTCATTCTATGAATTTCCAATATGATTTTGTTTGATATTATTTAATGTTGCACAATCTGGCTTATTTTGACTTGGACTGACAAATGAAATAACAACTCAATTAAACCCTTTTTTGTATATTTTGTTGTTAGTCGCGAAGTCATGTCCAACCCATTGTGACCCCATGGACAACATTCCTTCAAGCCTTCCTGTCCTCTACCATTTAAGATCATGCCTACAGCTTCATTGACTCCATCCAGTCACCTCATTCTCTGTTGTTCCCTTCTTCTTTTGCCCTCAATCTTTCCCAGCTTTAGGCTCTTTTCCAGTGAGTCCTTCCTTCTCATTAGGTGGCCAATGTATGTTTAGCGTCCTTTATTTATTTATTTAACGTATGGCACACAATGTCCAGGAAATTTATAACACAGTCCTGACAACCTAAATCGCTAGTTTTGAAGGATGTGCTGAAGTTCTGTTCAGCATTTGTATGCTTATATTTGGTTCACTGCAGGGGGGTGAACTAGCTTATACCAGCTGACTAGCAGCACTCAGGTGAATGACTCTTCCAGGCTCCTCCGTTGGTCTCGCCTCACCTCATGTTTTCTTAAGTCTGGCCTGTCCATTGCTGGCTTCTGCTTTCTGCACACACAAATGCAAAATGGTACTCATTTATCTACTTGCAATATTACACGCTTCTGAATTGTTTGGTGGACAGGAGCCAGAGAGCGAGTGACAGGAGCTCACCCCATCTTGCGGAGCCAGGCTTGAACCACTGAAGTGAAGTTCCAGTGTCATTAAGACTCTGTGTCACCGCGTCCTATAAAAAAACATGATCACACCTAAAGAAGTATATACAAGATATAAACAAGCAAGTACAACTAATAAATAATAATTAACAAGGGAAAATGTTTGTATTATTTTTCAAGTGCTTGCCACAATTATCACAATGTTAGTTTAATATTTTGAGGAATGAAACTGAAAAAAATTAGAATCATACGGAGCTGAATACAACATAAAAGTATTCAGGAAAATATAATGGTAAATGAAGTTTTCTTGTATGTTAAGTAGCCTTTTTTCTTTCCCATTTGTAATATTGCAGACAATATCAACACTATTTCTTAGATTATAGAATTTACATGGTTCTTTATTTAGAAAAGTGCAGAGTTATAAATTGTTTGGCTAGAAAAAGTAATGATAATTATACCTGGTACACAAATCTTACTAAGCCATAATATGGTTCATTTTATTTTGGTTTAACTATTGCGTGATCTTATCCATTATAGTTTTACATGGTTTAGGGCTTAACACACAAATCCATACAAATATTCATATCAATCAGTTGGGATACAATCAATCAAACATTGTTAAAACATACTACATTCAATATATGAACCCAGTCAATGTATTTTTACTACAATTTGGGCTTTCGGGTAGAAAGCATTTCTTGTATTTGCTTCCTATCTGGAGTTTTTCTTGAATGCTCATTTTCCTCCTTTTACTAGAAAAATAGAAAGTCCTATATATGGTAGATGGCTGTAGCTACACATGGATGTTAATCCTCCAAATCTATCTTATTGTCACTCATATTGTCATCGATGCTTCAGATGCCACAGATTTGTTCATTCCAGTCTTCTCTAGATTTGTCTTCTCATTTTGACCTTAAGTTGAGAAACATTTCACTTACCCAGCAACTTTTTCCACAAACTTTTACATCAAAAAACAAACAAGCCAAAAATATGTATATACTCTTTATGTTAATCCCGCCACTGGGTATATTTCACCTAAAACAATGTTTGCTATTTTTTTTTAAAAAAAGTACTTTTAATAGAAAGCAGAGGCCTTGTAAGAAAGGGTCCAATTTCATTTAAAAAAAATTATATGGGAGCCTTTCTATGAGTATTACTTGACAGCACAAAACATTGCCACATTTCAAAGCATATGAGTTACATTAAGTTACCAAATAAAATTAGAATTCTGAATAAATATAATTAATGCTCCCATGAAACTATTAGGAAATATTTCTACTGCACAGCAAACATTTAAATGTACAGTTCTCAAAGCCTGTACACTCTAGATGTGACAAAATCTTAAGGATGCAGTCCTGGAAGATGCTAACTGCAGTAAGATAAGAATCCCCCTAAATCAGACACATTTAGAGTCACGAAGAAGCTAGTAGGAAAAAGAAGATAACAGGAGCAGCCGGCATTTTCTCTGAATAAAATTTGTGAAACCAAGTAACTAGGAGAGTTGCCCATACATTATTAATAAGATCAAATCTCTTGACCTAGATATTTCTGACTTACAGGAAAAGAAAAGTCAACATTTTTGAAAAGCAACATAATCCACATATGAATTACAAAGAATAAAATGAAAAATCTCTTCTTTACTCATGTGCTTACAATATTGAATTAAAATGCTTTGCTGAAAAAAGTATATTAAAAAGTATATTATAACCTTTACTTCTAATATATTCTATTTGTAATCTAGTTATACAATGAACATTGTCAGCAATGAGATATCTTAGAATCCATAAACAATCTGAATATAGACACACATACATTATACAATTCGACTTAACTAATATTACTCTTAGTGCAAAATTATTTTCCAGATTTTTTAGGTAAGATTGCAACATTTATATTGCACCCAGCCAAATCAAGATACCTTTATGCACCACTCATGGTAAAAGACAGACTGGGAATGGCCTTGTTGTTTAGAGAACTGGGAGGAGCAACTACTCAACTATTTTTTTGCAACTTGGAAGATTGGGTGAAATCTTAGGCTAAAAATATATACATTGTTTCTGCATTCATTTGGCACCTGCTATCTTGAACCTGAGTTGCATTTACACACCAGATAACTTTTTAACATTGTTCCAGAAAATTTTGATGAGTCTACACCTTGCATATTGTTTTGATCGTCCTATTAAAAATACCCCTTCAATAATTTCGGATATTCATCCAATATTGACCAACAAAGCTATAAATTGCTTTTTATTTAAAGCTCAAGACTAACATCAAAACAAAGTAATGTATCTAAAGTTGAATTCATTGGATGTAATTATATTTGACAAAAGCACATAATTTTTTTTCTGCATCTAAAACTTGAGTTTGCTTTAGGAAAAATTAAGAATAATTTGCCAGGATGGGGGGGGGGGGAAGGAATAGAAGTTCACATCACAAATTTATACAAACAACCTATACTTCATAATCAATTAGCAATCTCTGAGTTTAATGAAACTAGTTTGTGCCAATTAAATATTGTACAAGTGTTGGGGGAGAAGCTCACTCAAAATATTTATATTAATTCTACCACAGATTTCCATATACCTCGGCATATGATGTTGGAAAGAACCTCTAGATAGATCATGGCTTACAATCACAATTGGAAGAAGAATCTTTGTTGCTTAGTAAGGCAGTTGTGAATTGCATTTAGCCTTAGTAAGGCCACACCTGGAATACTGTATCCAATTTTGATCACCACATTGCAAAAAATACGTTGACACTTTGGAAAAAGTGCAAAGAAGAGCAACTAAGATAACTAAAGGCTGAAGACAAAAACATGATGATAGTTTGTAGGATTTGGGGTTTGGCTAGTCTAATGAAAATAAGAACTAGGGGGACGTGACAGCAGTATTTTACTATTTGAGAGATTGCCACAAAGAGGAAGAGGTCAACTTATTTTTCAAAGCACCAGAGGGCAGGACAAGAAATAATGGATGGAAACTAATCAAGGAAAGAGGCAACCTCGAATTAAGGAGTAACTTCCTAACAGTGAGAACAATTAACCAACAGAAAAGCTTGCCATCAGAAGTTGTGGGTGCTTCATCACTAGGGGATTTTAAGAAGAGACTGGAGAGTCACTTGTCTGAAATGGTATTGGGTCTCCTGCTTGAGTAAAACCAGCAGATTGGACTAGAAAACCGTGAAGATCCCTTCCAGCTCTATTCTTATGCTGATTGGTTGACTGATCTTATAATCTTTTTTGCCATGGTTGCTTAGAGAATCACTGCAGTTAAATGAATCATACAATCATCAAGCGAATTCAGCTTTCCCCACTGACCTATTGGAAGCTGGCTGGGAAGATCGCAAGTGGTAATGTGCAACAGTTGTATATACATGCCAATTGCTAATTGCCTGAGTTTTGATCACATGACCGTGGTGATGCTGCAATAGTTGTAAGTGTGAGGATCAATAGTAAGTCAGTCTTTTCAAAGCTGTTGTAACTTTGAACAGTTACTAAACAAATAGTCCATTTAGGGGAGGACTACCTGCATATTTTAACTTAAAGGCTCACTGGAATCTCTTCTCAGAAAGAATAACAAAAAGAAGAAAAAGTATTAAATTAAAAACATCATTCATGAAACAAATATTATAATAAAATTAGGAGACATTGATGTGAGGCAATACAAACATTTTGATTTATATTAGCTTATTAAGATGTCTCTCTACTTTTCTTTAAAAAAATGGTATGTCCCATTATTCTCCAGCTATAAACTGAGACAACTCTTCATCACCTACTTTTCTAAAATAATTGACAACTTTGCCACAATGATAATTGTATGTCTCAGTGGAATCATAAATCTATGTAAAATTATGACAGATTTATCAGATTTGGCAAAGCTACCAAAGCTTGAAGAAAAAGCTGTCTGTTTATTCTGGGAAAACAGAACACTTTACACATTCCATGAATAAAAAACTATAACAGATTTCTCTGATGATTTTGTTTATCTTAAACTAGTCTTCTAATATCTAATTTAGTACTTACTACAGCTGTGGAAATAATTCTATTATTGTTTCTTCAGTTATCTCATCGGAAATGTTCAGAACCCTTTGAGAAGGGTTCAAAGCAGCCCACTAAAGGTGTTTCCAACTATTTTTAGCATTCAGGGAATGGATCAAAAGAGACCAGATTATCTGCATCACCCTATACCTGTGTAGAACAAACCTACCAATCAAATGCATTTCTTTAAAACAAAAAATTAGTAAATCATCAACACTGCCTGCTCTTTACATATAGAATAACCACTTAGCTGAATTACTATGTGAAAAATCTATGGCTGTAACTTATTTCTGATAACAGAGGCTCAGAACAAATTACAAACACCAGGCAATGTGGGTTAATATTTTGGGATAACTATTTCATAAAAAGTTTGCTGGTTATTCATAACATTTTCAGAAATCAAATGATGATCAGATAATACTTGCCTTGTAGCAAGCAATGTTCCTAGACACCAATGAAAAAGCTGCAAAACAATAGGATGTTAAAAAGTAATTGTAAAAAAGATAAAATGATATAAACAAATTAAGAAAGGATCTTGAAGAACTGAGTTCAATCTCTGCCCAGATCATTTTATATCTTGTTCTATTCTTCCCAGGCAATAGGCTTTTGCTTTGCCAATTGCCACACAATGGTTACGTTTTTTTAAAAAAAATGCTACAAAAAAGAGTGCAGCAAAAAGATTGTGCATGTCCTAGTCACCACATGTCCTAGTCACCACATGTATTACATGTCCTAGTCACCACATGTATTACCTACTGCAATGTGCTCTGCATGGCTAGCCTTTGAAGACCACTTGGACTTCAATTGGTCCAGAATTCAGCAACATGAATCTTGATTGGCATGTGACATCTCTGCTTCACAAACTGCACTGCTTACAAAATGCTTCCAGGTGTTATTCAAGGTGCTTATCATAATCTATACAGCCCTGCATGGCATAGGGCCTGGTTACTCGAGGGACCATCTTTCTCCCATGAAAACCTGGCTGATTCAATTTAACAGAGTTGGTGCACACCAAATCCACCTGCAGTCTAACAGGATCTCAGAAGTATCCCTTCACTGTCATGATGCCTGCCCTCTTGAATGAGATTCCCTAATATCCCCATGGTTCTCACTGTGGCATTCCAGAAAGCTGTTTTCCCAGATCTTGGGTAAAGGTGGTTGAGGCAGCTGTTGGATGGCGGTTTTTGTACAATACACCACTCAAAGTTGGTTGGAACTGAATGGCATCTACACTGAATAAATGATGAAGAACTCCATCACCATAAAATTCTCTCCTCAGAGAATTTAGTCATCAACAAGTTGAAGACATACATGGAAAAATGTGAAATTAAGGATTTGGGTAATGAGAACTACAACTGTAACAAAATGCCTTACTATCCCATTCAGGGACATGTCTGCTGGATGTTTTTATTAGTTATCGAATTATACAGATGGCTGTCCAGTGTCTACTTGAATACCTTCCATGAGAACAGCCAATCATTTTCAATGCTCATTTAATTAGATGGTTAAATGTTCTAATCATTTAAAAGCTTTGCGGAACTCACATCCATAATTTAACCATGATTTTACTCAATTATCCCATTTTTCTAAATGTCAACATTTTTATTCACTAAAATATGGTTTGCTAGTTTATAGTTCAAAATCAAGCCCATTCAAAATCTATTCTCTTTAATGGAAGTCAGTTAGAGCCACCATTGATGTATTGGCATCAAACACCTAAAAACTACTGCCATCTTCTATGTGATAAAACACTTGAACGCTCTATGCTATGCTATATTCTTAATCTTCTGGTTTCTAAACTAAGTATTCCAAAATCATTATTTTGACATCTTCATATAGCTTCTAGGCTTCTGTTCCAATTTGGATATGATATCCTTATATCTTGGTTTTAAGTTTACATATGGATAATATCTGATTATAAAACAGCATAAAATAAAGCTTTATTTTTTTAATTATGATTCTGTTAACATAACCTACAGTTGCAGCTTTTATAGCAGACTCATACTGCTGACTCATGTTTAGCTTGTGACCAAAATACATTTCACCTCTATTGCTGCCATTCAACACTCTCCCTATCTTGTAGCAATACAGAAACCAATAAAAGGCAGACAAGGATTAACCCAGGATAAAGACTTAATTCTTAATTATGAACCTCCCTCCAACTAACGAGGAACTATTGAAAAGCCCAAATTTCAATTTCTTGACAGAACTGTTACTTAGCATCTTAATAAACAAAGTTGATAGGGTCAAAATGTTACCAATCTGTAGAATAAACTATTATTGTTATCCCTGTACTGAGGATATGGCATGAACATAAGGAGCACGTTTGGGAACTTCTTTTTAACCATTTCATTAGAACATGACAGAGGAAATATTGTAATACTCATGCTACAAAAACCTCACCAAGAAGTTAAACCAGGATGATATCTGAACCACAGGTAATTTTTTTGCTGGAATTAGTATTTTAGATTCATGCTAACAATAGAAAACAAAATGTTTATATAATTTCATACACGTCACCAGTATTCCAATTCCTTAACTGGAGCTCACCAAATATAAAGACAGCTGTACCTGCCTGCCAGACAGAAAATATAAATATATCCAGTGGCAGTTATCTTCTGATATATATGCAGTGTAAAACTTGAAAGTGTATTTATCTATCTTAAAAAGAGGCTACTAAACTTCAGTTATAAGCACACTGATAAAATGTCAGACACAGAATTTTTTTTTCTTCAGAGTAAACACCCACACTATGTTTACTTTTCACCCTGTCAAATACAAACACCACAAAGACACATTGCTCCAGTATCCACACAGCAATGAAACAGCCAAAGCCAAGCTTTAATTAAAGCTGGGCTAACATCCATCCTAAAAGTGATACAAATAGTTTTCACACAGGGGTGTTAGACATTTGCTCTAGGGTAAAGGGGATGTGTGTTTCAAGCGCCTCTATCTCCGCTCCGGAGCCTATATAACTGCCTTCCTTCGAATGCAATGACCCAAAGGTGCTTTTTTAAGAGGCAAGTGGACTTTCTCATGGTTTTTGGAAGATGTTTCGCTTCCCATCCAAGAAGCTTCTTCAGCTCTGACGGGATGGTGGGGAATGGAAGGATTTATATACCTTGCAGACAGCTTGATATTTGCATTCTTTTAGAAAGTCGCGGAGGCCACTTGGGGGGGAAAGGACCTTTGGGACAACCATGGCCTGGATGACTAAAAATTTCCATAGACTTCGAATTCAATCTTTCCCAAGAGTGTATAAAACCGCATCTTTTCTTTAAAAGCGGAGATTCTGGAAAGGCAGTCCCGAGGCTCTACAGCACTTGGCAGGTAGAGCAACGGCCTTAAACGAAGGCGAACTTCCTATTCTCCCGGAATTGCTCACACACACACACACACACACACACACGAGATGCACATAAACACACAAATGCGCGCGCGCCAATAATGAAAGAGCGAATAACCAACCCGTCCTCCCTCTCTCTCTCTGCAATACTGTACCAACCCGGTTCTCGGTTTCCTGAGCAGGCGCACGTTAAACTTCCCCCTCCTGCTTCTGCGCTCGCGATCCAAGTGACTCCCTCCCAAAGCTACTACAAAAATCAACAAAACAACCCGCCCCCTTGCCATCGCAGGGAGGAGGAACAACAATCCAGGTGTAGTGACCGGCGCATATGTAGAGCAAACCGAACTCCGGCCGCTGTCGCCTGTAAAACGGGCTCCAGCTGCACGTCCGCGGTGGAGAGGCAGCGTTTGCTCAGGCGTACTAACTAGCGCTACGAAGCGGGTACCGGCATACCAGTCGCAGATAACCCGAGATGAGGAGAGGAGCGAAAAAGGCAGAGCAGCCGGCGCAGCAGCAGAGCTGAGAGACGAGGCTCCGGGCAAAAGGAGCGTTCCCCCTTCCCGATCTGGAGGCTCTGCTGTCTGTGTGTCCTTCCGCCACGACCACCCGTCCAGAAGCACTGGGCGGCCGCATTCCCTCGTTCCGAGCACAGCCACACTTACCTGGTGCCTTGCTTCGGCCGTCTCCTCCGAGATAGTAAACCCTACGCGAGGAGACGCGGTGTTGCCGAGAAAGCCATGGGAGCCAACGCTTCGGTGGCCAAGGGGCCACAGAGAAATTGCGCGGCTTTGCGAAGGCGACGCGCTGCACGCGCCCCAGGGCTTCCTCCGCACATTGAATGAAAACTCTCCCACGGCCGAATTGCTGCCACCGCAGCCACAAGCGGCGCCGAGCTCCGTCCTTCCCACTTCTTGCTAACGCGGGAGGGGGGGAGGAGTTGAAGACCGGGCGGGGGGGCAGGGTGCTCCCTCTATATGAGCAGCTTTCCAGGATGTCCCGGAAGGCAGCAAGAAGCAGAGCTCGCGTCTCGCCTTTGTATTTTTCACAGACTGTTCCTTCTTTCTCTTCCTTTCTCCTTTCCTTACGCCTTGTCCCCCATTCTGCGCTCTGAATGGCTCGGTCCATCCTGAAATGGGTAGGGGGCGGGGCGGAGCGGAGGATGCTATTGCTCGCATACAATAGGCTTGCATCCAGCTCCGCGATGTAACGGAGCAGAAAACAGTGCTACGTATTCCTACCTTGGTTCCGTTTCAAAGATGCTGTTCTGGATTTGGATGATAGGCTAGGAAAGTATGGTGGCTAAATTAAAGGTGGGCAGAGCTGGGAGATATACACGGCTCTGAGGCTGTGTTCGCCAAACATGCTTAAACTATTCACAAAATGTTGCGTGTTGGTCTAATTACCTAATCAATGGAACTGGGGTTTCACAATTAAACAGACAAGTCCATGGTTATGTTAAATTCAGGCTATTGTGCACTATGTTTTCTCCTGACATGATTACTTCCATTGTATGAATGAAATAATTTGGGTAGCTCTACTGTATGCATGAGCAAGTGGGAATGATGTCACAACACAAATGATGCAACTTCTTTTTGTGTAATGATGAGGCACAATAGCACTTAACTCTGGATGGCATGACACAATTGTCATCATCTTGAAGCCATATCAACTTTTTATGAATGTAGCTGAATGAATCAATGTTTATTTATACCCTGCTGTGGTTTTTTTTAAAAAAAATCAGCAGCATGTTAGTCTGCAAACCCATAACTCTTAGCATTTTGCAAAACTAGCAGTCCATGTTCCTGCATGTTAGCTAGAATGCTAACATCATTCAGTTTCATAAAAATGTATCCTCCCATTAAGCTGTCTGTTACATGACATGGAAACTGAAGTTACACAACACATTGAGTCATACTTGCCTAACAATGGTTTATTGAATAAAGAATGGATTGACCATACTATGAATGCTATCCAGTTTGAGAAGAGGGCTTGCACAATACAATGAGCCATAAATTAACAACACAACCAATTGTGACTAAAATTATGTGACTAATTTGTGTTCACTGTACAGTATGAACATAGCTACAACACACAACAGTGATTTAGGAAGCATAATGCCTGGGTTCCCACATATTAAGGCAGGAT
Organism: Thamnophis sirtalis; assembly: GCF_051295495.1. Lineage (NCBI taxonomy): Eukaryota > Metazoa > Chordata > Lepidosauria > Squamata > Natricidae > Thamnophis > Thamnophis sirtalis. The sequence goes on from NW_028261382.1 coordinate 138,627,126, forward strand.
CAAGATAACATGCTACCTTTCTGTCACGTTCTGAGCATGCGCTAAAATAAAGAGTTTAAACGGGAAGCGCTCGACACCCAATTGGCTGGTCATTTGACAGCTCCTGTATAAAAAGGGAGCTGTCCAAACGAGCAGCGCGCATTCCTGTCTAAAAGCCGGTTCTGAAGTTAGCCTGTATTTGTTAGGGAATAAAAATTGTTAGCCTTTTATTCCCGTCTCCGCCTCAGTTCTTCTGGCTACCCACGGTCCTTGGGGACACACCACTGGCGACGAGGATGGGATCGCCAAACTGAGGTGCGAGCCAGCTGAAGTCACTCGCTGAGTCACTAGAACCGCGCTTCCAGTCTAACCCTGCCGCGACGAGACGTCGCCTCACTGACAGGAATGGCCACGTTAAACTTCGCGCCATTCAAGTATGGTTCCGAAACGTGGGAGTCATATACCGCCCGTTTCGAATGTTTTCTGGTCGCTCACGACCTTACCGAGCTGACGGATGAAAGGAAATGTGCATTTTTCCTGTCAGTATGCGGCACGGACGTTTTCCACACCGCCAGGGCTCTCACAGCCCCTGAACCTATCAAGGCCGTGCCATAGCCTGTCCTGATGGCAAAGCTGACGAGCCATTATGCTCCGTCTCCGTCCAAGATAGCCCACCGACACGCATTCCATCAACGCAGCCAAGCCGAGGGAGAGTCAGTCAGCACCTATGTCGCCATCCTAAGATCAGCCGCCCTTCACTGCGAATTTCGTGATCTCGACGAGGCCCTCCTCGACCGCCTGGTGTGTGGCCTCAGAGACCTCAAACTACAAAAATGGTTATTGATGAAGGCAGACCTCTCATTTCAATCCACGTTCGATGAGGTTCGGGCTGCTGAAATGGCCACGGCATCCCTAGCTACCATTGCGAAGAGCCGGTCTACTCCAACCGCACAGCCCGCCAATACGTTCAACACAGCTGCCAGTCTACCAGATACGGAGAGTGATGAATCGGACGCCGAAGGGCAAGAGGAGGACATCAACCGCCTTTATGAGGCGAACAAAAAGAGCGGAACACGGCGGAAGGGCGACCCTAGATCTGCATGTAGTGGTTGCGGAGGCAACCACGAAAGAGCTGAGTGCAGATTTAGGCAAGCCCTCTGCCAGCGGTGTGGCAGAAAGGGCCACATTGCTCGGGTGTGCCGAGCCGCGCAGCCCATGTCCTCCTCAGAGTTTCAGACCGATCGGTCCCGTCAACCGTGGAACCAGACGGAAGGCCCAAAGAAACCTAGGATGGACTGCCATGCCATCCTCCGGAACGCAAATCAGGGCCTCTCCTGCCACAATCTGCAGAAAAAGATTCAGCTGACTGTCAATATTGAAGGGAGGCCCTGTGAAATGGAGCTGGACACCGGCTCCGCTATGTCCATTGTGTCCTGGAGCATGATTAAACGCCTCTTGCCACAGCTGTCAAAGCGCCAACTACAAGACTGTAACCTGACATTACGAGACTATCAGGGCAACCTGATTCCAGTGATCGGCACCCGCAAGGTCAGAGTGCATTTCAAGGGGTTTGATGGCCGGCTACCCCTCATCATAGTCGAAGGGTGGTTGCCCAGCCTTCTCGGCCTCGACTGGTTCCAGTCCCTCGGCCTTCAGATCAGCGGCATCCACCATCTAAGCACGTCGGCCCTAGACTGCCTGGTCAACGAATTCCCTGCCGTGTTTGATGGCACATTAGGCAAATACACTGGCACACCCGTGTCATTCAACCTCGACCCGTCTGTGCAACCGGTGCGAATGAAGCCACGCCGAGTACCCATCGCACTCAAGCCGAAAGTGGATGCCGAGCTGGATAAGCTCGTGGCTCAAGGCGTCCTGGAGCCAGTGGACCATGCACGATGGGAAACACCCATCATGTTACCAATCAAACCAGACGGCAGCGTGAGGATTTGCGCAGACTACCGCTGTTCTATCAACTGCGCTCAGCCCTCCAACGCGTACCCGGTGCCAGTGGTTCAGCACCTTCTCCACACCTTGGGCGAGGGGTCTATCTTCGCAAAGCTCGACCTCGCCCAAGCGTACCAACAACTAGTGGTGGACGATGAGGCAGCTGAGGGGCAGACAATCATCACGCACTGGGGCGCATTCTGCTGCCGCAGATTGCAGTTTGGGGTTAGCATCGCCCCAGGACTTTTCCAAAGTTTGATGCAGCGGCTGCTCCAAGGACTCCGAGGCGTCGTCCCCTATTTTGACGACGTCCTCGTATCCGCAGCCTCCCTTGATGAACTCATGCACCGCCTGCGAGAGGTTCTCCGGAAATTCCAACAAGTGGGGCTCAAAGTCAAAAGAGACAAGTGCCAGATCGTGGTGCCCCAGATAGAGTTCCTAGGGTTCCTCATTGATGGCAGCGGCATTCACCCCATGGCTGCCAAGACCAAGGCCATCGTGGAAGCCCCTACACCTACTAATAGAGCTGAACTACAGGCCTTTTTAGGCCTACTAAACTTCTATGCTGTGTTCCTGCCACATAAGGTGTCTGTCGCTGAGCCACTTCACCGCCTCCTTGACTCAGGTGCAGCCTGGGTTTGGGGCCGCCGGGAGGCCTTCGCATTCCTAGCTGTCAAACACCTCCTCATCTCCAACGATGTCCTCATCCAATACAGAGAGCACTTGCCTCTCGTGCTCACTTGCGATGCTTCTCCCTACGGGGTGGGCACCGTCCTCTGCCACCAGCTACCCAGTGGGGCAGAGGTGCCTGTAGCATTTTTCTCCCGCACCCTATCTGCCTCCGAACGCAACTATGCCCAAATTGATAAGGAGGCTCTTGCTATTGTGGCCAGGGTGCAGCGTTTCCACCACTATTTATATGGCCGCACGTTCCTGATTGTCACCGACCACAAGCCGCTGCTCGGGTTGCTGGCCGGCGACCGCCCTGCCCCGCCGCCCTGCCCCGCAGATTCTATCTCCATGAATGACACGCTGGTTTGTCTTCCTCGCCTCCTACGAATACCAGCTGCACCACCACCCGGGGAAGCAGATTGCCCATGCCAATGCCCTCAGCTGTTGCCCCCTGCCGGGGGCCCCTGAAGACCCTGCTGCTGTCGCCCCAGTATTCCTAATTGACGACCTCAACCTGCCAACTTCTGCCACCGACATCGCCCGGTTGTCCGCAAGGGATCAGGTAATATCCCGGGTACTAGACTGGGTTAGGCGAGGGTGGCCAAAAGACCCCGTAGATCCTGCTTTCCTTCCCTTCAAATCCCGCTTGGCGGAGCTGTCCGTCCAGTGCGGCTGCCTGCTCTGGGGCCGCAGAGTAGTGGTGCCGGCCTCACTGAGGACTACCGTCCTGCGGCAGCTACATCACGCCCACCCCGGCATCGTCCGGATGAAAGCCCTGGGCCGCAGCTACGTGTGGTGGCCTAAGCTGGACCAAGACATAGCAGCCCATGTTGCGGGATGCTCGCAGTGCCAGGGCGCCCAGGCCTTGCTGCCCAAAGCCGAGCCCCGTACATGGGAACCGCCTTCCACACCCTGGTCCTGCGTGCACGTCGACTTCACAGGCCCCATTCAGGGCCGCATGCTATTCATTGCTGTGGACGCCTTCTCGAAATGGGTTGAGGTCGTCCATATGCCCTCCACCACCGCAGACGCGCTCATTGCAACCCTTCGCCACCTATTTGCCACTCATGGCCTTCCCGACGTGCTGGTGTCCGATAATGGACCACAGTTGACGTCTACCAAATTTGAGGCGTTCCTGGCTTCCCAGGGCATCCGACACGCCCTCACCTCCCCCTTCCACCCGGCTAGTAATGGCTTGGCGGAGCGCGCTGTGCGCTCCGTCAAAGAAGCCCTCGCTAAAATGGATCACCTTCCATGGCAAGAGCGCATCGATGCATTCTTGCTCGCCCACCATTCCACCCCATCACCAGACTCCAATACTAGCCCAGCTGAGCTCCTCATGGGTCGGAGGTTACGAACACCTCTCGACCGCTTGCACCCTGCTTATTCCACCCCAACTCCCGTAGATTCCCATGGGGGTGCCCGATCCTTCGCCCAGGGGGAGGCAGTGTATGCCCGGAATTATGGAGGGAATCCCTTGTGGCTACCGGGCATTGTGACTGACCAGACCGGGCCCTGCTCCTACAGGGTCAGGCTCCACGACGGCAGAACTTGGAGATGCCACTGCGACCAGCTGCGGAGCAGACGCCAACCACCAACCGACCAGCAGCCACCGACCGACCCACCAACTCCGGCGACCGACCCACCAACTCCGGCGAGTGACGCGGGGCCCAGAAACGAGGAGGCCGCATGAGAACAAGCAGCCAGTGCCCCAAACCGAAGCGGTGACTTACTTGATGGGCCAGCACCCTCCTTCGTTCTTCGCCGGCCCGGGCGATCACCATCCTCCGAAGCAGAGTCCTCGGCCGAGCATCCAGAGTCACCAGGAAGCGCGGGAGAACCTCGAGCCTCCAGCCGAATCAGGCGGCGTCCAGCATATTTACAAGACTACGCTTGCGCGAGCTTACGCAGGAGGAGTGTCACGTTCTGAGCATGCGCTAAAATAAAGAGTTTAAGCGGGAAGCGCTCGACACCCAATTGGCTGGTCATTTGACAGCTCCTGTATAAAAAGGGAGCTGTCCAAACGAGCAGCGCACATTCCTGTCTAAAAGCCAGTTCTGAAGTTAGCCTGTATTTGTTAGGGAATAAAAATTGTTAGCCTTTTATTCCCGTCTCCGCCTCAGTTCTTCTGGCTACCCACGGTCCTTGGGGACACACCACTTCCTAATTGATCATAGAATACTTGTGAAATGATCAAGGAGAATGGTGTACATATATTTAGCTCAGGGGTGTCAAACTTCCAATGACTCGTCACGTGACATATCAACTTTTCCACCCTTTGCTAAAGTGGGTGGGCATGGCCAGCGCATGACACATCTGGCCTGCAGGCCGCCAGTTTGACACCCAATTTAGCTTAATGTTTAGTTTAGTTTAGTTTATTGTCATTGCACCTCATATAACAAAATTAAATACCATCAAAACAAAATTAAATGTATTATGATTTGGACTCTTCTGTATAGTAACTGATTGTAGAATGTTCATCTCTTCTTTAATTTAGTGGCTGATTAAATGCTTCGCTCAGACATTGGGGCATGCCAGTAATATACCGGTAAGTAAATGAAGTGCAGCCCTATGTATGCAACTGGCTTGGAATAAATTACATAGAGATAAGGATGGTAGGCTTATATGAGTTGCAGCCAAAATCTCATCATTATGTATATAAATGCTCTTGATTCACACATTTACATTAATACATTATGTGGCTTATTCAAATTTCAGTTTAACAAATTGCATTCAACCCAGCCTAAATGAGAGTTTACAAACCAAAAATACAGTTAACACAATATGTGAATTCATCCACATAGTGTTCAATCTCATAAGACATGGCAATATAAATCATGGTTTAGCACAGCTGCTTCCTTCCAGGTTTCAAGTTATACATTATGCTTCACCTCCCTCCATTTGAATGAACATTTTCATGCACCCATGTATACATGCCCATGATCTAGAGGACATAGAGGCTTTTGAGTATTTGCTGAATATTGAATATTTACTTATAGCAGTAAAACCATATACTGGGCAGAGTTTAGGACTAGGTAGTTTTCAAGATCATCAGAATTTCTGAAAGTGTTAATGGAATTCTTGATTGACCAGATAACTTGCAAATAATCCAAACTGAGTTGTGTTCCCAGTACTTCAGTTGATTTCAGTAATACAGATTTGCCCTGTCTTAAGCAAATTTGCTATAATGTGATTGACTTTTCATCTAAGAATTTATTTTTTATGAAAAAAAATACTGTATGTTTGTGTCAATATATCAGTTTGCACCATAGGTTTAGAAATATGCCAAAACTGCTTTTCCTGCCATTCCTGCATTTACCATTGTGCTGAAGTGTGGTTCTAGCCATATGTGCTATCTCTCACTTACTGACCTTTTATACCTGCAATAATATTTCTATTAAAAGTGGTTAACCCAGGCATAAGAATTGGACCAATACCCTTATCCCAATTGACAAGGAAAAGCGTCTAATACTGGAAATCAAGTTGGACACATTATGTTGGCTTGTAGCCTTAAGATAGGTTAAAACTCTGCAGTATAACAAAGAATGTTAATATTTGTAATGCTGTTATGCATTCAACCTCTTTGTAGGTCATGGGAACCATGTAAATTAGAATTCCAGTTGTAAAAAAGATGAAGAAAAGCATTCATTGTACACAGAGTACAGACAAGGAAAACAATATATCTAAGTAACTTGGTGCATAATAATAAGATTCTGAACATTTATGAGCAAATTTGTCAATGCATTTGAGTTACAAAATTTGACATCATATACAGTAATCCCCCTTTTCCACTGGCTCAATGTCTTGCTTTTTGTGAATTTGTTTTATAAGAGCTTGTTGGGAAATGTATCCCTCACATAAAGTGAGGGAAGTCTATATTTGCTGAATAATAATAATAAGGCTCTCTGGTGCTGATTGCTAGGGCCTTTAAGTTATTGTTGACTGCCAGGAATAACTCTGAGGTTTTCTTGCTGAGTTTTTTTCAGAAATGGTATGTCATTACCTCCTTCCTATGACTGAGAAAGAATGACTGGACTAAGGTTACCAAGCTAGCTTTGTCCTTCAGGTTCTTCAGGTTTATAACCTGGTGCCTCAACAACTATACCAAATTGCAATAAAGAGGTAACCTACCTGTACTGAAATACTATCAGTATAGCTTGGTTGTAGAAAAAGGTGAGTTAAATTTTTAATCTCCTTGAGAACAGGTTTATAATGCTTCTCTTCATAGGAATAAAGGCAGCATCACCAGGAGAATCACGTTCAATAAATTCATACAACCAGGTAAGCAACCCAGAGAAGTCATTTTTTGCTTGAATGCTTCAATAAGTCTCAATTAATAATCCCTTGTACTAATATCCTAAATTAAAAGATGCTGAGAGTTTTACATCATAACATTTGGTATTTTGTGGGCCAATGGGTTTCATTCTCTGTAGTACTGTCAGTTATTCCAGACACAGAAATTCAACTGCAGCACAGATATGAAATTAATGCATAAGATCCTTTCTCTTAAAATGGATTGTAGCTAGTCCTCTTCTAACAATGCTTAATTGGGACTGGAATTTTCATTGCTAAGCAATGTTGTTGTGAAATATGATTTGAACAATTCTGTTAATGTAGCCTTACAATGAAGTAGTTTTAGTACATCTAGTTGTGTTTCCTGTCAGGTTTATCTGGGAGGGCTGACAACTGGTTGTGATATCAATTTATTCAGCACCATACCTGTATTACAATTTTTATTGTCACAGCCAAAATTATCTTCCTGTTTCTTCATTTTTTCCTGGCCAAATGAAAACAATTAATAACCCAAGAATACCAATTGTAGCCCTGATATCTTTGATTGCTGATATTTTCCCCAAACACTAATCTGTCTTTTAATTGCTTTCCTTATCCATTAGTGGTTGGCATAAATTATTTTCTCACACAGAATATTGTAATGTACTTATTGCTTGTCTTCTTTGGGACCTTTAACAGTGCATTTGCTAAATATGACATCTTCTAGAATTTGAATTACAGTAGTACACAACATGAAATTTGATTAAAACTATATTTAATTAAATGTGAATGAACAGACTACATTTCTTATTTATATAATAAGTTGAAAAATAGAATCTCTATGAGCATATTTGAATGAAAGCTCTCTGGCATTGTTTTATACAATTATGAGCAAAACATCAGTAGAAAATTGGATTATATGACACAGGCTTGATAAAACGTTAAATAATGTTTAGTTTGACCTGTTGGTACAAGGCCAGATTTTTCAGTCAGAAAGAAAGCAGTTGGGTGGCACGTGTGAAATTGAGGTTAGATTTTGCAGTGCTAGAATCTATTTAAAACTCATTAACTTATGTGATGTCTTAAACTAAAATATAAATAGTCTGTGAGAAAAAGAAGAGTTACAGTGGATTCTACAGTTTGGATATGTGCAGTACTCTTTCACTTTCTCCTCATCCCCCAACTTTTAGCAACATTAAGTTTTGCTTAAGAAAATGTGTTTTATAAAGTGACATATACAGTAACAGTAACAGAGTTGGAAGGGATCTTGGAGGTCATCTAGTCCAACCCCCTGCTCATGCAGGACACCTTTACTAGGGACTTGAACCACCAACTGCCAACCTTTCTGATTGACGAGCTCAGTGTATTAGTCACTGAAGCACTTAGCCATTATTATTATCATATAAAGTATTTATTATATACATTATTATGTATATGAGATTCTTGCCATGTGACATGAGAAACAGCTCTTGGACAAGCAACAATTATTTGCAAATGTTTTGGTTTCTGTTTAAATCCAAGCCATGATATTTTTCTAGCCTTGTTTACATAAAACAATATAATAGCAAAATCCTTGGCACATTTTTTCACTGATAAATAGTGTGGCATTAAAAGGGGTTCTTCCAAAAAGAAATCAACCTGTGGGATGTTTACTAATTTAGAGTTTTGTGAATAAGGAAGAGAGCATATAAATATTGTATTTCAATAAAATGTGAAAAATGAATCCATAGTAAAACAATCTATTCAAAATAAGTGGTATTATTATTACTGTAACCAAATATAAATTTATTATGGACTTGCATTTAATCCTAACATTTTTTGAGTAACAGTTATTTTCATTGATGTGTTTATAAATGTTAGATGGAAAAGGAGTTGCATTTATAATTTTTTGTACAGGCATAAACTTAAATTTTATTTGTCTTCACCTCAAAATAAATAATATTTAATGATTTAAAGAACTGGAAAAATATATTCAGTCCCAGACTCCAAAATTTAAAGTATATCTTCGTATTCAACCATTTAAATTGCAAAAGTGCTCATAGTATCATTTTAATAGTCACTAAGGACCAAATTTTCAAGCATACACTATAGTTTAGACATTAGCCAAAGATTGGGCTTATTGTAGAAGGGAGATCAATTTATTTTCCAAAGCACCTGATTGTAGGACAAAAAGCAATGGATAGAAGCTCATCAAAGAGAGATCCAACTTGGAACTGAGAAGAAATTTCGTGATTGTGAGAACAAGCAATTGGTAGAACAGCTTGCCTTACAGATTTGTGAGTGCTCTGTTATTGGAGGTTTTCAAGAAAAGACTGGACAACCAGTTGTCTAAGATGGTACTGTCAGGGTTCCAAAATTTAATCAGAGTCCAAGGCAAAGGATTCCGCAAAGTTCCAATTCATTAAAAGAGCCATGTTGGCACATCTGGGAAAACCTGAATCTGAAAGCTTCCCAGTTTTCCCACCCAGTTGAAAGTTCAAGATCCTGCCCCAACACCCACAAGCTCATCACATGTTCTAATCTTATACTGCCACAAAGACAGATTCCTCCCACCGAGATCCGGCCAGGTGCAGAGACAAAGTCAACCTTGACTTTCTAAGAAGAATGTTGTTATGGCTACATATTACCCAACTCCACATAATCCTCCTTCCCAGTTTCCCACAGTAGAAAGTGGTGGCAGGCCTGAAGTCCAAAAGGAAAGATGGCTTGCAGGCATGACAGGTACAAGGTTTCCTGCCTTGGGAAGTGGTTTGGACTAGATGATATTCAAGATTCCTCCTAGCTCTATTATTCTATGTCTATGTCTAAGATGAATTACTGGCTCCAGACAGCATGACCAAAATACTGAAATGAGGCAGGAGAGTTCTCATCTCTAAAGAATTTTGATCTGATAATTAAACTGAAACTGTCAATCCAGGTAAAGGCAAAGAGGATCAAAACTTGAGAAAATCAAGCCTTAAAGAATCAATCAGGAGCGTAAAAAATCTTTTGCAGGCTTTTAAAAAGAAGATGAGACAAAAATAGACAAGATTCTGAGAGGAGCTCAGGAAAAACACAATAATCCAGAAATAGTGAAGCTAGATGCAAATAGTGTTTTAGGATATATATTATAGAAAATAATTTCAGTTGAGTGGCTTTATTATATTTTGCCCACACCCCCACCCCACCCAACCTCTCTCTCTCTCTCTTTGTGTGTAGTTCTCTCAGGACAGAAGTTGCTAAGAAAAATCTTGCAGAACACATCATTTCCCACCCATCTCAACTTTTATTTAGTTCATTATTATTGCTGTACATAATAATAATATTCTTACTGAATCAGCATTCTTATTCTGAAAGGAACGTAACTTTAGCACACTCTCCTACATGATTTAGTTGCAGAAAGAAAGGAATCAAAGGGAGGAGATCATCACTTGACTTAATGCAGCATCAAAGACGAGGTCTCTATGGAAAATAATAGTATTCTGAATAGCCTTAAGAAAATAGGTAGTCTTTTAAGGAGACTCCAAGTAATCAATCCATATCCGAGATATTTGTTCACCTATGCTCCAATACAAGGATAGAAACATAAATATTTGCACAGATGAGTAGGGTAAGAATTGAGCGTTCATTAATATTTTATTATTTTATTTATTCTCCAAATTGTAAAAGAAGGAAAAGAAAATCATTCCAAAATATTTAGTATGGCCAGAAGCACCTGCTGTTTTGGCAAGGAAAGACAAATGACAAAGTGTACATGGTGATAACATCATACAAAAGTCACAAGTTATGTACTTAGGTCAGATGCCAGAATGTAAATTCATAACTATGGCATTTACATAAGGAAATCACTACATGAGTCTTGTCATTTTGAAGTCATCACTCTTTGCTACAAATGCTATTTAAGACCATGAAGAACTTTGAAGGTTGTTTCACTTTAATGAAAGTGAATTGAGTTAAGGATATACAGTATTAGAGGTAAAAATCGTGCAGAAGGCCAGCATCCCACTTCTGAATGATATACCTAGATCAATGGCGAACCTATGGCACGCCTGCCACAGGTGGCATGCGGAACCATTTGTTAGGGCACATGAGACGTTGCCTTGTCAGCTGACCAGCGTGCATGCGCGCGCTGGCCAGTTGAGTTCAGCCTTTTTAAAGGCATTTTTCACTCTCCCCAGGCTCCAGAGGCTCTATAGGAGCCTGGGGAGGGCGAAAAGAGCCTCCTCCGTCCCCCCCCCCCCAAGTGAAAAAATGGCCCTGGAAAACCGGAAGTTGGGGAACGGACTTCTGGTTTGCTCGTAGGGTCAGTTTAATCCCTCTGGAGGTTTCAGGAACGTCAGGAGACTTCCCTGAAGCCTCAGGAGGACTAAAAGCAACCCTACGAGCAAACCAGAAGTCACAGTCAGGTTTGTTCATAGGTTTGCTTTTAGTCCTCTGAAGGCTTCAGGAAAGCCTCCTGAAGTTCCTGAAGCCTCTGTAGGGATTAAACCGGCCCTACGAGCAAACTGGAAGTTATTTCCGGTTTACTTATGGGGTCATTTATTGCCCTTTGGAGGCTTCAGGGAAGCTCCTGAAAATCCCTGAAGCCTCAGGAGGGCCTCCAGTGGGGGCAGGGAAGCTCTTTTTGCCCTCCCCATGCTCCTATAAAGCCTCTGGAGCCTGGGGAGGGCAAAAAAAGCATGCAAAAAAATGTGGAGGAGCGTATCTCATGCGCGCATGCGCACTGGGGGGTTGCACATTGCATTATGGGTGCAGAATGCCCACACACAACCCCCTGCACTTTCCCCCCTTATGGCACAGGTGTCAAAAAAGGTTTTCAATCGCTGACCTAGATGAATCATCACTTTGCTGGAGAATACAAGCTTCTCTGCTGGCACAGAATCCTGTAATGTCCAAGCTAAACAACTTGCCTTAGGTTTGGACACCGATATTGTGTCTGTTTCTAAACCTCCCCTATCTTCATCAGTGTAGTTTTCTATTGGTTGTCCCATCTGCTGCTGTTTTCGCAGCAAGGTTAGCGCTGAAGACAAAATCTACCTTCCAGCCATTTCATGAAATACATGTTTTCCTGATAAAAGATTTAAGAGTTGGAAATATTTTTCACAGTTCTGGTAATACTTCTAAAATTATTCTCATTCAAATTGTTCTCTGATTTTGTTTTTAAGATAGGTCAGATTGATGAGCAGTAGAAAAATAATGGGGCTTAGGTACAAAACTCTTCCGTAGGCACTACAGAGAAAAAGGATGGTTAAATTGCATTTTAATGTTTTAATTATGTACTTTATAATAAAATTGTACAATTCAAAAATACAGAGAGCCAACAGTACGTTAAGAAATAATTTAGCCTCCTTCTATCTATAAATACTTTAAAACCACAATATAATATCCATAAAGTAGCAGCATGTTCAAATCAATAGATCTATTAGAGGGCATTTAAAAAGTATTTTCAATAATGTAAGCTCTGCACCTGAGAGAAAAACTAAAGCATTTTTTATACTTTTTCTTGGGTAAACATAATGCAATTTTAAAATAAAACAATTTTCTATAGCTTTAGTAGAAGAATTTATATAACACCCAAATATTTGGAAACTATTCTATCATCTATCTACCTATCTACCTATCTACCTATCTATCATTATCCATCCATCCATCCATCCATCCATCCATTTATCTAATATCATCATCCATCCATCATCTATCACAACATGTAACTTTTCTTGCATTAAAATTGCTTGCTTGCTTCCCCAACTTCTTACAAATGATCATTTGGCTTTTTTCTCTGATCAGGTATCACTGGGTTAGTGTGGACCATTGGAGTTTAAGACACCTATGTTTGAACTTGAATCTGACCTTGAGGTAAACAATAAGAGGAGTAAACAACTTGGAGCATATAAAATAATCATAGTGCAATATTATGTCATAGAAATGAAATACCATTCTGCATACTGTAGTTTTGTATTTGCTATACATACAATGCATTTGGAATAAATCTGTTGAGATCTTGCAATAATTCATATTATTATGAATCTTCTGGCCTTCCACAATGATATGAAAACATGGTTCATCAGCCTTGCCTAGGGTACAGAGAGTTATGGGGCTGGCTAGTTCCCTGAAAGCCTTATTCATATTTTAAACTAATTTTAACATCACATGCTCTTTTAAATTTTATATACTATTTTTATTTTTAATATTTTATAGAACACCACCCAGAGTCTCTCTGTGAAAAAAGTGGGCAGTTTTAAAATGTGTGTCAACTTCTAAAGCGTTGCCATGACTATTATCAGGCTGGCATGGAAGGAGAGATTCCATGCATGCCTTCAACCGGAGTCAGATCTCATGTCTACAGTCAAGTTGGAGAATATGAACTACGGTGCAGGACAGAAGGGAGGGGATAGGGGGTAAAGTTCAAATGCAATTAAGTGAAAGCAGTTTTGGCTCCACAGGAGTCCACGCCAGAATGTCGATCCTAATAAATGATTGGATTGCTTTTGAACTTTGTCTTGGGGCTCGTAAATTAATTAGGTCGTCTTCTGGGAACTTCACAATGTGATTGTCAAACCTGCAGCGGTTCCTTTAAGAATCTTTGGCCTGCCCCACTCTTATTAAGGGGGGGATTTAGCAAAAGGTAGAATGTGTTGTTTTCAAAATAAGAAATTCCTTCCTTGAAGCTCAAGGTCATCTTTTGTCTCCCAAACCTTTACACCTGGACAGAAGCAGTTAGGTGTAGATGCCAGCGTGGAAGAAGAAGATTGGACAATGTGATGGATTGTGGGTGTGGGGGCAAGATCATGAACTTTTAACTGGGTGGGATTCTGATGTAACTTCCAGAGTCAGAATCCCATAGCACTATGCCTGCTTTATTAAATTGGAACGTTAAGCATAGTTTTGGCTTCGACTCTGATTTAATTTTACATGGTATTTGGAACACTTACATCATTCTGACTCTCCTCTAAGATAAATTATCAGCGTCCCAAGCTGGGAAGCTGTCAGGGGTACTGAATCCCACTTCTTTTTTATTTTTTTATTAGTTTTATTACAGAAAAAACACAAAAAAACCCATCATCTTTCATTACATCTTGTAGAAAGCGTATCCATTGGTCACAAGTACATTTCGTGCGTTCTGTCCACAATCACATATATTCCATTCAGTTTAAATTGTATGTGTTAAAAATTTATATATTTTACCTTTACCATACCACAATTTTTATTTAGTTAAGATTCAAAAACACAGCCACCTGCTGGCATTTTTTCCCCCCTTGCCCCAGTTCCAGTCAATCTACCATATCTTTATATCTTTATAACATATTTTAAGGAAAAAAAAGTCAATTAGTAGGACATCTAACATTTCCTTTCTCTAACATATCTTTATTATGATTATAGTTAACTAGGGGTTATTTATATTTTTCTTTCCTCTCCACAAATGCAAAAAGCAACAATCTCTAAATAACAATCTATTAATATGTGTTAATAAAATGACCATTTAAAGTCTAAGACAATCTAAAGGGAAAAGGAAAATCTCCAAGATATGCATTAGCATTCCCTTTTATTATTGTAATTAGAGAAAGACAGAGAAGAAAAGAAAACAATTGTTTGCAATTTACGTCACATCACCTCTTATTCTAATCCAAATTATTTATAGCTTCATAACAAGGTCTGAAACACAAATTAATAGGCTTTATCATACTACCAAAACACAGTTGCAATTTGTGGCCTGGTTATTTATACTAATTAAGGTTATCCTTTCATTGTTAATATCATGATATATTATATGTTAGCAACTTAACATTCAATGATAATCTATAAGAGTCTACAAAATACTAAAATCCCTACTTATTAACCATGAAAAATTAACTAATTTTTATCATCAATTGGCATTATCAGCCAGTGTCTTTCTAGTAGCAAAATAATCCTTTCTCTCTCGCCAGCAGTTGTGTCATTTCAGTTATTAGAATCTTTTCAGAGTTTAACATTTCTTTCTGCACTCTGTAGCTTAAAGGATCTCTCATGTAGTTTCGTTGCTCTTTAATTGTTATTAACGTAGGCTTAGCTTTGATTATCAAACTTGTTTCTGGATATATTTGTCTTCTTAATTCCATTCTTTCTACTCTTTTTTTCCCTCCTGCATCTTGAAATTGAAAGAAAGGCTCCAGGTTGTCAAAAACACTTTTCCAGCTTACCTTCTTTTCACTTTTGCTCGTATTTAGTCCATTGATGAATTCATCTGACATATTATCTTTATTTTCTATGTTTCCATTCTCTTCTTTGATCTCTGGGGCTCCAACCCCATCCTCTTTAATTGTAGTACCCCATACACTGTCCCATTTCTTGTCAAATCTCTCAAGTCCTTCTGCAATATTTTGAAGTCCAGCCAGGATGTTTTGGATTATTAGATTTTCTTCCTCTGAATATTGATCCATTTTTCAAAATGCAAAGAAATATAAAGGAAGAAAAAATAGGAAAAGGAATCTGCCACTCTAGCCTGTCAAAATTTTAGGAAATGTGTCTGTATTTATTTTAAATCTTAAACACAAGTTCTTTCAAAGTTTTTAAAGTAGAAGGGTTCATATCTCTTGCTAGTCTTTCCCTTGTCAAAATATTTACCAGAAGCACTAACAAAAACAGGTTTCGTGCTTTGAGTCTTATCAAGTATTATAAGCAAATTCCAAACCCTTCCATTGCAAGATCAGTGAAACCAAGTGAAGCAGAACAAAGGATACATTGTATCCAAAACAGAAACAAAGTTCAGACTTTGGCTTCCAGGTGGCAGATTCAATAATTAGTCAATTGTTGTTTTTTTGCTTTCCCTTAAATATCTTTCATATAGTTTTAAACAATAGAAAAAAATTTGTTGAAGTAAGAGAAGAAATTTAATTTAGTCAACAACAAAAAATTAGGGTAGTAAAAAGGAAAAAATAGAAAAAAAAGATCAGTCCATAGACTACAAGCAGGGAGACAGGAAATGTTGCAATTACTTCAATCCACAAAACATTGTTACGAACTAGAGCAGGAAATCTTCTAGTAACAGTCCAATAAGTGTCAAATTCACCGCTTTATTCTTACTTTGAGGACTAGTTGTTATTTTTTTTTTTAAAGAAAAATGGTTTCTCAACACGGATCTTCTAAAAGTAAAAAAATGAAAAAAACCTCACCAGATGGAATGCTTTCGCTTCGTCTCTTCCTTCAGGAGCCGTCTCCAACTATGCCAGCCTGGGGGCTGCCTCTTTGTCCTCAGTTGGAAGCACTACCCTTGGGTCAAACAAGGACTTTGTAATGTCCCTGTGACCAGCAAGGCTTTGGCTTCCCTGTCACCATCTCTTCGGGATGGTTTAGGTCCTACCGGACCGTCCAAAGACAAAAGTTTCATCGAAGGACCCGGACTGTCGGGTCCGTACGATGTGTCGTCATGACGTGGCTCCTCCCTGAACGCTTACATCATTCCGACTCTCCTCTAAGATAAATTATCAGCATCCCAAGCTGGGAAGCTGTCAGGGGTACTGAATCCCAGTTCTGGCCCAACCCTGGGCAATATGAAAATTCAGTGAAGATGGAGAAAGCTAATTTTGATGGCTCAATTAATTTGGCCGAGCCTCTTAAGGAATTGATAGAAGCTGCAGAGGTTAGGGAATTGGGGGCCTGGCGAAAGGAATTCCAGGAGGAGACATCAAGATTTATGACTTCTAAGGAATGCTTGCTAGAAGAAGAGGGGGTTGCCAGTGAACCTTCGACAGACGACTGGATGATTACCAGAAGAACTGATGAATGGAGAACTCAGCCGCCCTCACGCAGTCCTTCTCTAATGGGCCTCCCAGACCATTTCCTATGGCTAAACATGAGTGAAATAAAACCCCTCTCCTCTAAAGAGACCTCTCAGTGGAACCTGGCACCCCCACATTCTCCTTTCCTCGTAGGGAAATCTCTACCAAGTGGAGTGGAGACGTGGGCTCCTTCCATACAGTAGCTAATGAATCAACCGACACCTTTGCGGCTGGATTGATGCCTAGAGCAGTCACATCAGCACCCCTCCCTCCTACTGGAGTGCAACCAGACCCCCCTCCATTTAGGGGAGGTCAATCCAGTCGGCAGAAAGAGGCCTGGAACACATGCACCTCCCCACAGCTGCAAAGGGGTGACTCCGAACCTATGAATCAAGCAAACCAAGGGTGGGCATTCATCCCGGGTCATGGATGGGCTCAATGTCAATGGACGCCTACCCTCTTCCAGCAGATGGCGCCTTCCCCGATAACTGTTCCTGGGCAAACCCAGAGAATGGGACCGCCACCAGGTCCAGCCCCCCCCAGCAATGCCTCCCCAGGCTTTTGCCCAACCGATGGGTGTGGGTCAACGGAGGGGCTTACCACCCCCAGCAGCAAACCAACAAGCTGCCCCTGTTCAACCACCAGCGGCCCCTCCTCCCACACCCCCATGATTCCGTGCAACATTTGATGGGTCCCCAGATAAGCTGGCTTATTTCCTGAATCGAGTATGGGCGTATTTTGATCAAGTGGGGCCTCAATGCCCATCTGATCGAGAGTTGATCCAAGAGATAGCAGAGGGGATGAATGAAAAGGAGGCTGCGCAGTGGATAGCGGAGCTCCACGAGGAAGCGGCTCCTGAGCTGGATGATATAAATGGGTTCATCCAACTGATGCGCGCCAGGTTTAGCGATGTGGCCCAAAATGTGGATGCTGAAGATCAGATCCACGAATTGCAACAGGCTGGTCGTCCCGTGAAGGAATTAGTTTGGGAGTTCCGGAGAATAGCTGGGAGATTACGCTATTGGCCAGAAAGACTCTTGGTCTACACATTCAAAAAAGCCTTAGATCCCAAACTTAAAGAAGCTTGTGCCATAAGGGGGATCCCGAAACGTCTCCAAGATTGGTATACCAGTGCAATCATACTAGACCACGAGATTAACACCTATCGAAAGCCTGGTACCGGAACCCCTGCCAAAAAGCCTTTGGGCCAACGTACACAGAGGCAGCGAGCTGAGAGGCCTCTACCAACCCCCCATGGGGCCTTCATAAAGTACTACAGATGCGGTCATATGGGCCACAGAGCAACAGAATGCCTGGCTCCAGCTCCTGTTCCACAACAGCGCCAACCATCTGCCAGTGCAATGAAGAAAAAACAAAAAAAGGCATCTGTTAGCAGATGCTCTGTCGAGACAACCGCAATATGACAGTAAGAAGGAAGAAGTCGTCCACCCCATCACCAAAAAGCAGCTCTAGTCACCACTCAGATCCAAGATAAGTTGACGACCGAGCTGAAGGCCGCTCTCCGGACAGACCCGTGATTCAACAACAAGGACATCCTAATGGTGAGCGAGGGCTTAGCCTGGAAAGGGTCCAAGCTATATGTTCCTGCAGAGATGATGCTGCAAGTGCTACAGCGGAGTCATGATGCAAAACTAGGAGGCCATTTCGGATTCCTAAAAACACTCCACCTCACCAGACGTCAATTTTGGTGGCCAAAGATGAAATCGGAAGTGGAAGATTATATCAAAAGCTGTGCTACTTGTGCCACAATGAAAACCCGGCCGGGAAAAACCCCTGGACTACTTCAATGAGTGGCCAGCCCCAGCAGACCGTGGGAAGAGATCGCCATGGATTTCATCATCGAGCTTCCAAACAGCGGCGGTAATAGTGCAATCTGGACAGTTATTGATTTGTTTTCCAAGCAAGCGCATTTCATTGCTTGCTCGGGGTTGCCATCCGCAAAGAAATTATCGAAAATGTTTGTGAAACACATTTATCACCTGCACGGGGTGCCACAAAGGGTCATTTCAGATCGCGGAGTTCAGTTCACCACTATGTTCTGGAGAGAGTTCCTCAAATCAATTGGGTCCATGTAGGGGCTCAGCTCAGCATTTCATCCCAGTACCAATGGCGCAGCAGAGAAGGCCAATGCAATGTTGGAACAATACCTCCAGTGTTATGTGGACTATCAGCAAGACAACTGGTCAGACTTACTACCCTTTGCTGAAGTGGCATACAACAATGCGGTCCACAGCAGTACCGGTTTAACTCTGTTCCAGATTACCAGTGGCATGGAGTTCGTTCCCATGCCTGAGCTACCAAAAGAACCTCCCTCCTCCATGTCTCTGAATGAATGGATGGACACACTGAAGAAGGGATGGGAAAATATGAAGAAGGCTCTAACCGATATGGTAGAAGCCTACAAGAAGCAAGCTGATAAACATTGTTCCCTCCAACCCCCCTTTAGGGTGGGGGACAAAGTTTTTTTATCTACAAAATATATAAGATTGAGGAAGTGAAAAAAATCTTGGATTCCAAGATGTATAGAGTTGCTTACAATATTTGGTGCATTGGAAAGGTTACAATTTCTCTGAAGCTACATGGGTGAAAAGTTGGGATTTAAAAGCAGATGAATTGGTGAAACAATTCCATGAGAAGTTCCCTGATAAGCCAGGGTCCCCCTGGGGGAGGAAGGGGTTTTATATATGTGTGTGTGTGTGTGTGTGTGTGTGTGTGTGTGTGTAGATAGATAGATATAGATATAGATATAGATATAGATGATATAGATATAGATATAGATATAGATATAGATATAGATATAGATATAGATATAGATATAGATATAGATATAGATATAGATATAGATATAGATATAGATATAGATATAGATATAGATATAGATATAGATATAGATATAGATATAGATATAGATATAGATATAGATATAGATATAGATATATATTTAGTGTCACAACCCCTAGGATGCCCCAATTATGGGAGGAAGCGAACTGCTTCCATTCTCTGTCCATCGGCTCGTCACAAGAGACCATCACGACAGAAACCCAATATTTTTACTGTTGCCTTTGTTACACATTTGTGTTGTATTTGTGCTGATAAATAAATAAAGGGAGACTAGTATAGATCTATTTCAAGTTATTTAGCTCTCATCAGCTAGCCATACCCTTACTGACCATCACGACAGAAACCCAATATTTTTACTGTTGCCTTTGTTACACATTTGTGTTGTATTTGTGTTGATAAATAAATAAAGGGAAACTAGTATAGATCTATTTCAAGCTATATATATATATATATATATATATATATAGATAGATAGATAGATAGATAGATAGATAGATAGATAGATATAGATATAGATATAGATATAGATATAGATAGATAGATAGATAGATAGATAGATAGATAGATAGATAGATAATAATCTTTAATTTTCTTTTCCAGAAAATGTTTTTCTTTTGAGGAGGGGCCACCTGTCAGACCTGCAGCGGTTCCTTTAAGAATCTTTGGCCTGCCACACTCTTATTAAGGGGTAGAAAAGGTAGAAGAAGATTGGACAATGTGATGGATTGTGGGTGTGGGGGCAAGATCATGAACTTTTAACTGGGTGGGATTCTGATGTAACTTCCAGAGTCAGAATCCCATAGCACTATGCCAACATGCCTGCTTTATTAAATTGGAACTTTAAGCATAGTTTTGGCTTCAACTGTGATTTAATTTTACATGGTATTTGGAATGCTTACAGTGATTAGTTTTTTATTTTTATTATTTTTATTTATTATAGGCACAAATGACTAGCATCAAGTTATTTTACTTCAGACACATCATGCAAAGACCTAGCTCTCCAGAAAACATTCTAATGCTGAGAAAGAAACTCACATTGTAACTTAATTATAGTGGTGATAAACAACCATTGGGAGATTGAAGGGAGAACAGATTAAAATTAGATCAACATGGAGAAAATCTGCATAATAGCATTGTATAATTTGGAATGGCTTTTATATACAGAATTTATAAAACAAATAGTCATCAAATAATCATAGCTGGAGTCCAAGTTGTTCTAAAGAAAACAGAGTAAAACAATATAGAGCTCCATTTCCATATTAAAGAATTTCACTTTGTGCTTATCTGCTCTGCTCAGGACACAAACCAGGTTGGTGGGGAGATATAAGACTTAAAAATATCTAAAAAGAGTGCAGTAATCAGTTGGGAATTTGGAGTCGCTGAAATCATCTAAATTTCACCAAGTTGGGGAATGCTGTCTAGGGATAAGGAGAAGCAGGATCAATTATCATTTTTATATTTCTTTTAAGAAAATATTATTTCCATACAGAAGTTAGAAACATGTAAAAGCTTCTATTACTGACTTTCCTTCATCTCTGGGAATACCTCATACATTAAAGGAATTTTGGTTTGGCCCAGCTGATGCAGGAGCCTTGCTTCCTGATAAAGTTAAGTCATTAATATTTAAAACTCATAAATTATGAATTTCTTTTAGTTTCTTTTTTCTTTCTGCATGGCTTGTGATTTAAATTATAAGAATTTTTTGTTGGATAGGGATCTGCTGCATTAGAAGTATCTGAAATGGTTGCCCTGATGTTCAAGAAGCATTAGAGATAATTTTCTGTCATCTGTCTTTATTTCATTAAACTACTCAACTAGAAACCATACTTATAAATAAATCACTACAACAATACCCATTATGAATAAGAGCACAAAGCCTAGTGAAAAAGTAACAAAGCAATTTCCTTTTCCTACATTGATGCCTATTACTTAGTTTACTTAGATCCCTCACAAAGAAATGTTTTCAGTTTGGAATCAAGCCTAGATAAGAGATGGAAACTCTGGTGGAATTGGGTGGAGAGATTATGGCCATCTTTGGTTATACAGTGCTTGGACAACCGATAAATCAGTCCCTTGTCCATCCTATTTCACATATATATGACGCTTCTGGAAGAGCACTAGTTAAGAGCAAAGAGCAGTCACACCATAGATTCAAGGGGAGATGGGTCTTGGAGGTTTATCTGTGTTCACAGGGTCACCTGAGTAGTACTCCTGGCTTGTTCCTGTTTAAATTGCAGATTACAGGGACCAGGAACACTATTCAGGTGACCCTGAGGACACAGATAAACCTTGAGTGCTTTAACGATCCTATAAAAGGATGCAAATGACCAGTTGTCTGCAAGGAATATAAATCAATCCATTCCCCATATATCTTGTCAGAGCTAAAGAAGCTTATTGGATGAGAAGCATGTCAAAGAAAAAACAAAAAAGTCCAGTTGCCTCCTGAAAAAGCATCTTGGGGCCTCCCAAAGAAAGATCTCATTCAGTTTTGTAGTCCTTCTGAATTCATGGCTTCTGCTTTAAGAACAAATGGAAGCTATGACTAGAGCAGGCTTTGTCTAATCCCAGCTGGTATACCAATTGCAGCCTTGTCTAATATAGGAAACACAAAAATAAGTAATTCATGTCCTTGTCAATCAACAGTCTCTGTGCTTCCTGACCAGTAACAATATTGCTATATTATACTGTTGCTCTAGGTCAGCTTTAGTTGTTAAGTTTGTTTGCAGATGCAAATGACAATTTTCGAAGTCTTCTATGGCTCAAGGTCTGACTGTCTTAAGAATTTTTTGTTCCCATTTTATCTGTTTTTTGTTCAATTATCCAAATTGAATCGATCCAGAAGGAAAAAAGTAAATTTACTAGTGAACGCAAAGCTCATACAAAATATATTTTGTAAAATTTATAAATATAAAAAATTGTGATTCTGAATAGCAGCAGCAACAAAAGGAGGAACTAAGAATATTGAGGCTGTATCTAGACATGTTTGTAAGAATGGAATTAACTCCAAGTATGTTCCTGTTTGTATCTACATACTTATTCTCTTTAATTTAAGATGTTCTACCTTTGAAATATTTTCCCATCAAACTTTTATCTGAGGCTTGCTCTTATATTTTTTTTACTAATCATAAAAAACATTTATTTCCATCAAGATTTCTTGTGGAACAGCTTTTCTGAATTTGTTAATTTCTTTGCATTTGTTATTTGGTTTCTTTATCTACCTTTTTATTTATGTGTGATTCTATGTTTTTCTTTTGCTATGTACTGATTGTAAAACTATGACCTGATTGTAAAAGGTGGGACACATATTTTTTTTAAAAAATCTCATAATCATAGAAATTTCAAAGTCATACAATCATAAAAATGTCAAAGTTATAACTGTTGTTTCCCTCAACAAACAAGAGGATAATAAGTAGTGCTTATCACTGTGTGTTGAATTAAAAAGTTGATTTGTAGGATGCCACAAGACTTCAGGCTGTATTCCTTTTTTTATCAGGGGTATCAGTGTTGTGTTTGACCTCAGGAGGCGGGGTGGGGGTGGCCAGCTATATGTGACTCATGTCAGGGTTGCCTGTGGCGGCCCAAGAGCTCTGCCAATGAAAATGGGATGTTTCAAGGGTGGCCCTGCGGGTCAGATCTAAGCACCTGTGGGCTGGATCCAGCCATGGGCCTTGAGTTCAACACCCCTGTTTTAGATTACAGCATCTGAAATTGAATACCTGAATCCAATTTTATGTCAATTCTACTACTATAATAGAAATAGCAGGTATTACTCTTCTACATTCCTTAAAGATATATTGAAATATATTGTAATGGTGCTACTATGATTCTTCAGTGTTCCTCAGATTGAGGAGCTCCATATATTAGGAAAGCAGCCCTCAGAATCCCACCAAAGTTTCATAGCTTCCTCATTTCTTCAAATCACATTCTTTCAATACCTAGATCATTTCTGCATTTTTCTCCATACCATATTGATGCTGGAGTCATAATAATGAGAAGTTTCTGCTAAGGAAAGCAGACAAGAAAATTGAGATATAGCAATAGCAATAGCAGTTAGACTTATATACTGCTTCATAGGGCTTTCAGCCCTCTCTAAGCGGTTTACAGAGTCAGCATATCGCCCCCACAGTCTGGGTCCTCATTTCACCCACCTTGGAAGGATGGAAGGCTGAGTCAACCTTGAGCCGGTGAGATTTGAACCGCTGAACTGCAGATAACAGTCAGCTGAAGTGGCCTGCAGTACTGCACCCTAACCACTGCGCCACTTCGGCTCTATAAAAATGTGATATTCCTAATTCTTAGTACTTACTATCTTTGAAGTCTGAGATGCAAGGGAAGTGTATGTGTGTTTGCACAAAAATAAAGAAACAGATGTGGAGGTTGTTCAATTGAGCTTGACAGTGTTATTTCCATAATATTTTACTGAAAATGAAAATATAACATGTCACTTTAAAAAAAATATTTCCGCTTGAGTAAAACAGTTTCTTGCTGTATGCCAGGGAAAACTTGTTAGTTCCAAATTTAGACAGTGACTTCTTGTGCAATTCTGAAAAAAGGAATCATTGCTGCATGTTCATTTTTTTAAATCAAAAGTTTAAATAAAAAAACTCTTCAGGAAGCAATATGACTGTCACATTTTGACATAATGTGCAAAGGAAAGCAGGACCTTTGTGTTTTAGATGTTTGTTGCAACACTACTTTCTATTTTCATTTTATTCTTGTACATAATAAGTTTTGACAGTTTAACATCTTAATACAACTGAAAGTTACATTGAAATAAATACAAATCTATAATACATTTTAATAGTGCACAGTTACATATTTAGCAATAAGACAACATTTTAATAGCAAAAATAATTCCATGTATTTCTTGTAGTTCACTAATTTTTAATTGTTTTAAAATATTCACCTTTAATTAAGGCATCATTGTGAACATTTTTACTAAGAACTTCCATAGTACTGGAAATGACTGAAATTAAACAATGAGCTCATCATATTAAAATATTTAACATTTGCATTTGAATTCTAATGTAATGTTTTAAAATTAAAAGTTTGAAAGGACCCATGATATATGATTCACATATTTAATTTGTATAACTGTAAAATTATTGAAATACATTTGTTTTGCAAAGTTATAATGAATTCCTTTTGCATTGTTTTTATGCCTATTAACACAGTTTCCACAAGCTATTTATAGTATGGTACAATCAGAAGTGTCCACAGTTATCTGAAATTATGTCAGGATGATGGCATGCACATAATGTAATATCATTATGCAAATCCAACCCTACATATTTGCATTACAACATTTGTTCACAATTAGTTATTATATCACTTATTTCTCCCCCCCTTTCCTCTCATGCAAACGCTTTCAGAAATAATAACATTTCAACATAGAAACCTTATTTCAGATTGACAACAACCAATTCTTGTAAGTTCTAGTATCCATGGTTGGTATTTGTTCTAGTTGTTATATCTTCATTACTGTTGGTAGGATTGCTGATCTTTCCATGCATTTTATTTGTTGGCATCTTCTTAAAGAAGCTGCATGTTTTCTTGGACTCACATGTAACTGCACAAACTCAAGAAAGCATATATTTTAGTAAGGAAGGCATTGAAACATGCCCCGATGTGTTCCGAAGCATCTTTTTCATTCAGATCTGACAAGAAGCACATCCCTATTTTTCATATATTATTTGCACAGCCATTTGGGAAAAATCAAATGGATAGTTAGAGAATATTTGTTGATAATCCTATCCAACCAAGTATGTAGGGTTGGATTTGCATAATGACATTACACATGCATGCCATCATTCTGACATAATTTCAGATAACCGTGGACACCTGATTGTATTATAAATAGCTGGTGGAACTGGTATTAACCAACATAAAAAGAATGCACAATGAATTTATTATAGCTTGGCAAGACAAATGTATTTCAATAATTATACAATTATACAAATTAAACATGTAAACCATATATCATAGGTCCTTTCACACTTTTAATTTAAAAATATTACATTAGAATTAAAATGCAAGTTTTATATATTTTATTATGGTGAGCTCATTCTTTAATTTTTTATTTTTTTTCAGGGAATTAGACCAACACAATAAATAAAGCTTTTTAAGTAACATAAAAGAATATCTCAAACTTATGGGCACACATGTGAGTATACTACTCTCTTTTTTATCATATTGGATAAAATTCTTCTAAGTATGTACTTGCTAAGACATTTACTACTTACACTGAAAATAAAAGTGATCCCAATTACTTATTTTAAAGGTATTTTGTGTGTAGGAGTTTTTGTATACATATATTAATGTATATTAAAATCATTTTAAAAGAAGTAAAAGGCAACCCGGTAGGTTCCTACCAGTTCGGCCTGGTTCGGCTGAACTGGTGGTGGCATGGCAGCCTGGGTTGCTGGAGCCAGCAGCGACCCAGCCTGCCACGCCCCTGAACCAGTCTTCCCGATCTCCATCATTGCCACCGCTGCCATCGCAATCTTGTTTTTTAGTTCTGTGCATGTGCAGAACAATTTTAATTGAACTGCGCATGCGCAAAGCACATGCATGAGTAAAGCGTGAGCACAAGAGAACCGGCAGTAAAGCTGGCGGGAACCCACCCCTGATTTACAGGTGATATGATGTCATTGTCAGTGATGGATTTAGATTTAGTGAAGCCATATATGCATTTAATAGCAAGGTATTTATAGTGACAAATACAAATTATTTTCAAATAAATACATTTGCTGATTATAAATATTGTGAATAAATACTCTAAATACTGATATTTATCCCTTGGCTGGTTTGATCACCTTCATAGATTATAATATAGTTTAACCTGGGAACAATATTTACTTGTTTTAAAATGATTTTAATATACATTAATATATGTATACAAAAACTCCTACACACAAAATACCTTTAAAATAAGTAATTGGGATCACTTTTATTTTCAGTGTAAGTGGTAATGTACTCATTTGTAAAATCAATATTCTGTTATTCTGAAATTTTGTGGGGCCTCACAGATTGTGATGCTCTCAACTATATTTTGTTTAGTTTATGCCTAAATCTGGTAATGGTATTGTTATATTTTGCATGGTTTTATTGGTAGCCTCATGAAAAGCATGGGGTAATTTCAGAGACATGTCCTTTTTTAACAACTATACAAATTGATAGGTAGATATGGAAAAGACAGTTCATCAGCATGTAGCTAACATATTTCCCCATAATATGTTATTTGGATTTCATTTTTAAATTTTAGGAAACAGCTGAAGTTTCAGTATGACAGTACAGGAGAAAAAGAATTACACAAGAGAGGATGCTGTTTGGTTATTCCATGTGTTGCTTCAGATTTTTGAGTGTCGGATACATCACAAAATATGAATAAAGAAATAAAGAAATGTCTTACACACGTACACACCACAGAAGACTTACCATGCCTAATTATTACAGGCTATACAGCAGGAAGAGGTAAATATAATGCAAGGCACACTAATTTATCAAATGTTTCCAACTGTGTTTTGCTGTATGAACTGGAATATAGTGCTTTTGTTAATAGTCTTTGGGAGTTCTCATTTACTGAACATATCACTTACCAGTTCAATAAAAAATGGCTACTGTTCATATTTTACTTGATACTGAGAACTATACATTCCATATCTGAGATTTCAGTTAGGATAGTGGAGTGTTTTCATTACATCAGTAAATTTAATAATTGGCTGATGAAAAATGAAGTAGTAAAATTAAAATGCAAGGGGAAGATGTTCTAATTTAATAATCACTGCCTAATTTTCTGAAACCATGGAATAGTCCACAATTGAAAAGAAAACAGCTTTATTCACAGTGTATTACACCTAGACATGGGTGGTAGGAGGGAGAAAGTTTAAGCAGAATTGTCTAACGTGCCAAAATATTAAATAACACCTATGTTCTGATACTATGAAGCTGACATAAATAATGTTTTCTTGTAAACATCAAATCATGACTGATCCTGTCTTGTCAACATAAAGTCTCTTACTTAGCTTATTAAGAGATAATATATACATTCTACAAGTAGCTGGATTTAAAATATTTAAACAATATTCTAAGAGAAATTTAAGTAAAAATTGTTTGTTTGGAAATTTTAGAGAGCTACAGTAGAAGCACAAGCATAGTTACCTTCATTACTTCTCAGGGCTTGTGAATTCTATGAGCTATAATTCTATGAGATACAGAATTTTCTTTTAAAAAATGTAACAAAATCTCTGTGCTAGTAATTAGACTAAAACTGTTTACCTACTATAATTTTTTCCCTAAGAAGAGCCCATCAAGGGCATACCACTTTAAGGTAGGTCAGATAAGACAAAAAAGTAGGCACAGAGGGCAACAGTGGCAGAAATATACCAGGGGAAACCAAACACTAATTGATTAAATCTGCATATGACCTGTGTAATTTAACTCAGAGTTGCTTCTACAACCAAGGCACCAGAATACAGCTATTTATAATTTCAAGGTTGTCTGCTATTAGTGGAAACACAATTAACTTGACTATCAAGAAGCACCTGACTAGATACTCCCTGAGCTCCATCATTTTTTTAAAGTATTGGAAACAAGATAGATATTTCATTTCCCTAGTAAATCCAGAATACAACATGGAATATTTATTCTATAATTAGAAGCATTTGATACCTTTTTTGGTTTGTAAGAGCCAACTTTTTATCTATAATATAAACATTTGACAAAACGAATAGTTTCTGCAATCTTTTCTGTTGCACTTTCTTTGGTAAATAAAGGTTAATGCTAAAGAACTCTATGCACATTTTACTTGCTTTAATAAAATTATTTTATAGACTGACGCTGTATTTCTCATACCACAACACAATAAGATACACTTAGTCTGTAAGTATGTTGTGCCATTATCAAGTAGAATGATAATGGGTAAGAATTCAGTATTACAATGTATCTATGATTTTAATCTATAAATTTAGGAAATCTAAAACACTTCATAGAAGTAGGAAAAATCTTTCTCTGTGTCAGACTTGCAGGAGAACTTTTAAAAATATTATTCCTATAAGATCTATTCAGCAGGAGCAAATTAATTTATTTGACAGTTAATCTAAAAATCTCAGAGACAAAAGGAAACAAGGAATTTTTTTAAAAGCTCTGAACAGACAAAGCAGTCATTTCTATGCTGAAACAGCCTAAAGACTAAATATTCAACAAACTCAGCTTTATTGTGCTAGCAAAAACAGATTCCCCACTCCCTGGATTATAAAGGGAGAAGTGTGCCAAGAGTTCAACAAAGTTTCTTGCCCTTTCATCATATTCTTGCAAGCCCCAGAAAACTACACATTGGTAACCAAAGAGTATTCCTATTGGATGGACCCTTATTATGAGTCAACTGTCTTCTTGCCTTTTTGTTTAAAGAAAGAAAAAGCACTGGGGGGCCAGGATTTATTTTAATCCCAGTAATCATGTTTCATGATTATTCAATGGAGTGTTACAAAAAGAAACAAGTTATTTTCTATCGTCAGTTCTTCTAATATTAGCAGCTTTCCCTGAGTCAGAAAATGATGGTAGAGGACACAATTTATCAGAAACTTTTCCTATGCAGCCACCCTTAAAATGAAAGGAAGTGGGGATAACTGCTGCACTTGTCATTTCAGTGGTTCATTTCACTGATCACTGAGAATTCTCATGTGGGTTATATCTATGGGCTACAGCAAAAAATACAACTCAAAAAGAAAAGGAGTTTGCATTTATCAGTGTGATATTGGTTTGTTAGAGTTTGGATTTTAAAATTATTCATTTTTCTTCCTTTTCCATTTCCATCCATAGCCTGTTTCTTTTAAGAGAAGTAAAAGATTCATTTGGGGGCTTGTCAAATCTGCTTTTGGAAAAACTGATGTGGAGGCAATGTATATGAGTATCTTTGCAGGTGGCTGCATGTCCTGATTTTTACAAGATAGTTCTCAAGACGGCTCTCTGTATCATTAGCAATTCAGTCCACATTCACTTTAGACTTAAAATAAAACCAAAGTTGGATGCCTTCAGCAACTGGTCATATACCGGATTAAGTTCCGTCTACAAGTAGGGCCCAAGGCAATACTCCGTTCAAAATTGACTGCATTGTAAAAACATATTATTTGTAAATATTCAAATAAAATACATAATTGCCAGAACTATTCACTGGTCAGAAAACTGGGATGAATGTAGAAGTCACAGGAAAAGAAAGTATACGTGAACAGCATACTGATCATTTTGAAACAGGAACTCATCTGTATTTTGTACTTTCCTCAGTTAAGCTGTTTTGTGCAAGAGTTTAATACTTTAACTTAGCTATTGTATGTATCAGTTCTGGCAAATGAGTAGGTGAGCTATCTCTATCTTTCCCATAAATAAAAAATGAAATAATAAAATCCTGGTATATAGTTTTAAACTTGTTAATGAAGGTCTGCCATAAATATTACTTAAGTCGTATGATAAGATAGATTTCCCAATTCTATGAAGCAAAGGCTTTTGAAGATTTTTGTATGACAGCAAAATCAAAATCTGTGGTTATGGAAATCAGCCAAATATATTGATAAACTTTAAGCAGGATAATGAAATGACAGTTAGGATATAGTGGAAAGGCATATAAGATCTTTGGTTAAATCATTTAATATGATTTACTTGCAAATAAAGTTTTCTCAACTTTCATATTTGTTAGCCTCTAAATCAAGAGCCTTACAGATTATCAAAATAAAATACACTGTTTTGAAATGACACTTTTTACTTTTCCATTATAATTATAAACCAAATACATGAAACTAGTACTAGGATTGCAGATATGGAATGTAATGTAAGAAGCAGCATCAAAATAAACAACAGCTTTGGTCAGTGTTGCAAACTAAGATATCTGTATCTTTAGATTTCTAAGACCTACTTTCCAAACACTTGGATGGTTCACCACAAGCAAACAAGTTATTTGTCCTCTGCTACCTTAATAGTATCCGATTTAAAAAATATCCTGAACCACATTTCCACTCGTAAGACATCTTGGATTACAACTTTCTTTATTCCTTGGCAGGATAATTGCATTTTGGATGATGGGATTTGAAATCCAAAAAATGTAGAAAGCACCATGTTTGGAGAATCTGTAGTGTTTCTGAATTTAGCAAGTAAGGGGAAAAATTCCACAAAGAACATTAGTGATAATATTTTTGTTCTGTCAATGTTTGCTTCAGTACCTGCATGAGTGAAAAAAGCCAAGACTCCATCTGATGATTGAAGTCCTACCCATTTTTCACATGCATCGTCAAAATTAAAAAATGACTCGGACTTTGATTGTGTGATTTCTGGGCTATATTGACTTTTAGTTGCCGTCCCTCCCATGTACACCTCATTCAGACACACTCATTTGCCAGCGTTATAATTCTCTTGGAAGTTGGAACCCAATTGCAGCTTTAAAGTATCATAGTTCTGGTGCTTTCAGAAAACTGTTCACCGAAATTCAAAACCAGCATAATTTAAAATGCCCTTTCCCCACTAATATTCATAAAATAAAAAGGTATCCAATAATTCCCTATCAATCTTCTAGCTCTTGTATTTCCTCTGTCCTCACATCCAACGGGCAAGATAAAATGCATACAGTCATGTTTGGAGATTATATTGCAAAATAAATTTTACTTATCATTGCTAGAAGTTATTGGTTCTCCAGATTGGAGGCAACCCTAGCAAATCAAAGCAATTTCTGAAGGCAGCCAGATAACCTCTTCTCAATATTCATGTTTGACCTTGCTCCTATAATTTTTGTCACCTGTCTTAACAACTTTTATATAATAACTATTACTAACTTCACGAGAGGGTAATTAAAATATAATCAAGTTCACAGTGCAGCCAGAGGTCTGTTATTCCTTAAATGTCAAGTTGCTTAGAAAAAGAACAAAGGTTTGGATTTCTAATGACCTTTCTAAAAATTTGTTTCATGTTCTATAGCTAAAACAGAGCAGGAACAGATAAGATCATGTTAATATATTTATTTTTAATATATGACTGCTATGTTTTTATCAGTGTGCCCTGCAGCCTTGGTACAATGCAGATGTCCTCATTGAATCTACTTACAAGAAGGAAGAACGGAGCCAATTCATCCTCTAACAAAACAGCAACTACAGTCACAACAATAACAAAACAATTTCATTTGATACTTCTCTGCCCTAAAAATTTGTGTGCTTTGAGCAAGACACTATCTCTATGAACAATTAATGTTTTCTGCTTGGGAATGGGTAGTAGATATTAGCCTGTACTTAATAGATGCACCTTAGGTAAATTCTAACTGGCATTTGAAATTAATTGCTCTTTATAGCTAAATCAGCCTGTGAAATCTGATGTAGTCTGTGGTTATTAAGGTATTACTGTTTTTTCTAGAACCAATTTTTGCCTTCTGTTGGTGTTCTAGAATTTGAAGGCAAATAAAATTCTGTTATTACAGCAACTGATATATTCCCATATAGAACCAATATATCCCTATATACTTTAAAACATAGATTTTCCAATTTTATTTTATTTCATATGATCAGATGGGAATTTATTTATTCAATTGCTATAGCCACCCATCTCAGTCAATGACTTTAGGTTTAGAATTCAGAAAATATGTTACAATTAAAAATACTTAAAAACATTTTAAAACAATAAAAACAGTAAAAACATTAAAATATTAAAAACATCCAGATATACATGAGAGCAAGATACTTCTCAGCCATAAAGTCATGAAATGGCTATATTGCTTAACACATTCAGCACCCCTGACCTGGGAACCAGTGGTGAAATCTAAAAAAAATTCCTACCAGTTCTGTGGGCATGGCTTTGTGGGGGTCATGTGACTGGGGAGGGTGTCAAAAGACAAAAACTCACTTTAACAATGTCCTGCTGGAGCAGGGGGTGATCCATTCTAGGATTAGGATTGCTGTGCTCTTTCAAGGTATCCTTTGAACCTGAGTCTAGTGACAGGTCTGTAGTCTTTCCTCCCTCGCTTCCCCCCTCCCTCTCTTCCTCTCTTTCTTTCGCAACACCCCACCACTGCTTTTTTAAGCATTTCCCCCCTGTCTTTTAGCCCAAACTGGCATGAAAAAAATGCTTTATAAAGTAGGGGGGGGGGGAGAAAGCTTCCAAGGATTGCGCGGCTCAGCTGTGAGTCACGCAATCTTCGGAAGCTTTTTTTTTTTTTTACTACTGGTTCACAGAACCAAGGACAATCATCCTTACTGGTTCAACTGAACCAGGCTGAACCGGGAAGATTTCACCCCTGCCTAGGAACATAGCTGAGCTTTTAGGGCCTTATGGAAGACAAACAAGGTAAGTCTTTTCACCAGTGATTAAGTAGTTTGCAACAGTTTGTTCACATTACAGTCTCCTGAACATTTGTTTTCAGTTTCAAAACTAGCTGTTACAAAAAGAAATATTGTTAATTAATGTGTTTCATGCTTAGGAATTAGGAAAGTAATCTGTTCTAATTGAAGTAGAATTGCTTTTAAGGAATACATGCAAATCATGGAAGTCTCTTAATGTCAGGTTATTACATTTGGTGTCAGTGCCATGAAGAGTTCATGTCTACTTTGATTGGCATGTCTTTTACAAATGAGATAACTTAGCTTTAATTATTGTTCAGATCAAATCTACATTTTACTATGATTTTAGATGACTTTGCCTGAGATGTATTTAACTTGCTTTAAGCAAAAGGTATTTGTGTTTGAACTCTTTATTTCATCCATTTCTAATGTTTTACTCTGCATGGTGCTGGTATGAAACAGTTATTTATAAGAATTGTCTAGTTATTGCTAACTAGATATTTTGGTATTGTTACAATTACCTTAGAAGGAATTAGTTATACTTTAAATGTTCATTTTTATTTCATGAAATAAGCATTTTAGGAGAGAAATAATTGCATTAAAAGTTATTGCTTGACTCATTTGCATTGGCTATAATACAAGCTTTTTTGAAATGTTATAACTCTGGAAGCAAGATAAGAATTGATAAGAATTTGGAGCCTGGAAAATGTCAACAAGAGACAAATGGGATAGTAATGAGAGTTCAGAATGGCATAGATTTCCACAAAACATTCCTATGTGTTAGATACAAAAAGTTGCAGAATTTGTTCTGCTGATCTTGAGGGCTTGAAGCTGAAAAGTTGCCTGGAAAGATGCAGCATTATTGAGCTGAAAGGTACAGAATGACAGAAACCTGATATTGATTGAAGGCAATAAAAGTCATGGAGCTGACTATCGTTTTAAAAAATTTTTGAAAAAGAAAAAGGTTTTTCTTCTTCCTACTTGGTAGATGGATTTAACCATCTATTTCATGATAAGTGCACTGCACTTTAGCTTTTTTCTCATTTTCCAATTCCAGTGAACCTGGGCTTCCTTACTTTTTTTTCAAAAGGTTTCCATATTATTGGGTACAAAGCAGATTATTCCTACCTGTTATTGTTTATGTTTGTTATAATGCTTTCTATTAATCTTTGCAAATTTGATAGCTCAAATGAAAAATACTCAGATGTGACGCTTGCTTTTGTTTTATCATATGGCCGACTTAGGAAAATTAGAAAAATATGGCTATTTGAATGATGCGTGCACAGATACATATCCTTGGGATATTGGGATTCAATAAAATGAGCTCTGAATCCTAAGGATCAAAGCTTTAGGTGCTGGTTGGACAATGCTGGGGACTTGAATTTTATTGAACAAATTTAATGCAATTCTGATTAGATATAAAGTTGTGGCCTGATCTTTCTTGGATCTAAAGTACAAAAATCTGAGACAAGTATTGTCTTTCCAGTAGCCAATTACATTCAAGATAAGCTTTGTTGATGACATGAACACATTGTTAAATGAAGTAATGAGGAAGTTCTCATTAAACACACTTTGCCTTGGGTATGTTGGTGGCACCTTGTGAATTTTCTCAGATTTAAATGATCCATGCCCTAAAAACATCGTGACTGGATTATGACAAGATGAATCTCCTGAACATCTACCATTGATGCAGAATATGGATGTGCAATTGTTAAGTCGGGTGGTATCACACTGTTTTATTGACTATTTTGCTTCAAGCCCTAATTCAAAAAGCTGTCACAAGTCTATAAAGGCCTGAAGAATTCAAGGCATTCCATTCTCACTGTTTTGTTGGTTGCTTTTATATTGGGTTTGATTTTATCACACTGTTTGTATAGAAAATTTGTTTTATCATGGTGCTTCGCTCTGTCTTCTATTGGGAGGAAGAGCATATAAAAATAATCATCTGCTGTAAAAGCACTTTTCATTGCCCTCAGGAGCAACATGAATGTTACCTTATCTTAGAATATTCGAGTCCTGTCATCACAACTCATATTTTTAATAGAACAATAGAACGACTCCTTGTTCCTTTTTTACAATGAGTAAACTTTCATGAACATCAGAGTAGTATAGCCTTCATATCCAAAGCAAGCCAAGGTACTTTGAATCTGGCACAGCCATCCTCAGTTTACCTGCCTGAAGCTCTTTAAAGAGCATGTGCCTTTTCCTGGGAGCACAGGGGAGTCTCACAGTTTCAGGAAAAGGTAATAGGGGGCTACTTGAAGGCTACTAGCAGGACGGCAACTGTACTCTGTACATCTTCAAAATGCTTCCTGAATGCAAATAAATATTTTCCTTAACCCAGGAAGAAGTGTAATTCTTTTAAGGAGCTATAGACTGAACAGAAAGGATGCCTACTTCAGATCTGAAAGCACCTTTGCTTGCTTCAGATCTGAATATTTTACAGCTCTGATGATTACATATTCAAGTACATTTAGTTCTCAACATACAACTATAATGGAGGCTGCCCATTACAGTCATATGACATGATAGTCAAAAAACAGGCCAGTGATGTAATCAATTTGATTTTATAATGCAGGGGTATTTTTTGGACAGCTTTAAAGTGAATGCTGTGGTCATTAAACAAATGCTGTGGTTTAAAAAATTAATGTGCACAGTTTTCAACAAAACTGTGACAAAAGGCAATCACGTGACCATGGGATAATACAAATGGCTATAAATGAGGCCATGTTGTAGAATGCCCAAAGTTCAATTACATAACTGGGTTGTTCATTCTTAATCCTCATGCTTATCTCAAAGGTGCTTTTCAAAAGGCAACTGGATTTTCTTTGTTTTTTCTTTAAGAGGTTACTGGTTAAATTGCCAGTGAGGCTAATACAAAATATTTCTATGGGTCTTTACTACTAGTTGGAAATAATCAACTAGTAAGTGAAAATAAGCAACCGTGATGGTAACATAATTATTTAATTCAGGACAATATTGAAACCAAATATATTAACTATATATAAAATGCATTGGTTACTTTTTTTACACTAACTCCAGACAAACCTGTCATGACATGCCTATGTATGGCTCGTCAGAAGTAAACTTTATGGTTAAATTGAATTGTTTTTAGAAAAGCATTTAGGAATAGTGTCTTAAGCACTCAGAACTAAACTGTGAGATATTTTTTCATCAAACTATATCACACAGCATATCTTTACATGTTACACTAGCCAGGTCAATAGTGCTTTCAAACTTTTCCTTAGAGAATAATTAGCTCAGGCAATCATCCAAGTTCAACAAGTGTATAAGTTTATTGAACTTAGAAAAAGCAAAGAAGAAGCAATCATTTACATTACAGAAGCTTGGTGTGTATATCTACCCCTTGGCACTTGGACAAGTATACTAATTTTAATAAACTTAATTTCAAGCTGAAATTTCAAGCTGGGTAACTCAGGGAAGCCTAGTGACTAGGAAAAAAATAATAGATTCCAGGGAAGGGAAAGTGCAAAGAAAACAAGAAATGGAGCATGCTTAAGAGAAAGAATAACCAAGCAAAACTTCATATATAGTTTGGTCGAAGAACATTAAAAAGAGATGAGATTATACAAATGGTTTGAAAGAGATGTTTCAGAATACTGTATACAGAAGCATTTACGGAGCTTATCTTTTAAATGGTTAAAACCACCTACTCTTTTTTGAAGCTTGCCTGGATGCTTTAGAATATGTTCCCAACACCGCAGGCTGGATTTAGGCACAACTGAGAATAGCAATAGCAATAGCAGTAGACTTATATACCGCTTCATAGGGCTTTCAGCCCTCTCTAAGCGGTTTACAGAGAGTCAGCATATTGCCCCCAACAATCTGGGTCCTCATTTTACCCACCTCGGAAGGATGGAAGGCTGAGTCAACCCTGAGCCGGTGAGATTTGAACCGCTGAACTGCTGATCTAGCAGTAGCCTGCAGTGCTGCATTTAACCACTGCGCCACCTTGGCTCTTAACAATTTTGTCCATAAATATACAACAGATGATCCTTTGAAACAATATACACTTGCGGAGGTAATGAAGACACAGATGGAAACTTAACTGTTGTTGGATATCTGGGAGCCAGAGTAATTTAATATAAAATAAGATTGAAAAGTGGCTAAATGGTTTGGCTCAGGATTTTAAAAAACTGCTATATTCAAGTTCCTGAATCTCTGACTATCACAGGAATTGATCTCAAAGCTAATATTGTGCAAAGGAGTTGTGGTTTTCAGTAAGCATCACAAAAATGTAGACAAACACATCATGTTTGAAAACAGTCCTTAGACTAATCAGAAGGCTCATAGAGATAAAGCATTTTCTGATTGTTTAAGTTAAATGAATTCTTCTAGGCAAATAAAAACAAGGGAAGAATCAGAGGACTTTGACAATAACATTCATATGGTAATTTAAACTACACCAGCTTTTAGAAAGTAGGTAGGTGTTTTCCCTCTAACAAAATTCACTTACCGTTTTATTTAATTCAAATATTCTACTTAAATATTGTTGGTAATGTCACTGGCAATTATCTGGGCATGGTTGGGATTATGTTTCCTCTAAACTGTCCTTTAATAGGATTGGAGAATTATATTTAATTATATCAAGGGTAGGAATGTAGAGACTGTATATTTCTGTCCTTGCTGCAACTTCCCATTACTCTGTTCTCATCTATAGCAGTTTCTCAGGCTATTTACTTGATTGGATTCTCTGGAGCAGTATGAAAGTTTGTATTGAATATCTGGGAAGTGTCCAAGAGAAAGCACATGACAAAACATTACAGAGGCATAAACCTGAGCAGCATTGTGAGATCATGAGTAGGACAGTTGTCTAGAATAACAATTACACTAGACAGTTTTCTCAGCTTGAGTGAATGATTCAGAAAAGGCATAGTGTTGTTCTAAACCATGTAGTTTGTATATTTAAAATTGAAGCTAACAACAAAAAGGATGATACACATGTGAGTATTGATACTGTACTCTAAAAAAAAGCAAGAGAGTGAGTGAGAGATTTAATGACTGACATAATGCAAATAAAAAAGAAAAATAAAGGAAAACACACACACACATACAGAGAGAGAGAGGGGGAGAGAGAGGAGAGGGGGGAGAGAGATTATCCAAAACATTATGACTGGGGCAACTAAATAGCTGAACATGGCCTTCCCCCAAGACTTATTTTGATTTGAGGCTAGACCTGTCAGTTAATAAGTCTAATATTCCTTCCCTTCCAAGCATTTTATATAAACAGCAAAGCTCTTTGTCTTTCTTGGCATAGCTGCTGTAATGCTGTCATTTGCAGCATGCCAGAGGTTTGGAGAAACAGACTGGGACTGGAGCTTCATAATGGCTCAGGTCCAGAATGGAGGAAGTTCAGCCCCATCTGGTAAATGAAAAGCTGTTCCAAATTACCCTCATCTGCCTTAGAATTTGGACTTTTGCCACATCTGATGCATACTTTTAAGGCTCAGTTAAAAATGCTGAGGGATAAAAAAACATAAGACCTTAAAAACCAAACGTTTTATACAGTACACAGACAGATTAAACAGGATGCTGCCTGTAGATGTATCAAAATGCTTTTGGATTGTACTAGTATGTTGAATGGACCACCATCTCATTTTAATACCAGCTATTGGTTCAATATTTCAGCACTAGATAAACATTCATATTATACACAAAGGCAATCCAGCCACAATCTGTTCCATTTACTATTGCTTTACTCAGCATTTTCAGTTTGTCAGGCTGGCAATCCAAAAGGTCTGCATTGCTCTGGAAACAAACGAAGTTATATTGGCAACAATATTACATAAGGATATGATTAACTCTTTGCTATCTTTCTTTCCTGTCTATGGGAAGATACTGTTTTCTATAAGGAACTGATTTTTAGTGTCTACCATTCTACTTTCAGGCCACTGAATGGCTTGCTATTTGGCACCTGTCAAGGCCAGAGGTGCCCATTCAATAATATGACATTTATTGGACTGTAAGGGATGCTGAAGGAAAATGCATATCACCAGGCAGTGAGATCTATTAAACAAAATGAAAGGTACAGCAAACTGCCAAATTTGCTGGAGAGTTGCTTTTATCCAGGTCTCTGTTTACACAATAGATGTGATGTAATCTTCAGCTGCAGTTTACAAGGATGCTGACATTTAAGAGAAGGTCCTGAACCTCTGCAGTGACTTTTCCTGTCCTTTGAAGGGCACCTGTTTTTGCTTAACAGATGTTCAAGTGCAATAGTAAGACTTGACTAAAATAAGCTGTGTCCTATATATGGACTGAACTAAAAATACAGACAAATGGTACATACAGATATAGTCTTCCTAGATTATTGCAATGCTATTTTAGTGTACTAGTTGGAAAATACCATCCAGATGCATAAATTACATAATAGATGCCTGACAGGACCATGAGCAAATGAAGCCACAGGATCAAAGATGGATTATTGTTAAAATAATTACAGACATGAAGGGTTTATGCTGAACTGAAGGGAAAATGGGATGCAAATATATTGGTGGATGAGACTTCTGGAAATTAACCAAGAAGATAAGGGTCAATGAAAGTG
The DNA here is from genome assembly GCF_051295495.1 of Thamnophis sirtalis. NCBI lineage: Eukaryota > Metazoa > Chordata > Lepidosauria > Squamata > Natricidae > Thamnophis > Thamnophis sirtalis. The sequence goes on from NW_028261382.1 coordinate 138,666,464, forward strand.
AAATGGAAACAAGTGTGTGAAAACTCCAGATGCGGAATATAAAAAATATTTGCCAAGTGAAAGGAAAACAGAGACAAAGAAAAACAAGATGTGTGTGAAAGAAGGAAAGTTGACAATGCAAGAATTGGACTTTTTCCAAGGATTGAAATTCTTGACTAAGGTGTGTTGAAGCAACTGTCAATTAGGCTCAATAGCTGTTGGTTGAGTGCATCTGCAGAATGAGACAAAAGATGGAGGAAATAAAGAACAGCTTCATGCAAACTTCTGCAGGCCTTGCACTGATACTGATATTGAGAGCTAGAGATGGGTAGGGCAGGTTGTGTGTTGTAAAGTTAACTACCAAGCTAGAAACTGTTCTCTTTGAGGAATGAACATTTTTCTAAAAAATATTATAACACAACTCAAGTATGCTGCCTTAGTAAAAACAAACTGAATCTAGATAGCAACAATAAACTGTTGATTGGCAAGGAAAACCTATCATCAAGTTTACCTGATTTTAATTTTTTTAAAATAAAAAAACCCTAGAATTGTATTCTAGAGTATTAGCCTGAATTATGTCACTGCCCAGCAGTTCTTTCCCACTCTGTTAAAAAGCCAGCTGGACTTTTGTAAATCTTATGTTAACAGTGGTGATGCATCTGTTTACTTCTCCCACTCCACACACACACAAATTGAGGTTGCAGGCTAGTTAAGGGAGGCCAAGCCAGGCTTGTTTGTTTGTTTTTGGACAAGACAGTCAGTGGAGTTGTATAGACCAAACATAGGAAGTGTGAGCTTTAATATTCTTTCAAAATCCATTTCCTCTTTGCCTGCACAGCTCACTGATTTGCTCAGGCAAAAAGGAAAAGAGCTGGGACATATAATTAACTGTGTGATCTATCTTTGTAAGCATGCACAGCCCTGCTTTATGATAAGCCATCTGAGATGATCAGACTGGAGTACATAACTGGAAAAATACTGGGATGTTACTCCTGTTGTCCCCAATACTACCAAATAAGAGTGGTCTCATGCTATTCAACATTGTAGTAGAACTGACCATGAGACCTTTACTGCTGCCTGAAGACTTAGGACACAATGATTGTGACAATGAAAGGATATTTTTTTCCATGCTGTTTTCTATGTCTACAGGAAATAAACATGTCTACAAATATTAAGAATAAGAACTGAAGAATTCCCTTTACTATGAGCAAGGGGCCACGATGGCTCAGTGGTTAAAGATGCGGAGCTTGCCAGCTGGAAAAGCTATCAGCCCAGATTCAAGGCCAGAATTCCTGCGATGGGGTGACCTCCTGTCCCTTGCCCCAGCTTCTGTCCACCTAGCAGTTCAAAAGCATGCAAATGCGACTAGATTAATAGGTACCACTTCAGTGTAAAGGTAACAGTGTTGTATGTGCCTTTGGCATATAGCTATGCTGGCCACATTCACATGGAAAATGTCTTTGGACAATGCTGGCTCCCTTGGCCAAGAAACAGATATGAGCACCATGGATACAACTGGGTAGGGAAACCATTACCTCTAGCTTCAGCATGAGTACAATTATCTTTACAACTGAAGAAATTAATAGGACGGGAATCTAAATTCTACAGAAATCACATTAGCAATTCTCTGAGAGCTGTTACATGGTACCTTGTGAGTTTTGTGACTGAGAGGGAAATCAATTCATCTTCTGTGGTCCAAGTCCAACATTCTGTCTATTATACAGTAATGGCTCAAATATATTTTGGAAGGAATAAATTCTCTCATCCCACCCCCACAAAAATCAAACAGATTTAAACTATTCCGTGAGTCAGATTAGGCAACCTTACAGCCAAATATATTTCAAAGCAAATTTGAAAGCCTTTTGCAGAAGTTTCTACAGTTTCTGCCCATTGAATTATTTTCTGTGCCTTCTCTGTATTTTTAATCTGTATAATTTATCAGGTTTATTGGATATCTTTTCATTTTCAAATAACTAATTTTACACACATGCAGGTTTGCACCTGGCTGGCCTCACATTAATTCAATTTTGGGTCCATTATACACGACCTGGTATCAGTTTATAATTTGCAATGCTAGGCTTCCTGGGAGGAGCCTGCTGGTGGTGGCAGCAAAAAATCAGCTGCCTCCGAATTCCTGGCTACGTACCTGTTTAGAGGATCTTCCATCTGACGTCTTATCAGGTTTTCTTATCCTTCAGGCAAGAAGGAAAGAAGAAACTGTTTTGCTGGCAAATGCTCTTCGATTTTTGCAGCTTTTGTGCTTGCAAGGAAAGGGGGGCTAGCCCAAGGCAGAACGGCTGTCCGTGCTGGGAACTTCAAACTGCCTTGTGCAGGACAAAGTAGGTCTCCCCCACTCTGTTCAAAGTTTTGTTTGATTTAATCTTATCACGAGCTGAATCCGTTTGCGTGGACAATAATTGTTTATCAACATTTTAGCTTCTTTTCTTTTTCTCCTCCGAAAAATTATTTACTTAGAGGCTTTTAAAATGGCGCCGAGCAGGCTGGTTTCTCCGGTAATAACGAACACTTTTTGCTAATCCTCACAAGAATTCAAAACAAAAGAGATTGCTTATCATATGTTTTGGTTTCACAATAGAAGAATTTTACTCCTTCATTAACCTTGCTTATCTGGAAGTTAAATGGTGATGAATCTGCTGAATGGTCTTGTTACAATGTTTACTCACTGAAAGTTTTGCCAAGCCTTAAACTTCAAAATAAAAGCCTCTTTACTTAAAGCTGCATATTCAGGCAATAGAGTTTTATTAACTGCAGGCAGATAAATTTTGAAATGGCCTCAAAACCAAATATTAACTTGAAGTCGTCACCCTCTACTTCCAGGGGCACATCCTCAGTGCCTGGCACAAAGCTGCAGCCTCCGCTTCCTACGCCCCCTGCTGGGGATGTGTTAACGAAAGAATTTTTCCTGAGTAATCTAAGCGAGGCTCTTAATGCACAGACAATTAAAATGGAAGATAAGTTTAGAGATAATAGAGAGGTGGTAAAGCAGGAGAGAAAAGAGGAAATAAAAGAAATGAAAGAAGAAATTAAAAGTGAAATAAAAGGACTTAAACAGGAGCTGTATGAGAAATTTGATGCTAAGGTTGATAAAATTAGAGACGACATGCTGAGTCTTGTAACTGTATTAACAGAACATATTTCTGGAATGGAAGATACTCTAGAGGTTCTTAATGATGCCAATGCTAACTTGACATTGAAAACAGAGGTGGTGGAACAAAAAGTGGAAAATGCTGAAAAAGAAATTATTATGATACAGTACCGACAAATGGAGTTCGCATTAAGAGTAAGGGGGCTGCGTGAGGAGAAACAGGAGAACCTGAGACAGATCCTATCGGAAGCTTTTGACCGCCTGATGGGAAGACCAGGGACCAACCAAGACTGGCAAATTGACAAAGCTTACCGCGTTAACTCCTGGCTGGCAAAGCAGAAGCAGCTTCCTCGAGACATCGTTATATATTTTACTACAAGAGAGCTTAGAAATATGGTACTGCAAGCATCTTATAACACTAAGCTTCAAATTGGCGGTCAAGACCTGGCTGTTTTGAAAGAGATACCACCTCAAATGTTAAGAGCCAGGAGAGACTACGCTTTTTTGGTCGAAGAACTCAGAAATCGTCAGATACAGTATAGATGGGATGCACCATTTGGCATCATATTTACATTTGATAAGCAAAGGTACCGCCTCAACTCTGTATGGAAAGCCCGAGATTTTTATTATAATATATTGAAGGCCGGACACCCTGCACCATCTGGACCTAGAGAAAGACCACAAGAAGGACAGGATAGATAGCAAACTACACAACCACCAGACAAGATGGAGCATCTCTCTTCTCTAGAAGTGCAAGGTGCTATGGAACCAAGACCTAGCCGCATGACTACTAGACGTATGGAGAAACAAGCTAAAAAGCAACAGCATCAACAATCATCGGCCATCGATCAAGGAACTACAATAACAAATCTGGAAGCAGTGGGAGGAGGTTAAACAGGCCGTGCAGGAAGCTCTAAAAATGCTTCAACCAACCAAAGATGACAATTAAGATTTTAACATGGAATGTCAACGGACTGAATTCTCCACAGAAGAGGAAGAAAATATTTCATTATCTCAAACAGTTTAAGAATGATGTAATTTGTTTGCAAGAAACTCATATCAAGTCAACTGATCAAAAATATTTGATCAATTCAAAACTTGGTCAACATTTTGCAGCTTCTGCTATGGAAAAGAAGAATGGTATAGTTGTATACTTAAGAAAAGATATGAAAGCTGAATTAATAGAAGCAGATCCCTTCGGAAGATATATTGCTTTAGACTTAATCTTAGAAGGGAAAAAGACATTACTTTTGGGAATTTATGCTCCCAATCAACAGCAAGATAGATTCTATAGAAACCTTCATGCTAAATTAGTACAGTGGGACTATAGTTCCTGTATACTATTGGGTGACTGGAATGGAGTGATAGACACTAAGAGAGATAAGAAGATTTCCCACCTAAATACCAAGATGCGAGCAAAGTTACCCAAATCTTTCTTTGACATTATGGATGATTTTGAATTGAGAGATATTTGGCGAGAAAGAAATGCAGAGGAATATGACTTCACTTTCTTCTCGGACAGGCATCAATCCCTTTCAAGGATTGATTTTATTCTAACCACTAATGATTTGCTTTCTAGGGTCAAGAAAACAAAGATTGCAGCTAGGGTCCTTTTGGACCATAACCCAGTTTGGATGGAGTTGGGAAGGGTAGTGCAGGCAAGAAGGTCTTGGAGATTGAATGAAAACTTATTTAGATATGAAAAGTATATTAATGATTGTAAAAAATTACTATCTGAATATTTTGTTTTGAATATGAATAAGGGTACATCTATGGAATTTGTATGGGATGCAAGCAAAGCGTATATGAGAGGAGTTTTGATGAATATAAATAAAACACATAGAAATAAGCAAGGGTTAAAACGAACAGAACTGGAAGAGGAAATTAAGAGAAAAGAGCTGGAGTTAACAATGAACCCAGACGATACAAAGGTTAAGGAAGCTATTAACATATTAAAATCTCAATTTGACATGTTGATCTCTGACCAGGTAGCTACTAATTTATTATATGCAAAACACAATACTTTTTGTAATGCAAACAAACCTGGCAGATGGTTAGCTTATCAGATTAGGAAAAAAAGGAAAACTCGAAATATATCTAAACTGATTTACAGAGGGAAGGAGGTGTTTCAACAGGAAGAGATTCAAAAGGCTTTCTGGGAATTTTTCACAGAACTGTATAAAGGGGATAAAATTAATGGTTTAGACATAGACAAATATTTAGACAAAGAGAAAATACCTTCAGTTAGAGAAGAACACAGGCAAAAATTGAATCAACCAATAACCTCGGGGGAAATCCTGCAGGTAATTAAGCAATTAAAGTCAGGGAAAGCACCAGGTACAGATGGCTTGACAGCGGTTTACTATAAAAACTTACAGTTAGAAATGGTAGAACCTCTTAGAGAATTATTTAATATGATTCAAACGGAAGGTAAAGTCCCTCCATCTTGGAAGGCAGCGTTTATATCTTTGATACCCAAAGAAGATCAAGATACTACTCAACCCAAAAATTATAGACCTATTTCATTACTGAATGTAGATTATAAAATTTTTACTAAAATATTAGCAAATAGGTTAATGTTGGTCATTCAACAATTGATACATACGGACCAAACAGGTTTTATACAAGGGAGACAGATGAAAAGTAATGTTAGATTAATTATTAATGCATTAGAATATTTGGGAAAGAACAACCAGATCCCTGCTGCGTTTATATTTTTGGATGCTGAGAAGGCCTTTGATCGAGTTAACTGGCAATTTCTGCTGAAGATACTGCAAAAAATGCAGATAGGAGATAATTTTTTACAGTCAATTAAAGCAATATACCAACAGCAAACAGCACAAATCATAGTCAATGGAAGTTTAACAGACTCTTTTCAAATTGGAAAAGGTACAAGACAGGGCTGTCCTTTGTCCCCATTATTGTTTATTATAACTTTGGAAGTATTGTTGAATAAAATACGGGGCTTGGATGGTTTAAAAGGGATCAAGATTAGGCAGCAAGAATATAGAGTCTGCGCTTTTGCAGATGATTTGGTCATAATTTTGGAACAACCGCAGGAATCCAGTATGGTTTTAATGAATACGATTAATCAATATGGTCAAGTGTCGGGCTTTAAAATAAACTTAGGAAAAACCAAAATATTAGCTATAAATATGAATATTAAACAAAAGGAAGAATTAGGAGTGATGCTAGGATGTGAGGTAGTTAAAAAAGTCAAATATCTTGGAGTTAACATTTTAACTTCAAATGGGAAATTATATAAGCATAATTATGAACCACTTTGGCATAGCATACAGACAGAGATGAAAAAATGGGAGAAATTGCACTTATCTTTGCTGGGTAGGATAGCAGCAGTGAAAATGAACATTTTACCAAAATTTTTATTTCTTTTCCAAATGTTACCTATACTTAAAAAAGATGTGAACCTTTTAGAATGGCAGAAGGGTATCAACAAATTTGTGTGGACAGGAAAGAAGCCGAGGGTAAAGATGAAAATAATGCAAGATGTACGTGAGAGAGGAGGATTGAAACTACCTAATTTAAAACTATATTATGATGCAGTGGCATTATCTGTAATTAGTGATTGGACTCATTTAACCAATGATAGAATATTGAATATTGAGGGACACGATCTGGTATTTGGTTGGCATGCTTACCTGTTATTCAACAAAAAATTGGATAAGAATTTTAAAAGTCATATTTTAAGAAATGCTTTATTGCGGGTTTGGAAGAAATACCAATATAAATTAAATGACAAGATACCCATGTGGGCAATTCCTAGACACGCAATTGAAAATATGAATACAGCACAAAAACAGGACAGAATTACTTACAGACAGCTTCTTACCTCGGAAAGGGGGGTATTACAATTAAAATCTTTAGAGGTATTAAAAGAGGAGAAGGTAGTTCAAACATGGTTCCAGTATGGGCAATTACAGGCTAGGTGGAAAATAGATCAAAAAATTGGTTTTATCCAAGTTGAGGATAATCTGTTTAAACAAATAAGAGATCAAAGCTTAATGCATATAAAGAGGATATATAATGTATTAATACAGATGGATTCGGAAACAGAATTAGTTAAAGATTGTATGATAAAATGGGCTCAAAATATTGAGGAACCAATAATGTTGGATACATGGAAAAGAATCTGGGTAAGAAATGTGAAATTTACACAAGCTCAAAATCTGAGAGAAAATTTTTACAAGATGTTCTATAGATGGCATTTAGATCCTAAAAAGTTGGCTTCTATGTATCCGAATGTACAGCCTAAATGTTGGAGGTGTGGTTCTCTCGATGCTACATATTATCATATATGGTGGACCTGCCAAAAGGTTAAGGCATTTTGGATAAAAATATGGTGGGTCATGCAAAATGTTTTTAAAAGAAGGATAAAGTTTATTCCTCAGTTATTTTTACTAGGTATATGTACTGACTTTACAGTGGTAGAGACTAATTTGATTCTGCACCTGATAACTGCAGCAAGACTGTTGGTGGCGCAATATTGGAAGAAGGAAGACTTGCCTACAATCCAAGAATGGACATTGAAAGTAACAAACTTAGCCGAGATGGCTAAAATATCGGCATATCTCAAAGATCATTCAAATGAGATATATAAACGAGACTGGAAAAAATGGATTGACTATATACAAAATAAATACGGGACTAAGAAATTCCAGTTAGCCTATGCTTAAGATCAGAAATGATTTAAACTGTTAAAAGTCAGTTCAGTAAGAAGAAGCTAAGGTCAATCTAGAATGTCATTAATTTCTTTATTTCTTTTTTCTCAATAGATTTTAGACTGTGTTAGTTAAAAATCCATACCGTGTACGGGTTCTGGGAAGTCGGGGGGGGGGGGGAGGAGGAGGGGGGGTGGGGGGTGGAGGGAGGGAGGGGCACACACACACCAAAAAATGTACTTCAATGTCTTAATGATTGACAAATGATGACATATTTGTGTTGTTTTTTTTAAATAAAAATAAAAAAGTTCTGTTTATAATTTGCAATGCTGAATATCACATTATTTGAAGTCCATTATTTGAAGACCTATGTTTACATTATTACAAATCTAGGGATATGGAATGTAAAAAACATTTGGTTGAATTTCATTGCTATTCAATAGCAAACTTATTTTTGCCACATTCTGAAATGACAGTGTCCCATCAAGACTCAAAGGGGTAATATTATATATGTCATAGTATTTAAATGATCATTATTTGTTACTACCATAGTACACATTATGTCATCAAAGGGACAAATGACAAAGCAAGCATTTACCCTTTTATATTTATGTTATGATACCGCACAAATGTGTGCAAGGTGCAGAACTTATATTACACTTCATGACATTTTTTGTCATTTTTATGAAACAGGATGGCTACAACTATGGCTAAAACAGGTAACAAAATCTTTGTTGAGTTAAATATTTCTGTTCTGAGTTGGACACAACTAGTCAGGGGAAACCTTTATTGTTACCTTTTATATCAATAGAAGGTTCACAAAATTTAAAAATTAGATTGACCTTTAAGTATTCTAATAATGTTATAAAGGAGGATCAGGAGAAATTTATAGTACTGTAATATCAAGCAGAGTCATTTATGTCAGTCTATTTAATTGGAACAATTAGATCAAAACAGAACAAATATAAGTATGTGGATAAGTTTAATTTGAAAATAGCATGTGTCCTATCCAATTAATCAAGTTCTGTAGATGATGACGGAAATTTAAAATCTACAGGTTTATAGAAAGAGGACATAAAACATCTAAAAACAATGTAGAAACTAGTATTAAATGAATTAAAAACCCAACACTCTATGGAGGGAAAGGAGTACATTCTAAAATGTAAATAAACACTGAAACACAACTTTGAAGGCTTAGGCAAATAAAAATGTGTTTAATTGACTCTGAAATATAGCCAGAATAATATGAGATAATCTCATACAGTACAGTATAGATTATCAGGAGTGTCAACATGTTTATCCATTTGAGCTAATTAGGTAAAGGACCTGGAAAGGTTTCTGATGAAGACTTATATGGTGGAGCACATGGGATCTATATGGTGGCTCTGCTATGCTCACACCTGAAGTATCTGAAATATCTTTTCCAGCATATATGAAAAAGCCTACATATTTGTACACTATATCTAAAAGCTGTGTGGCTGAGACAATTCTTTTTTGAAGTTTCAATTCACATAAAAGATTCCATCCTACAGACACAGAATGTTTGAAGTCGGGTAAAGTCTTTAAGAAGGGACATCAGGTGCTTCTGACTTACAACTTATCTACTGTTTATTGCTTGGCTGCCCTATCACCAGAACAGCAAGCAGTATAGAGAGGAAGGAAAATGACCTTAACAGAGGTTCATTATCAAAACAATACTAAAACAATGGAGAGCTCCATTATCAAAACAATAAATCTGCATTTATTTATCCCAATCTTAATAGCACAAATGACAGATAACATTTGTATTCAGATCAGATCCGACACGTCTCTAATTCATTGAAGTTTAAGATTACTATCTGTACCACTAGGAAACCAGACCAAAAAAACCCCCCAACTTCACGGGAAGGCTTAAAACTACTTTTACTAAGCTTGGTTATAACAGAATCTTGCAAGTCTGATTGTGCTATTGCTTCTCCATTTTTATATTTAAACCAACTGTTCCTAAAAGGCATAAACAAATGACATTGCCCTTTATTACTCCCTGCAAAAGCAACCACAGGGCAGAAATTTCTGTTCCACTTCTGAAATATATGTTTTCATGTTATCTTGCATCTCCAATTAAGATGGTGCATTTCAGTTTGTTGTGAAATAATCCCAGAAGATTTCTTGCTATCTTTCAGAGGAATCCCCCTTCAATCAAGTTAGCTCTTACTATGCTCTCTGTTAACTTTTATCATACATTTTTGTTTGCTACTTTTCTCTGTGCTTTTCTCTCTCCAGTTGTGCACTGTTTCATCATTTTCCCAGTCATCTGGTTTCTACACATAATGTGGTATGCCTATATAGGTTACTGAGTTCCCCTTTTCTACGTGAATCATATTTATTCATCCCAATTTTTATGGACTCTGTTGTAGAATCTTCTTCAGTATGGTGACAAACAAAGGTACTGAACTTCAAACCATATCATTAGTTATTGTATGCTCATTCCTGCCAACCTGTACACCTCTTAGTTTTTATTTCTTCTTCTTACTTATGCTTTATTCCTTCACATTCATTATATTCATTCTTCTTTATCTTCCCCAATTTTTAATTTCATCAAATCTGGTTCTGAAGATCTCATTTCCAAGGCAGCTTATGCAGAGGTTTTTCATGGTTTACTTCATCCTGCCATAATAACCTTTTTTCTTTTCTTAAATTATGACATACTACAATATTTTTGATATCCAAGGGAATTGATAATGGGATGAGATTCTCTTCCTTTTTCATTCTCATCAGGCCTTTTAATCTTCCATTATCTATAATTGGGAGGGAAGTTGTGAAGTAAGCAGAAAATGGATCTTCTTGTGGATCAATAAGAAAAGATTCTTCTTCTAAGATTTCCTTGGTAGATAGTCTTTCTGTAAAAAATTCATTAGATGAGGTTTAGCACACTTTAATGAGAGATATATCAACATGGCTCAAATGAAAAATGATAAGACATACAGGATTTATTCAATCACACTCAACAAATTTGTTTTTTTAATGTGACTAATGCCAATTTTTATATGAGAATGAGTCAATATACACAAGTAAAATGAGCCAATCTATTCACTTTATTTCTATTTTATGCATTCTATTTGGCTATGTAGAGAGGTGATCTTGTTAGTATTACAATTCTTCAGTATTACGATTCAGAATATTTCCATTGCAAAGGAATATATCTCTCAGAAATCTTGCCCTAAAGTCTCAAGATTATGAAGGGCTTATTAAGGGTATGTGAACTAGATGTTAATTTTTATACTGCCCATGACCTCATGTTATATATGTTTGAAATATGTAATCAGAGTGAGAAGGACCGTTTTGGCCAACCAGTTCAGCACCCTGCCTAATGCAGGAATTCAGACTAAAGCATCCCAGAAAGACAGCTCTGAGTCTTTGATGAATGCATTCAGTAAAAAGGAAACCACCATTTTCTGTGTAATAGGTCATATTATTGAATTGCTCTTGCTATTGCAATGCTTCTGCTAAATCATAACCTGCCTTCCTATAACTGAGATCTATTATTCCATGCCCATTGTCAAATGTCTGTACCAAGTACAGTGGTCAAATTCTTTCCCAGCTCCAGTTTCTCAAAGCCAATTCAAGAAATAAAATTATTGCTGAATGGAGCCTTCTTCCACAGCACTAGCTAAAGTTCTTTTAGGTTAGGCAGCTCTGAATCATTCTGTGGGCATTTCCATGTCTTCTTCCTTATGAGCAATGTGTTTACAGATCTAGCACTATGTTTTGTTCTTCATTTTTTGTTCCTACTTATTGAAGGAATAAATTACAAGACAGATAAGGAAATTCCTCAAAGGACCATGCTGCATCTGTAACATCATTATGTTTTTGCACATTTTGGTCTGTAAATCACATTCAACCAAAGTCCAGTTTTACTCCAAGCATGCTTAGGTTCAACCACAGATGTCTAATGTACTCTTTTGCATACCATTGCTTACATTCCACAGCTTTGAGGTGTATGCAGTGTACTGATGTATTCAGGGAAACTGTCAAGTATTGGAATGTGAGAAATGAAATTAGAAGCAAAACAACCCTCCATGTTTTCTCACTAATATATTTTCTTGTTAATGCTATATTTTCCCACAGACAGAGAAAGAGGGAGAGATTTCCATATTTGATCTTTGACTAGTTAGTTGCAGAAAAGTTTGATGACTGCTGGACTTAGTTATTCTTGATATTAAAGTATTAATCTACAACTGTAGCATCCAATTCATTTCCACACAATCAAATTGCTATTTTATAGCATTAAGATAATGGTTTCATAGCTAGATAAAAACAGGTATTGTTGAGGAGGAATGCACAATTAAATGATCATGATAAAATCTATTTTATGCCAGCTTTTTAAAAAACCCACCCTGTAGTATGAAAATTTTTCAATTAAACTTCAGTTGTGATGATATAAATGAGTTACAGAATTTCAACTCAATAGCACCTAATATTGTGTGATTCATTTCTTCTAAAATCTTGTATCCTGTTTCTTTATAGCTCCTTCTCTTCAATGTCTTGTGCTATATCATTTCAACACCTATTATCTTATAGTACCTTGTACCTATATTTAAGAAATGCAGTGAATCGTAATAATTCATATTTTGGATAAATGTGTACATTTCCATGTCATCCTGGGTACTTGAGAGACTGCCTGCTGCCAATTACCTCCCAAAGACCCATTAGATCACACAGGGTCGGCCTCCTCCGGGTTCCGTCTACCAGCCAATGCCATCTGGCTACTACCCGGGGGAGGGCCTTCTCTGTGGCAGCTCCGGCCCTTTGGAACGAACTCCCCGCAGAGATTTGGACCCTCACCTCTCTCCAGGCCTTCCGAAAAGCCATCAAAACCTGGCTGTGCAGGCAGGCCTGGGGTTGACGAGTTCCCCTCCCCTCTCGACCTGTGTGGTGTGTGATTCTTGGCTATTTTAACTACTTGTATTGTGTTCTATGTTCCCTTTCCCCCTTTGAGTTGTTTGCTGCCCTGAGTCCCTCCCGGAAAAGGGCGGCATATAAATAAAACAAATCTCAATCTCAATCTCACTTGATTCTTACTTTCAAACAAGACGTCTTGAAGCAAAGTAGCCTTGACAAAGTAAAATTTAGGTAGTTAAAAAGTATTTAATTATGTTTGCTCTCCAATTGCACCTTTACATATACTACTTTGGTTATTTTGTACCCAGATCATTACCTGAACATAAAGGCTAGCAAGCAGAGATTCAAGGTCACAAGTTTTCTGATAAACTATTTTTATTACAAATTCCATTAAAGCTGTTATTAGAGCAGAAAACCAGCAACTTCCAACTGTAAGCCTCAAGCAACATCTTTTCTCTCCCCTATTTTCTTTTCTCTTTCTCCTTCCATCCACCACCAGGTTAAAACTTAGATCTTTCTTACCTGCACATTGAATTGAAATAAACTTGTTTCTCAATGTGGATAGTGAATATTCATGTTTTCAAGTCCATGCAGTTTTCTTTGCAAGATTTTGGAAATGGTTTGCTAGCTTCTTCTTTGTAGAGTTGAGGGGGGGGGGACTGTCCCAAGGTCACTCTGTTGGCTTCATGCTTAAGGTCAAGACTAGAACTTCATGCCTAGGATCAGTGCCTAAAGACTAGAATTTCATGCCTAGGATCAGTGCCTAAAGACAAGAACTTCATGCATAAGACTAGGACTTAGAGTGTCCTGTTTTCTAGCCTGGTGTCTTAACTACTGCATGAAACTGGCTCCTCTATGAGAATGGTGGCAACGCATTATGACTGGAAGGGATGAATCTACAAAGGCTCTTTGTATCAGACCATGGACTTTCCAGTCCTCACAACAGTTTGCACCCATTGACTATAGCAGAGAGTATAGTCAGAGATCTGGCTGCCAGGTTTATGTATAGGCGTAGTCTAGTATATTTCAAACTATTAATTTTTATTTTTAAAATATTATAACTAGAGATTTTTGTTTCAACTGTGCCTGTCCAACATTTAGGAGCTTCATCAGAATTATACAGTTCATTAGCATTCCAGTGCATGTGAGATATGAGATGTGATAACTGTGCTCATTTAGAAATGAAAAAATTAACTTAGAATGCTTTCACCAGATTGGCTAGCCAAGTATGAACTTTTCTTGGCTTCTAACCTATAATAAAAATAATAATCATAGTTGGTTGTTCTCCAAATCCTTAGCTTTTTCATTAAGATAGCGCTGCTACTTTGGCATAAACCTCATTAATTAAAAGTTGATTTTTTGCTATACTGATACCTAGGATCAGTATACTTTTGTTTCTGAAGTCTTGTAGTACAATGTTGCCCTATAGATAATTAATTAGTCTTACCCAAACTGATATTTTAAAAACATTCTGGATTACAATTCTATAATTCGTAAACAGCATAGTCAGGGTAAACTCTGTAGCTATGAGTATAATTAAGAAGAGAGTTATTTTGTTTACTAGTTTAGCACAATAACATTATTCTTTTTTAAAAAAAAAACTTATTAATACAACATTTTTACACATATATTTAATGTAAACCTATACCTAAAATTTAGAAAAGTTGTATTTTTGGCAACGTAATGCCTATAGCTACATCACTTTGAAATGAGTACATTTGATTCAATATAATTGACAATCTGTTTGGAGTAAACATGAACATCAATTCAACAATGAACACAAATCCAAAATACAGTCTCTGTTAAAATTTGTTATAGCTAGTTAGTCAAAATCAATGTACCATGCTTTCTGTGAACTGTTTCAGAATAGGAATAAAAAAACAACAACTATCCACCTGAAAGATATTATAATTGCCTTCATCCTCTTACTCTGAATGTAATAATAATAATAATAAATGGAAGAACTGTGATTGCTTATGTTATTTTAAGCAGTCTAAAAATATATTTTGATACTTATCTAGATATAGTTTCACTATTAGCAACAAAAACAACACCTGGAAAACAATAATCAGGGACAGAGAATGAAACATAATAAAAATGCAAGCCATAGTCAGTTATGCTATGAAGAAAATCCTGGATTATATTGGCAATAATTCTTTGATGTATGTATTTTGTAATGTGACTTGTGATTTTGTACATTGGCCATGAAGACATATTTGATACCTTTTGTACATTTGGCAGTATATCAGTTGAGACTTTCTGGCATCTTTATAAGTATAGATCAATTCTCCATTGGTGGGAATGGAGTAGGGTTTTGTTTGTATAAAGTGGTTGTCCAGGGGATGAATTAAACCAAAACTGCAGTGAATGTTCCTTAGGATTAATGCCTCAGCAACAAAGCTACACTTAGTCTGAATCTAGAGCAGCTTAATTTCTTTCACATAGGGTTTGTGTTACAGGATGCACTAAGAGTTTATGAGGACAGAAAATAATAAAACATAATACTTCTTTTAAAATGGTCCCACTTCCTTTATGATCCCATTTTCAACAAACATTCCTGTTTAGTTTTGGCCATTAGAATTCTTTTCTGGAGTTCCAGGCACTGAGAAAAAATGATATTATATTCATAGTACAAAAAAAATGTTACTATATAACAGAAACCCCATCTGACTGTATTCTAATGATATGCTAAGCCAGCAATACCCAACCTTTCTGGCATGGTGGCCCAGCGAGGGGAGGGGGACAGCCCACTGCTCATACAATTGGAGCTGTGCACATGCACTCATCTGCCACTTGTTCAGGACCCTTATGCTAAACCCAAAATCTTGTGCATGACACATGAATCACCACCATCTTATCAAGCCAACCCCATTAATCAAAGTCCTAAAGGTGCTTTTTTCAAGAAGCAACTGGACGTTTTGCTTGACATCCAAGAAGCTTCTTCAGCTCTTCTTCAGACCTGAAGAAGCTTCTTGGATGGAAAGCAAAACATCTACAAAGAAAAACCAGAAAGTTCAGTTGTCTCTTGAAAAAAGCACCTTTGGGGAAAACCTTATCTGGATGACTGAGAATCTCCATAGCCATTTATTAACCAAAGACTTAGGTTTACAGTGTTACTCAAAGTTGGAGCACATAAATTTTGGATATATGTATCTATGCCTGTGGTGGGAGGTAAGATAGTGGCACATGAACATTTTAGCCAAATATTTTGGCTGAGTGAGTCATATAAATAACAGGCAACAATTAATATATACATATGTTTACTTTGCTTGTTTTTATACATGTGTGACATATAATGCATTCCTGACATTGGCATTTACCAAAAAGCATTCAATATGAAAGTGAAAATGTCTACATGGTCCAAGCCTTAATTTGTAGATTTTCATGCATTTCTAGGAAGACGGAAAAGGGTGAAACTGACTCTAACATTCATTTCAAGTATGTTCCATCTTACCCTTGATTTGATTCACACAGAGCCCTAAAGTTGTGACAATTCATTATATAAGCTAGATAGTTCATATTGGTGAACATACTTAATCTTCCTATTTCCTCCACAACAATACCCTTGTGAGGTGGGTTGGACTGAGAAAGAGTGATTGATACAAAGTTATGCAGCCAGTTTACATGTCTGATGTGAGACTAGCATTCATGGTTTGATGGTTTCTAGCGTGCTCCCTTAACAAGTAGACCAAACTGTTTCTTATTACTTCAACTCCCATCTCAGAAATGAATGTGTGCATTTTTATTATGATTTACTTGAAAGCTCATGCAATATTGAGATATAGGGCTATCATAGATCTTATTGTGTGATGCTTTACCACCATACCAAGAGGAATTATTAGCAGGTTTTAACATATTTTAACTACCATCTGAAAAGAGCAGCTCCATTTCAGCTGGAAAAGAATAGAGGATAATTTTTTGATCACTGAAACTTCCAAGCAACACCTTTGAGTTCTTCAAAGATTCCCGATTAACTGCTTATATGCCTCAATTAAATTAAAGATTTCTGCTGATTTGACCATTCTTTGTGTCTGAAAATTCCTGGACTATTCTTATTTTTGGATGCTGAATGTGAAATAAAGAGTCTAATATTTTAAGTATTGGGATTATCCATAATTCTACTATGATATGCAATATGTGAATATAATATAATAGAATAGAACTTTATTACAGTCATAAACTAGACATCACTGTTTACAACATGTTAAAAAATAGTACTGACATTAACAGTGGATAACAACATCCCTGTTAAGAAAATACATGTTCTCAAACAGTTAGGACTGTTATGGTGAATATATGACATGTGTGCCACAGGTGGCACGTGGCGCCATATATCTGCTGGCACGTGAGCCGTCAGCTGATTTTCGGCCTTTTGGAGGGCCAGGGGGGCTGTTTTTGCCTTCCCCAAGTTTCAGGAAAGCCTCGGGAGCCTGGGGAGAGTGAAAAATGGGCCCAATGAGTCTACTGGAAGTTTGGAAATGATCCATTTCCGGCTGCTGGAGGGCAGCCTCCCCAAGCTCCAGAGGCTTTCCTGGAGCCTAGGGGGGGGGCAAAAACTCCCTCCTCCACGCCCTGGAGGAAATAGCAAACTCAGCTTGGAAGAGAGCAGTGCGGTGTGCGTGGGGGGAGCAGGAATTTATTGATGATTTCTCAATTCTTAAAACTTATTTGTTAATTTGCGAAATTCTCCAATATAAGGATAAAAATGGACTTTGATGCAACTAGTCAGAGAAGAACAAGGATTATTGTTCAATTAAACAACTCTTCTTTCTCTTTACGTGTTTGCTTTTAATTCAAAGGTGCTAAGGCCATCAAGCCAACAAACAAGGGCATGTAACATTTCTTCTTTTCATTGCTTTTTTTTAAAAATGTCCTTTCCTTAATCCTTTCCCATGAATTCATCCTCTGCAAAGTCCTTTTTTCCCTTAAGATTTCTTTACTTCTTTGCTATTTGTTTTTCTTTAAATATGTGCGCAAACTGTAGTGTGACTGCAATTACCGAATAACAAATAATTGTTTTATTGCCATGTGTATCATTAGCTCTAGTATTATTTAAAACATATAACTAATCAACACTGTCCTTTGAGGTTGTTTAGACTTCCAGAACACAAAGGACTATTTCATAATGTTTAGTACTGAAGGAATTGGTGCTGTGGAAAACCTGAGTATATTTTAAGTACAGTACATGGCAGTTCAAACATTTTAAGTAATATTTGTGTAACTCCTAGGTTGTATGGCTCTTAGGATCTCTGTTTAAACATTCTACCTTGTACCAAGATGAATTGAAATAGTGCAAAATCTGTACATCTGTTGCTTTTAATTAACCTCATAATTATATGCATGAAGGCATAAGTGTAATTAACATAAGTGTGCTGCAGCTGTCCTCCATACACTTGGAAATTTTGAATGTTTCCTGTCCCCCCCTTAACACTTTTAATGTTAAAGTCAACAATTCAAAATGCATGAATCTTAATTTAAACAGAAAACGTATTCTTTCTCTTTTCTTGAGGGTGGTTGGGAAAATACAATACAATGCTGTCTTCAAACCAACACTTATTTCTACAACCAGATGCTTTTCCAGTCATGGAAAAACTATATTTCCTCACTCTCACTTAGGCTGTGCCTTCCAACAAGCTAGCTTGTTTTTTTCTATTCAGCCCACAAATACTATTTTGCTGTCATGCTGCTCTCCCATGTTTTTGCTATCATGAAAAACTCTGAGGATTTGGTGGGGTACCATACTCCAGAAGGCTTACTGAAACATAATACCTTATGCCACCAGGCTTGAAATTTTGGGCTTGGACAACCTAGAACTACGCCGCCTATGGTCTGACCTAAGTGTAGTACACAAAATTATCTGCTACAACATCCTACCTGTAAATGACTACTTCAGCTTCAACTGCAATAATACACGAGCACTCAATAGATACAAACTCAAGGTAAACCGCACCAAACTCGATTGCAGAAAATACGACTTCAGCAACAGAATGGTCAACGAATGGTCACTACCTGACTCTTTTCTTAGCCCCCGTAACTTTAACCTTAAACTGCCTACTGTTGACCTCACCCCATTCCTAAGAGGTCAGTAGGGGCGTGCATAAGTGCATCAGTGTGTCCAACGTCCCTGTCCTACTGTCCCCATTTATTTGTAGTTCTCATTTATTTGTACCCATTTCCTGTGTTCTTATTTGTGTTTATTCTTATTACTGTTACTTTGTACATGAGTGACAAACTAAATAAAACAAATAAACAAATAAACAAATAAACAAATAAACAAATAAACAAATAAACAAATAAACAAATAAACAAATAAACAAATAAACAAATAAACAAATAAACAAATAAACAAATAAACACATAAACACATAAACACATAAACACATAAACACATAAACACATAAACACATAAACAAATAAACAAATAAACAAATAAACAAATAACACCTTAGCCAAAAGGTTCACTCTGCAGTGATGAAAACAGTCTATCACTTCTGTGCAGAAGGCTTTTTAGGTTTTCCAGTGCATATAATAGTTTCAAAAATCCATCTTTTTTTTGTAACTCTTCCCATAGCAACGTATAAGAAGAATGATTTGCAAATTACTACACAAGTATATTTGGACAATACATGAAGTTTCTGTGTGTGGGATTTGTTTTCTTTTGAGCAAACTTTTTTTAATTCATGAAATATTAGTAGTTTAGGGAAGTTTAGACTGAATGAATAATCAGGTTGAAATAGAAAATGAGCACTTGTTTTCAATGTTCTCTACTTTTCCTAGCTTCATTTGAGCAATGATTACTTGAAGACGTTCTCTGCAAGCTTCAGTCTTGTAAGAATGCTGTATTGATACAATAATTGAAAGTGATTGAGACTGTGGATAGTGAAGACATTGTGTAGAAACAATAGGTAAATTGTAATCATTTCTTCAGAATGATTAGTCAAAGAAAAGACTGACAATGATGGGCAGATCTGTTTTATGGTGGCCCCATTCCACCCTTAAGAGATTTTTAGCACAAAGCTCATTTGAGAGTATATTTCTGTGATCTTCAAAAGTATTTTTCAATCAAAATAATTTAATAATGAATTTGTGTTTTTAAAAAAAACATATGTTCAGTTACAATCTAGAGGATGATATTGCACAGATACTACAATTTTTACTATTTTGATAAAACACACTTTCAAAATACCTTAATACTTAATAAAGATGATAGATGAAATCTTATGGTGTAAAAGTTCGCCTCAAACAAGATACATAGTAAAATCTTATTTGCATTATTTAGAAGTTCCATTGTTATTAATAAAAATAGAATGTATACATTTAAAGGCCACTGCTGAATCAGTCCAAGGATACATGTGAGAAATGTTTAAAAATCTTTGCTAATATTTTCTACTTGTAAATATTCACCATGACATAAAAAAATACCCTTGAATATTTGCAGAAAGCTTCATAAACTGAATCACTTCTCCTCTTTAGATTTCAAACCTTTAATATAAAATGAAAACATGGTAAGATAAATAGATATTAACTGAAGGGTTTACAACCAATTTCTTGACTTTTGATTTATCAGAGATAAATCAACAAACAGGAGTTTATCTGATTTAAAAAGGCTGTCAGGATTCCCCACCCACCTTCTAACACAGAATCTAAGAAGAGTGCAACGAAATGACATAAGAATATCCTTTGAGGATGCAGTTCTGTCATTTCTTCTGATAAACAATGACAAATACTATAGATCAGATAGCTGATGCTCAGAATGACATTTATATTACTACAATATTACTGACCACCCAACAATACGATAATATAAATATTATAAATAATTTCACAACCATGGCAAAATTTGACTTGTTTGATCATGATTTGTTGAATAAGATGCATTTATCTGTTTCACACACATATATAAGCTATGTGGCTTACATTATAATGTTATAGTTACCTAAACGTTTATAGTTATATAATAACTATAAATTATAATGGCTTACAAAGCATAATAGCTGGATTCAAATTTTATTTATTAAATTTATATGCCACCCATTTCATTATCTAAAATGACTCTCGGTAGTTACACACACTGCATCAAGGTTGAAAATGATATTGTGATTCAATGAAATGTGAGAATTCACAGTCTGACCAGGAGGTTCTTTTCTGTAGGCTTTCTTTTGAAAAAATTGCCATTTAAGACAAAAAAATTCATACCGTATTTTGGTTATGCAACTGCCCCAGACACAAAAATGCTTACCTTTGTCACCCCTCTGTAAACAAAAATATAAACAATATTGCAAAAAATATTTTATAGACATATGTATGTCAATAAATGTCAGGTCATCCAGCTGCTTTTTTGTTTTTATATATATATATATATATATATATATATATATATATATATATATATGTATATGTATATGTATATGTATATGTATATGTATATGTATATGTATATGTATATGTATATGTATATGTATATGTATATGTATATGTATATGTATATGTATATGTATATGTATATGTATATGTATATGTATATGTATATGTATATGTATATGTATATGTATATGTATATGTATATGTATATGTATATGTATGTATGTATGTATGTATGTATATGTATATATATATATGTATATATATGTATGTGTGTGTGTATGTATGTGTGTGTGTGTGTGTGTGTGTATATATATATATGTATATATGTATATATGTATATATGTATATATGTATGTATGTATGTATGTATGTATGTATGTATATATGTATATATGTATATATGTATATATGTATATATGTATATATGTATATATGTATATATGTATATATGTATATATGTATATATGTATATATGTATATATGTATATATGTATATATGTATATATGTATATATGTATATATGTATATATGTATATATGTATATATGTATATATGTATATATGTATATATGTATATATGTATATATGTATATATGTATATATGTATATATGTATATATGTATATATGTATATGCCCCAATTATGGGAGGAAGCTAACTGCTTCCATCATCTGTCAATTGGCTCGTCACAAGAGTCCATCATGACAGAAACCCAATATTTTTATTGTTGCCTTTGTTATATATATATATATATATATATATATATATATATATATATATATATATATATATATATATATATATATATATATATATATATATATATATGTGCTGATAAATAAATAAAGGGAGACTAGTATAGATCTATTTCAAGCTTTCAAGCTATAGATCTATTTCAAGCTGATGAGAGCTAAATAGCTTGAAATAGATCTATACAAACACATTAAGACATGTTCACAGAAGGAAAATGGCCTTTGAGTTACTAGATCAAAATGATTGGTGGACACAGCAGCTGGGGAATTGTACAATAAAATTTAAGCCAGTTTAAACAGTAAGTGTAGATATTCTCTAAGAATCTGAAAGGAAATACTTTATCCTTTTTATGGCCAGCCTATGGTCTGGCACATGTGAATAGGAAAGACAGAATATTAGAAACCAAACAGTAGCTTCTAATACTTCACTTAACCACAAGTGACTGTGAGAGATACACTTTGGAAAACCTCTCATCTGGATTTGTAATTAAGTCCATCCCTTCTAAATCCTGACTGATACTCTCTAACTAATGCAAATGCTGGAGTCAGTAATAGGAATAGGAACCAAACATTTCCAGATGACTGGAAAAGGGCCGATATAGTTCCTATCTTCATAAAAGAAAAATAAATGGATCCAGGAAACTACAGACCTATCAGTACCTGGGAAAAGTCTAGAAAAGTTAATTAGGTAGTGATTCTGTGATCATTTAGACGCAAACAGTCATAACCAAAAGCTACCGTGGGTTTGTCAAAAACAGATAATGCCAGACAAATCTTATTGCATTTTTTGAAAAAAATGACAAAATTAGAGGATCAGCGAAATGCTGCGGATATAATTTACTTAGACTTTAGTAAAGCATTTGATAAAGTAGGTGACAACCTACTACTTGATGAGATTGAAAAATGTGGATGGATTTGTAAGTGGCTGACCAACTGTACTCAAAGTGTAGTCTTTATGTTGACCCTGAACATGACATATGTGCAGCCATATTTTATTTTAGCCTTTAGCTATTTCTTCTACGTTTTTAGGTTTAAAAGTAAAGGAACTTAATGGTATTTCATGCTCGCCATTCTCTAACTATTGAAAGGCGGGAGTTACTTAGATAAAGGGGGAATGTTATGTTTAGATGGCATTCATTCCCATGGGAACAGAGAAGATGCCTGTAGCTGGAGGAAAATGGAGTTTGGAGTCACTGGACTAATGGACAGAGAATTGATTGGAGACTCAGGAGGGAAGTTTCAGACTTTTGCTTTTTATTGGGAGTAATTCTGGATCCTGGCCAGAGTCAGAATTACACCAAGTTTTTTCCAATTTGATATGTCCCTAATAAACAGACTTTGATGGAAAATGGGTGCCTTGGACTTTAATTTCATGGGACATGTTACTTGGAAACTTACCACCTTAATGAAATACATCTACATGCAGGGAAGTATGCCACGGGGCATCTCAAGGCAGTGTCTTAGGCCAAGTACTCTTCAATATTTTCATCAACAATTTAGATGAAGGAATAAAAGGGGAACACATCAAATTTACAGATAACACCAAGCTGGCAGTAAGAGCCAAAACTCCAGAAGATAGGCTTAAGATACAGAAGGCTCTTGACAGATTTGAACACTGGGCTTTATCTAACAAAATGAAATTCAGTGTTGAGAAAAGTAAGGTTCTACATTTAGGCAAGAAAAATGAGATACATAGGTATAGAGTAATGGGTCAATAGTAGTAAATGGGTCAACCAGGCTGAATAGTAGTAAACTGTCAGAGAGATTTTTGAGTCCTAGTGAACAATCATTTAAATATGAAGCAACAGTGTGCTGCAGCTGCCAAAAAACCAGTGCAGTCCTAACCTGCATTAACAGATGAATGAATCAAGAATCAAGATCACACGAAGTGTTAGTACCACTTTATAATGCCTTTGTAAAACCACACTTGGAAAATTACATCCAGTTTTGGTCACCATGATATAAAAATATGTTGAGACTCTAAAAAGAATGCAGAGAAGAGCAACAAAATGATTAGGGGACTGGAGGCTAAATCATATGAGGAGCAGTTGCAGGAATTAGGTATGTGTAGTTTAATGAAAAGAAAGACTAGGAGTGACATGATAGCAGTATTCCAATATTTGAGAAGCTGCCACAAAGAAGAAGGGGTCAATCGATTCTCCAAAGCATTTGAAGGCAGGACAAGAAGCAATGGATGGAAACTAATCAAGGAAAGGAGCAACCAAGAACAAAGGAGAAATTTCCTGGTAGTTAGAAAAATTAATAAGTGGAACGAGTTGACTCCAGAAGCTGTGGGTGCTCCAATACTGGAGATTTTAAAGGACAGAATGGACAACCATTTGTATGAAATGTTATAGGATTTCCTATTTGAGCAGGGGTTGGACTAAAAGATCTCTAAGGTCTCTTCTAACTTTCTTATTCTGTACACTAATTTACTTTAACAAGGTGGTTTACAGTATACAAATAGTGCTAAAAAACTTAGTTTATCTATAAGGTCAAACGCATTCTAAGATTTCCATTATTTCTTTACTCTTCCCTGCATATTTTCCAGCAATATCATTTTTGAAATAGGGTGATCTTTACTGCACACCATTTTAAAGTGCTATTACATAATACATTTATTTTTAATCGGGAGCATAAAATTTGCCTTTTTTATTGCTATCACTGATATTTTCATTGACCTATACCAGAGATAGTATTTGAGTGTTGAGTTCCCAGTTCATCATCTCTAGTCAAACCTACTTAAATGGAAATGGAACCAGTTCCTGTTTTTTTTTCCATGGACCATAAGGGATATGGTTTTGTGTGCTGCCTGCATCCTGTGGATGGGGCTTTGTTTGTTTGCGCAGCCCTGGCATGCCATGGACCAGTGCTGGTCCATAGACCAGGGATTGGGGATCCCTGGTTTAAGCTACAAAGGTTTATCAAATCACTCCTATTTACCTTTCCTTTGCCTCCATTTTAGTTACAGTTTTCTTTAATGTTATCTTTCAGTAACTTTTTGGGGAAAGGGGGGGGGGAAGAGAAGATAAATAAAACCTACATTTTACCTTTCTTGCATTATTTATATTACTACTGTGTGAAATCCTACCTCCTAACCTCTATGCAAGAAGACCTGAACTTTTCTTTTACAGAGAATGAATCTGCTTAAAACTTGGGCATGATAGCACTTAGTTGACTCCTCTGGGCTTGGAAATCTGAGTAGGGTTTAGCTAGGTTAATATAAGCAGGGGAGGATCCAGAGAATATTATAACATAGCATCTTGATAGAGTTTTTAAAAAAAATATATTTGAAGAAAGCAACAGCAAACTAATGTTATAATATTGCCAAAAATCTACGTAGACATGTAAAGTTCATAGGTAAGTTACTATGTGTAAATTCCAATAAGTGCAGCACTAAGAGGACAAGCTGTGAATGTATGTTTATGGTGCATTTTACAGACAAAATAAAATATAAAGAAGTAAAATAAGAAATAGACTGCTATTTTAGCCACCACCTGCATATGGTAAAATCAGATAACCTCTCTAAGATTCCCACACTGTGATTTTAGAACGTCCAAGTCCTGCTTTTCTTTTTCTTATCACTACCAGTTAAACAGAGCAAAATAAAGAAAACAAAATTTTATTTTTGTACAGCACTAAATGTGGCCTGCTTCACTGTATAGAATTTTATTTGTGTTTAAATACATTTGGAGTTCCATGATGTTAACAAGGTGGGTCATAAATGTACCACATTGAGAAAGAGAGATTGATCGCGTTTCAGCATGGCTTAAAAAGAGGAGGCGATCATCTATATATGATAACAAGTTGGTAAGAAATAGCACTAGTACTAACACTTAGACTTATATACTGCTTCATAGTGCTTTATAACCTTCTCTAGGCATTTTACAGAATCAGCATATTGTCCCCAACAACCTGGATCCTCATTTTATTTATCTTGAAATGATGGAAGGTTGAGTCAATCTTGAGTTGGTCAAGATTGAACAGCTGGCAATGAGCAGTGAGTTAGCCTGCATATACTGCAATACTGCATTCTAGCCACTTCACCATGACACATCCAATGTTCCAAAGAACTATTTCAATGAGTTGTAAAAAAGGTACCTGTAGTAGTGCATTTGCTTATATAGAACTGTATAAAAAGTGAGTGAATTCTTGGTCAGAAACACATTCCAATTTGGGAAATACTATATATTGGCTCAGTTGACCATAATAAGCTCTTCTTGGAAATTGATCCTGTCTCAAAGTTCATTCCTCAGAGAAATCTTTTGCTGGAAGGAAATTGAGCACAATTTCCTTCCAGCAAAAGAAACAAAAGTGCTAACTTCACTGGATAATTCAATAGGATTTAAGAGTTTGGCCTCATTTACAACACCGCGCTGCTTAAGGCAAAGAATAAAAATCATGTCTCTTTCCATTACACATACAAAATTGACTGTGATATAATTGACAGCCCAGTATTTCTCCTCACTTTATGGTTTACAAGCTCTCCTGGCTGCGCACAGCCCTACTTTCTCATCCTTTTCCATTGCCACCAGATGAGACTGATGCTTCATTCTGTGAAATAAGAAGGCTAACCCTGACCCTTTCTTCATTTGGATATAAGTTTATTTTAAATCAGTAGATTAGAAAATTAACCTCTAAGCTAATGAGTATCTCTTATTTGCTATCAATGTACACATTCCAATCTTCCAAAGTTATAGTAACAGGAGTTGGTACATTACTTTTGAAATATTTGCTTTTTATTATTATATTCCTTTATAAATCACCCTGTTTTATTTCAGTAATTGATCATATTGAATGCCTTAGAAATAATCACACACTGAGCAACTAGCAAGTTAAAAACTAAATTATTTTTCTTTGAATATAAATGAATTCGGTGAAAAAGGAGGTTTTTTTGTTGCAAATTAAGTAAGTTATTAATTTAATTCTAACACATAGTTCTGAGGTGATTCTTGACTTTGTCCAACCAACTAGATATTGAATGAGTACGTCTTTTCTTGAATACTGGTGGATAAAGTCCATGTTTTCAGTTTATCCTGTAAAATCCAGGTAAAATTCTAACTTCAGGATCTCAATCTTTCATTTCCTTTTATATTCTATTCTGCTTGTATATGCCAATAATAATGGAATATGCAAATATATATGTAGTAAAAATATTCTTTGGTTAAATTGTTCTATATATCATTTATAAGAGATTGAATTTTGGAAGAGATCATGTGAAAAATTTAGAATATATGTTTAAATAAGTTTTGCTTCTTCCAATCACTGTAATTGAAATCTGGAGTTCATCTTGGCATACAGAAAGAATTCAAATATTTAATTGAAGAATTCAAATCTACATATGTGCCCCAGGGTGGTAATGTATGGATTCACATATTATTTTAACTATAGTTTATTAATGACTTGCTAATAAACCATAGTTGGCTGAATTCACACTAGACTAAACCATAATTCATGGCTCATAAACCACAGCAACTGGATTAATACAATACATATAGCCCAAACCAAACAAACTATTTTATGGCCTTAGTGTGATACTATATAAATTTTTAATGATAAGAGTAATCATGTTAAGAATATATTAACCTGAAAATAAATTCCCTGCTGTGTCTATCATTTACCATAAAGCTAATTTTGAATCCCATCACTGGTAATACCTTGTGTGTTAAATGCACCAACCATCTACAGCTTACACCTTCTCCATCAGGGTCCCATACTAATTGGCAGAGCCAGATTTTAAAGCCCTTCCTGAAGGTTAGAAAGGTGGGGAAGTTGTTATAAAGGAAAGGGCATGTGGCAGAAAAGACCTCCTAGATCCCACCAGCTGAAATTCCTGACTGATAGAATCTGCAGTAGGCCCCTTCTATGATTTTCAACAAGATGCTGAGAAGACAGTGAAAGCAGGACTTAACATGAGTGCTAATCCTGTTGATTGCTGTTCTTCACTATTTGTTATCATTAGAAATTAAAGCACAATTTAGAGTATTTTAGACAAAAAGCAAGGTGATTCCTTTTTTAATCTTACAAAGAATGCATATTTTGTACAACAAAGTAGAAATGTTCAAAATTATTACCTTAAGATATCTTATATATGTCCTTCATATTCTCTTGATAGCTTTATAATATTTATATTTAATTTTTAATATAAATATTATAAAGTTGTAGTTAATAAGTTCTAAATATTCATATGAAAAGTGAGTGAGTTTTCAAGTTATTAAAAGAAATTATTATATAGTCATGATTTCTGAGAAAAAAGAACATGATTCATACAGACTTAGCCACTGTGGTTTAGGCATCTTCTCATGTCAAGCAAACTATTCAGATCAACTGATACTATAATCTATTTACTTTGTGACTGTCAAGGTGAATATTGTATTAAATAAAGCATAAATAACCTAAACGTTAGATACCTAGAGCAATGCATGAAATGTAAAAAAAGTATTTGCAGTAGCACCACATAAAATTAAACAAGAATATTAAGAGGTGATATGAACAAAAGTTGATTTATATCCAAATGTTCAGAAAGAGCTTGTAGATTAATGGAAGACATTTGAAAATGGAACCTTGTAAGCTAATAAAAACCCACATCACATCAGAAGGCTTGTGGCCTAGAGACGTGCTTAAGGGGAATATTAATAATGCCTTATCTTTGCTTAGAAATGTTGGAGGCAATTTTTTACAATCATTCATTGAATCAGTGGGTTATTTTGAGAGAAAAGTAAGATAAACTAAAAAGTTTAGGAAGCATAATTGGTATTAATGTTGCTTAATACTATATTGTAATGTTGCTTAATATTCTATATTTTCCCTGGATTATGTTTTTGAGCATATAATGAAATAACTATTTGATTTTATCAAGGCTTGAGTTCAAATACAATGTTAAGTCAAAATGTAATTTACTTGCTTTTTGATTAGCATGTTAGCTTAATCCAAATTACTATGGTTTATCCACAGAATTATGGTTAAGAGCTTATCATATGGATGAATTCAGTCATTGAGAAAAGAGGTTTGAACATACCTCTTACTGCAATTTCCACTTACACTGTAGGTTATAGTTTCAGGTCCAATAACTGGACATACTGTAGAATTTGCTTTGAGGAACTAAATGTAATATTTTCCAAGACATATATAACACTGTCCCATCCTTTTATTTTCCCTCTCCTCTCATATAAAGTACACAGATTAAGATGGTTTTCTATGCCGAACCACATTGTTTTTCTCCTAACTTAACTAATTGTGCTGTCTTTCCTTTAGATTCTCTATCTTAGCAAGTTAATTATGTTGCTTACGACATACTTTGTCATTTCAGAAACATGCAAAAAGTGCTTTCTATGGATCCTCACAAGTAAAAACTTTGATCAAGACACAGGAGAGTATGTGCTGTTCTTTTTAAAATGAAGTCTGAAGGCTATACTCTATTGATTGCTATGATAACCTTGTCAGCATATCTTATAACATTAGACTATGCTGAACAATGCAATGGCGTTATTCTTCCTTTGTTTATAATAGGACAGAAAGTAGTGTAAATAGTGCTGCAGATAAATATGAAAGTTCATTGGGCTATGAGTTATGAGTATCCACAAAGAAACAAAGCAAAACTTGGGTTGAGGATAAAAATCTTAAAAGAATGCATACATTCATTAAGATTATATTGGTGCCACTTTATCAGTAGGTCAAAATGATTTATTATATTTATTATTACTCTCATTATGAAGATTATTTCTCCTGAACATTTTACTCTAGCTAGCATTGCTGATTAATTATCTCTAGCTCTGCTGATATAGTTGTAAATACTGAATGACCTAGTTTGATTTAGGCCCCAATACTTACTTTTACAAGTTCACTATTTTCAGAAAATAAATCTTCCCTTAATTCAAATAGAACTGCATGGATAAATGAGAGCGCTCTTAATCCCCAATGAAAATTGGTAAAGTTGGAGAAAACTTTTAAACTTTAGAGAAGTAGGAGAAGACCTCTGAGAACACTAAGAAAGCCAAGAAAACAAACCATAAATCATGGAAAACAAACCACGAATCATAAAACAAATTTATCAAGATTTCTTATTTGAGGCAGAAATTGCAGGCTTCAGTTTTCCTTATTTTGGACACATTATACAAAGACCTAGCTCTCTGAAGAAAGCTTTACTGTTGTGAAAGATGTAAGGCAAGAGAAGAGGAAGACAGTAACAGATCAATAATAAGTGTTGCTAGTGACACAAATAGGTGGATGGACTCAGTTATAATGTCAATGGGTACACCACTGGAAGATCTGAAATACTCTGTTAGGGTCTGGTCATCATGGACAAACTTTATATATGTGGTTCCTAATAGTCAACACTAACTGGATGGTGCATAGAGCATTTAATAGAAGCATGAACCTTTAGAAGATGCATAACAGCATTTCAAGCATCTTAAGAAAAGTAAGATAATATGATTATCTTATTAAATCCTTGTCCACTTTTTCCCAATTTTCCACTTCTAAGAAGTCATTTCTTGCTTCAGCATTTGGAGGCAAGGCAGAAAGGAGCAGAAGCAAAACAAAACTCCACCCATAAGCACACAAACACACAATACTCTAAACTAAAAAAGTTATGTAATCCATTAAAAAGTAAAGTACATTCAAGCTAAAAGTAGCTGTCAGCACCTCTCCATTAATTAATTAGGAAAGAAAGACCACAAGACTCCATGTGTGGAAATCAAGTGTACTTTTACTAATTAAGAATGATTAAAGGCATAGCGAAGCGAAGTCTGATTATTTAGGCGCGAAAGCGATTGATATATAGAATAGCCCATTCCCCACCCCTTGGCATCACAGTTCCAGTCCAATCATAATTCTTCCAAGTGTCAGGTGTGAGATAACTTCAAAAGGCATCACAAAGATGGAATGTCGGTGCCGTTAGTCCTGGCGGGAAACACCCACGCATGCGTAGTCCGATCAGCCGGTGAACTCCAGAACCTTCCTCCAGCACAATGAGTAACCCCTCCCAAATACCATGCCCTCCCTCCCCGTTTCATGGCAGCCGAAGCGATAGCAAAGCAGAGGCTGACATCCGGCCGTCCCCTGGAAAAAGGTGGTCAGGCCTGGAAAACGAGAAAACACAAACAAACAGTAGGCCTGTGGGGCGGAAGTTTATCTGAAGATTCCTCACTAAAAACTCCTCTCAGGTCCCAATACACTTTTGGAATTTTATCTTCACCTTCAATCCTCTCCTGCCCTCTGGCGGCCAAAGCAGATCCGCAGCTAACAGGCTCTGAGGAAACGCCCTTCCCCTCAGGAGGTGTGTCCGTGCGAATGCACAACCAACCCTCCCTCCAATTTATGCGAGGGTTCCATTTTTGAAGCCAAGGGAGGCCTAAAATGAGGGGCCTGTCCATCCCAGGAGCCACAATAAAAAAGATCAGTTTGGTGTGGGAGCCCATTTTCATCTCTAGAGGTTCAGTATAGAAATGGGCTGGGCCACCCACTGCTATGGACCCATCTATCTGGCAAAAGACAATAAGGGTTTTCAAAGTTTTTAACTTGAGGCCTAGTTTCTCCACCATAGCAGGATTGATCATGCAGCAAGAACAGCCTGAGTCAAGGAGGGCGGGAAGGCTTTCTGACACCCCATCGGGCGGAATCCTTAACTCTATTGGGATTAGCATGGGGCCTTTGTTAGAACTCACCCAGCGAGGCGAGGCGTCATCATTGGAGTCATCAGAGGAGCTGGTAGAGACGTCAGCTTCTCCCTCCAGGGCCTGTCCGAAACGCGGAGGGGGTGTGTGTGTGGAATCCACAGCGAACGCAGCTTCTTTTTTCTTCTTGTCCGGGGCCTTGCTGAATTTCCCCTCCCTCTTGGCAGGGGGTGGGGTGGTCGCGGGAAACTTAGCGTGGCATTCCGGAGTGCGGTGGCCTCCCCTCCCACAACGAAAGCATGTGAATGGCTTAGCTTTGCCTGTGGGGCCTCCTTTCCCTTCGTTTCTCACTTGGGAAGGGGGCTTGTGAGTTGGGGGGGGGAGATCTCGCTGCTCTTTCTCTCTCTTTCTCTCTCTCTTCTTTTGCACGTTGGAGTCTAATTAAATCAAGCTCAATATCAGCTGCATTTTCATACCAAGCAGTAACGCGCTTAGGAAGGTGGCGATTAACACATTGTTGATAAATGTCTTCATTCAAGCCCAAAGCAAACTTATCCAAAAGGGCTTCTTCACCCCATCCTCTCATATAATTACAAAGGTGTTGAAACTCCTGAATGTACTGAGTCACCGGCCTATCTCCCTGTGTGAGGGTCATAAATTTCAGTTTACCCTGTTTCTCAGTTAGGGGGTCATCAAATCGTTTTTTGAACGCAGTCATAAAAGCGTCAAAATTCCTCAGGAGGGGGGAGTTGGTTTGGTGCAGACCCATCATCCAGTCGGCAGCTTCGTCCTCCAAAGCAAGCAATACCATACGCACTCTCATGGCATCTGATTCTAAATCGGGCCCATAAATCTCCATGAAGTTATAAACTTGCATAATGAAAAAGCCCAGCTTCTTAGGATTTCCATCATACTTTACAGTTAAGGGGGGGACTTTAGCCATTCTGCGTCTTCTGGGGGGTTGGGCCCCTGGCCTGGCAGCTCCCCTGGCTGGGGGTGGGGGGTGAAGCTGTCTGTGGGTTAGCTTGCTCCCATTCCCCCTCGGCCTCTTCACCCTCCCCGGATCTTTGCCTAGAGTACCTCTGTTCCAAGTTCTCCGGCTGACCTCTTTCTTGGGGTCTTCATTCAGCCCCCACTTCAAACAGCCTCTCCTGATGTTTTCTTCTGGTAACACCAGCATCCCAGCTTGCACTATCTTCTTTTTGTCCCACAGACAAGGACCAACGGGGGGGGGATCGCAGGGCCCGCTATTTCCAGCTCAGCCATCCTCTCAGGTAATGATAAATCAGCAGTCTCTTTTTCAATTTCTTCATCGCTTGCGTGCAAAGACATTTTCTCTGTTTCTCCTTGCAGTTTTCACCCCCCACGGAAGATTGTATTCTCCTGGTAGGGTGTTGGTGAGACTTCGCTTACTGTCAGCACCTCTCCAATAATTAATTAGGAAAGAAAGACCACAAGACTCCATGTGTGGAAATCAAGTGTACTTTTACTAATTAAGAATGATTAAAGGCATAGCGAAGCGAAGTCTGATTATTTAGGCGCGAAAGCGATTGATATATAGAATAGCCCATTCCCCACCCCTTGGCATCACAGTTCCAGTCCAATCATAATTCTTCCAAGTGTCAGGTGTGAGATAACTTCAAAAGGCATCACAAAGATGGAATGTCGGTGCCATTAGTCCTGGCGGGAAACACCCACGCATGCGTAGTCCGATCAGCCGGTGAACTCCAGAACCTTCCTCCAGCACAATGAGTAACCCCTCCCAAATACCATGCCCTCCCTCCCCGTTTCATGGCAGCCGAAGCGATAGCAAAGCAGAGGCTGACAGTAGCATTGAAAAATTTACCATTTCAGAAATATAACTGTCAAAACGTTTCATTTTTCTATTTCCAAAGATGAAATAGAAAGACATTGAATCTATGAATATTATTTAAGCTGCAGAAAATTGAAAGGGGTACTTTCTCTACATAAGCTTTTGTCTTTTAAAAGTATCTTTCCTTAGTAATTTTAGTAGAATACCATAAATGGGATTAAATATTTTTGCTCTAATCAAAGGTTCTGTAAGCCAGTGAAGTGGTTACAGTGTTGAACCACAACTGTGAAGATTGAGGTTCAACCCAAATCTTAATTCTTGTGTAGAAAGATAAGTGGATGGTTTTAGACCAATCACTCTATTTCAGGTCTACATACTTTAATTGGTTGCTGTTGTGGAAATAAAACCAAGAGAAGTCCCATGTAAACTGCTTTAGGTGGAAAGTAGGATATAAGTAACAAAAAGTAAGTAGGTTTTGCAAGAACCTCTAAAGAAACAATTATAAATGTTTAAATTATGTATGTGTGAAATGATTATAAACTTTATTAGCTTATTTACTACATATTTTCATGTGCCTCATTATAGGAAAGGACCAGAAAACTCGGTGATCCTTGGAAGTTTTCCAGACAAACGTCTTTGATCTTTGCCTTCAAACCCTTTGAAGTGCGACAAATCATATAGATGTCATATTGTACTTACCTAAGAATGATTTTTTCATGGTTCTTTAAGTCCAGTAGTGGAATTGTCACTGTATTATAAGATAACAAATAAAAAATGTTTTTCTCCTTTTCTAGACCCG
The DNA here is from genome assembly GCF_051295495.1 of Thamnophis sirtalis. Classification (NCBI taxonomy): domain Eukaryota; kingdom Metazoa; phylum Chordata; class Lepidosauria; order Squamata; family Natricidae; genus Thamnophis; species Thamnophis sirtalis. The sequence goes on from NW_028261382.1 coordinate 138,700,449, forward strand.
TTAGAATTGCTAAGGGGTTTAGGGGAAAATCTAGAAAGTTGAATGAAGGCCACATCATTCAGCACTGTGGTAAACTATATATTTCTTATAAAACATGACTATTATATGAAGAAATAATTTTATGTTATGCTATCTATATCATAAATTAAGATTAAATCAAAATTTCATATTCTTTTGAAATTAATGGCTGGGTGAAATTTTCATCACCACTGTAACATACTTGCATTGTTTTGTAATTTTCTGACCCATGCACTTTTAAATAGGCTTTCTTAATCATATTCTTACTAGCTGCTAGTGATGCACAACATTGCATATGGATGAATAACGAATGCAAGCTACCTGTGTAATGTAAAATTGCAGTTAGATTTTTTCCATATTGATAAAATGCTAGTTCACTCATATTTCCATTAACGCGTTCTAAAATCCAAAAGCAATGAATAGAAGTAGTATACTAATTAATTAGATACTTTTAAAAATGCATGGCTGTATATATTTCGTGGGAAATTCAAGGAAATGTGTGAAATCTTTTCTTTGATTAGGCTATAGAATTTCATAAAGCTGTTCACATTTTTTTTGTCCAATCAAAGATTATTCAGACTTCTTCATTTCATATAATTTTCCAGTACCTTGCAATAGAACTTTTTTATCTTGTAGAAAAATTATATATAACTTTTAAAAGCATGGGCAGGCAGCCATATTTCTACAAAAATGCTACTTTGGAAGGGAAAAGTGGTAGGTCTTCCATGTGAATTATAAGAGCATCATGTTCTTGATTTTGCTTAGAGCAGCACAATGTCCTTGGCACTGAATACTGAAGTTATATTCTCTGGATTGCTGTGGGAAATGTTAGCATACTGTCAGTTCCAAGTTATTCCCAATGGAGAAATTATCAAACTAACAAAATAGATTTTCTGAAAATTATATAACGTGAAACAAAGACAAGTTGACCAGAACAGTTCAGGACAATGATCAGTTAGTGTTCGAATTATAATAACTATAATTACAGATAAAATTGCTTTTAACCTATATGGTAGAAAGTTGTTTAAAAGTTTGGCTGTAAATTAAGAGAGAAAAAGCTCTGGAAGTTCTGAACTGATTTGTTATTAAATGTTTTATGTGTAAAAGCACTGGGAAGTTTCTTTCCAGTGGAGTTGCCAGGTAAAGGAGAAGAAATGGTCAATTCGCCTGGATTCATTTCTCCTCCTGTTAGTGCCATCTGCCAGTGGAAAAACAACTTTGAATTATCTTCCTAATGGGATGTGGCAGGATGAATGAATGTCAATGATATTTAGAAAACAGGTTTAGCTATTGTTCAAGTTACTAATAGGAATAGATACCAAGGGAAGCTGGAGGAAGTGCTTCTCATGTTCCTTGGAACTCTTCTTCTGTGCCTTTATCTATGAGTGGAGTTCTTTCTAAATATGGATGTAATGATCTTCTGAAAGAGTGCTAAAGGTGTCTTCAAAAATAGCTCATTGGTGGATAAATGATATGAAAGTGAATAGGATGCAGTAGTAGGAAACAGTCAAGTCTATGCAAGCTCGATTCCTGAATAGTGTTTCAAAGAAATGACAATGCTGGAAGGCAGTGTCCAAACAGTCATAGTTTGGCCTCATAGCCAGCAGCACCAGAGGAAGCCAATACATGGCCATGGAGAACAAATGCTCTGTACTGGTTTAAATCCTATGCGGGAGAGGAAAATTAGTATTTCCAAACAGCACTAAAGCTATGGTTGTAAGGGACCTCATATGGACAGACAAGCATTGTAGAAAATAACAAGTATTACATGGACAGATCACCCTGCCGAGGTCATTTGTCTAATTTTTCATGGTTGAAACTAAAAGGACCCAGAAGGGCAATGTGACAATGATTGAAGGAGAAGAAGCAGATCTGTGACAAGCTCAGATAACCAAAGGAGCTTGGTAAGTCCCAACTTACTGATATGGTATCAGTATCCAAATAATTAGTGAAATGTACTAGATTGTATTCCAGTAAAAACTACATCAGGAGAAGCTGGAAAACACGATTTTTTGTTTTAGTTTTAGGTATGAGATGAAGACATTATCAATGTGCTGGACAAAAGACTTTAACTTGTAAGTTATGGAAACAAACTCACAACATAGTGAATTTAAATCACAAATGCCATTAATCTAATAAAAAAAAACACAGTTCACACAGAATAATTAGATTCAACACATAGTCAAGGCAAAGCAAAAAAATATTAAGAATTCCAGAATTGTAGAAGACAAATACAGGATAACATGGTAATAAGGGCTTGATAGCCAAGATAGACAAAGAACAATCAAATTATTTCAGGAGCCAACCATAACATGAGGAACGAGGCACATGAAAATGGTTACAATGGAAAATTGTTTCCGCACTTAATGGAATTTGGATAAAGCCTTAAATACATAAGCTTTCAGTTTCTACCTAAACACAGCCAATGTCTATCAGTTCTAATTACCTGACACTGACACTTCAAGATCTCATGCTAATTACAAACAGCACTACTTATTCTATACATCATTCCCTGACCAAATGCACTGTGCTCTATTTTCTGTCACTTCTAAAAAGCAGAACCATTTCGGATTAGAAAATGTATCTAGTATATAACATCAGAATCTATGAAGCTAGAGCTGAACTCTCTCTATCAACATTGGAGCTAGACTAACAATATAGAAACTCTGTTTACTCTCATCACACAAAGATGAGGTCATGGCTTGAATGCATGACAAGCTAGAACAAAAGGTATTGGTTAAGGGTTCCCTGATTTGGGGTGGTGCGGGAAACATCCAGATCAAATCTTCTCCAGAAAAAGTCATGCAAAACAAGTATTATACTGATCAGCTAGTTAAGACTGCACCTATACTTCAGCTGTTTTAAACCATACTGTCTTAAAATGCCCTAGATATCCTTTATACATTTATGGAAATGATGGTGTTGGAATTGTAAGAAAGTGGATTACTTACCATATAAATTATCTAATTGAGGAGAAACCTCAAGACAGTGTCCTATTCAGTTGCTTTCCAGATTTGAGAAATATTTTAAATAGTTAAAAATTGTGCACATGTAGCACAGCCAAATAATCAGCTGGTAAAATTCTTGTGTTGTACAATCAATAAAGCTATGAGTGTCAGGAAAAAGGAAGGGAAAGCAGAAACATGGCATGTAAAGTGAGGAGTGAAAGTTCTTTGGAAGAAGCTCAATAGGGATTTGAATTTCAGATGGCAGTCGGTTTTCTTGATCTGAGTTTTTCAGGTAACATCACTCTAATGCAGGGGTGTCAACTCGTGTCGTCATGGCAGCATTACATGACGTATCGGGACTCCCCCCCTTTGCTAAACTGGGCATGAGTGTGGTCAATGCATGATGCATCTGGCCTGAGGGCCAGGAGTTTGACAGCCCTGATCTTCTGTATGTAAAATGCATGTCAATATAACCATGGCCTTGAAATGTAGGCATATACTGAAATGATCATTATGATCATTATACCCTATGAAGCTTTCTCATTTAAATTATATAGCTATCCCAAAATATGTCCATTTAAATGTGCAACAGGAATTAATCATGAAGAGCAGCAGTTTTTAGAAGTATTATTAATTCAGAAGGCTTTTACTAATATTATATGCTATTGTTTTTTGAGTAGTCTGGAAAGTAGATTATCTTGAAAAATATTGTAAATTTCAATAGTGGGTTAGTACAATACTATTGATTGAAGGCATCAGGACTACTATTTTGCAATTATTAAATATGTCCAGTAAAACAACAGGTAGTAAAAATAATAGACCAAAGATCTATTTTGCGATCGGAGGAAAATCTATTGAACAATCTTCCAGATATTGATTGCTACATAGCATTGGAATACATATTAGCAAAATGCCATTCTTGAAGAAGTAAAGCTAATATTGGTTTTAAAAATTCTAGTTATATTAGGTTTGTTGTCTATCTGTTTGTTCTTGTTCTTTCCTTAAACAATTCTTACTTATTGCATTGTTTTGTATAAAATGACATATTCCAAACAATGAAATAAGTGGGATTAAGCTAAATAGATCAGTATGATTGCCTAATTCAAAGGTACAGATCAAGCATGGTTTATTATGTTAATATAAACCTCAATTTCTGGATTCACAAATATGCTAAACCATAAAATAACCTTTACAAGTCATAGTGATTATTTTATGATTCAGCACACAAGATACCAAGTTACTCTGAGGATTTCTCCCATTGTGGGAGCATTCCTAAAATATATATAAAAAATTGATTTTCCTATATTTTAAATTGAATTTGTATGTTCAATGTAAAAAAATTACCATATATCTAGATTACATACTTACGCTAATAGCCTAAATGTACAGAATATGGATATAGTTACTGATAAAAAATGTAATCAATAAATACGAAAAATAAATATACGACAATGTATATTTTACTGCTATAAGAAGCTATTGGGATAAAAGCCCATCTGTTTTTGTATATATGTTTGATTCAGCTTCTCATAGGAAAGTATGCAAAGGTTCTAAAAATGAACAATCTTGTTCTAATATAAGATATGACATAACTGAGATTCTACTTATACATCTACCTAATTGTAGTAAAGCACATTCTAATAATGGGGTTGAAGTAACATGATAGACAATGGGAAATTATTTGTAAAGCTGCCTGTGTACATATGAATGGACCATGCATCCTAAAATTCTCTCTTATCTCATACTATTCTCTCTTAAAAGCGGGGGAAGGAATTTCAACAAACACAGTTTGTTTGATGAAATAGTTCGTATGTAATGCAAGCACACCAAAACTGTTATTATCCATCCAAGTACAGTAGGTGATTGTGAAGTTAAGCTGTATTTTACCTTCTTCTCTGCCAAACCTCGCATTCTGTAAAATTTCATCAGGACTGACCAAAACTTCTTCTCCCAGCAGAAATATATTTAATGCTTCTTATACTGTCTTATGATCTTGCCTGCTTTTAAATAAAAAATGCAAATTGACAAAAATAAACTAAAATCTAAAAAATAGAAATACGAACACTTAGTATCATTTATTTTCCTCTATGAAACCAATGTTCATAAATTGCACTTCCAACAACTTGCAATATTAAGTCTATAAGAATCAGAATCACATTTACCTTCAAAATGTAGATTATTATGGCCCTCTGTATGGATGTTCTGGGTAAAGTAATTCTGTCAAAAGTAATTTAAATTTTGTATTTGTTTAATTGTTCCATGGTGAGTTGCCCTGTGGTGAGTTGGCCATAGCAGTTGTCCCATTTCAGCTCTAAATTACAAAGTTAACTAAATGAATGAAATCTTGAAGACTTTTTAGATAAGTGCTGAGTATTCCTTGTGAATGAATGAAGGAAATATACTAGCATTTCCCATTCTCATAATCCAATTATTTATTAAGTCTGATTCCTATGTAAGCAGTAAGGCCAGAGAAGTAGGTTGGAGATAAAGAAGTGTTGTGACTCAGCAGATGTCTGCTGTGAGTCTTTTCGGGATACAAGATTCATTATGCAGCTGGGGCTTGTTAGAGGCAGGTTTGGAGATAAAAGGACAGATGCTGCCACGCCCTAGTCGCAGGAGTCAACGTTCCTTCATGCGTACAACATTGCTTGATACACTTGGATAAGTGCTTTGGTGTTTCCTGTAACCCTGATTCAAGGCTACACTGGAGAAGTGCATTGCTTGTAAGAGTTGTTTTGTTTTTCATTCCGTTATCGAGTCAGAGACTGTATTTATGTTATTTTGGGGCTCGAAGCCAGTCTGAGCCGAGAACTGATAAAGAAAGTTTCTTTTAAGTTTATTCGTCTTGCCGTTTGTTAAGAGCCGTGAAGGGGGGACAGAACAAAGAACCATGGAGTTGTTTAGATACCAAGTGCCAAATAGGTCAGAGCTCACAGCAGGATAGACAGTCCACCAGCAACAGTCAAATCATTGCTAAGTAGCTTAATTAGTACTGAGTTAGCAGTGCCTTGATCCCAAATGTGTATGAAATCTGGTTTGCTACTTCTAAATCCAACACTTGACTTGTGAGAAAACACACAGCAGCTACTAGAAAGATAAAAAATGCTGTTGCCACAGCATTCCTTGTTGCCACAATCATTTCCTCAGCTGTGAAACTCAGCAATATCACAGCAAAAGGACATGGCCATACAAGAAACAATATGTGATAAATTATTCAATTGCCATGTATCAAGGAACACTAGCATGGAATGAAGAACTGTAATATTGGTATATTCAAAATTAAGCTTTAACATTTTCTCTTTCTTCCTTGAAATTGCACCTTTAATGTGACTGTGGACTTGATTACATACTTGACAAATTGAAGGACATCAACATAATGCGAGAGGATGTATAGATTTCTGTGCATTGGCTCAAAAAATAAAAGTTCTTCAGTAAATTAGCAGTTTCTGATTTTAGAAAAAAATAAAGCTACAAGGCAAATGCCATATCGGTGTGATTAACTATGCAAGAAATAATATATGCCACAGTATAATGATTCAAATGGTCAGATGATAATGCTAATTATTTAGACTTTCACTGCACCTCCCACATGAAATTAAATATCGACAAGCACTTAGCGTTGCAACATCTAATTTTGGGTCAAGGTCCTTTGCCAGAATATCTTGTTGCAAAAAGCTTTCACAGAGCCAAATTGTAAAGTGTTCTGAGCTTTGTGTGAGTTGATCTACCCTAAGCTAAAATTGGTGATGATGTCAAACATATTGAAAAAACTCTGTTTGGCAGTTTGTGTCTCTACTGCCACAATTCATTCCAACTTTTGTCCATCTGCAAGCCTGCTTCCCTTGTATGAGTCCACTATGTGCACCTTATGACAGAACATCCAGTTTGGTGTCTAAATGTATATATGACAGAAAGCATAAATGATCCTGATCTGTGATAGAATGAAATGTATGTTTTCTGCATGATACAGATGTTTGTAAACTTACAGTCATGTAAATCAATGCTCTTTGTATTTAGATGGACATACACTTGCATGTGCATACACTTGTTTTATACAAATAAATATTTTGGCCCTAAATGTAAAAAGTACCCAAAAGATATACTGATGTGGGATTTTACAGCACATATCTGTTGGGCAGTGTTAGACTTTGGGATTTAATGACCATGGACTAAAGAACAGATTTCCTGAGTTTTCACCTACAACTCTGCCTGCCATCTTCATAGGCAAAGCAGATCACAGGCAAATGACTGAGCTCCTTTCTATAGTCAGATAATACTTAGCTACAAAGACAGGGATCCCGTCAGTCCTTGCTTGGTTACTTAGCACTTTGTTTCTGAAAATGCCAAATTACAGTTGCCAGCAAAATGTCAGGAAATATGTTCTCTAGACCATGGTTACCAAACTCTGAAGCCCAACACTGTCTAAGACAAAAGATGCCTGGGTAATTTCTGCAATATGAAGGTCACTGCAGGCATCAGATGTTCTTCCATTTAACAGTTGTATCACTGCTCCTTTACAGTAGCTTTGGATAGAAGTGATGTAACCTTTAGGTAGAATTTCCATAGTCCACCAAGGAAGCGCAGTGGGGGAAAAAGAATAATAATAGAATTCTACATTTTACAGGTGTTTTATGGAAAAGGGAATACATTTATATTTATTCTGATGTTTTGATACATTTTAAGATACTTTCTACTTTCTGAATGCATTAAAATACGTGTTTTGGGTTCCTAATACTTGTTTGATTGGCTTATACTCGCACAAGTTGCTTGTACTTGTACAAGTAGGAGCAATTAATTGTTTCTTGAGAATTAATGACATCAGCCTCTACTCATGCCCAGTCCATGACTCATATTTTCCTGCTATGTGTCAAAATTATTTTTAATTGTTGTTGCATTAGAGTAGATGATGCTATCTAACTCACTTGCTATTCATTACATTGAGGCAAATATTCCACTCTGTGATTGTGCTCTGTGGAAAATACAGTTGCCTTTCCATTCATTGTTGACTGCATTCCCAGACCATTTTTTCTTCGTTAATGGGCTGCCTTCCATCCTTTGAAAGGACCACAACCTGTGAACCTATTCCTTTTTTTTCTTGATTTCCTTGATGAATTCTTGATTTATCTGATGAGTGCCAGGCTCCCCACCCCCAAACTGTTAACTGGTGGAATGGTGTAAAGCTGTGAACAATTGCTTTATTTTTCTATCCCAGATGAAACTCAAGGGGTTTTGCCACATCCCTTCTTCTAAGCCAATAATGGTAGTACTTCAGGTACTACCTTCCTTCTTCCACAATATGGGTGTCAAACTGGAAGCCCAAGGGCCACATGCATCATATGCAGGCCACATCTGCCCCAGCTCTGTGAAGGGAAAAAGACATCATGATACATCAGATGATGGCAACATGATGTGGCAACTTTGACACCTGTAAGGTAGAAAGTGTCCTAGGAGGAGTCTATAGAAGGGAGGGTGTCAATGAAAATATGTCTTCAATGGCCTAATCATAGAAAGTAAAGTGATTGCTATTTACTTTCTTGGTTCAGGAGAAATAAAGCAGCAGGCAGGTCCACTAATTAAGGGTCATGTTAAGCAAGACAAAGTATTACGTTATCACTATGACCAAAGTAGAAGAGGCAAATAAATTCTTCCAAAAATAGATTTCTTAAACTGCTTAATTTCCTAAAAGTGGTTTAAAGATATAGCTGCATTGTTCTTTTTTGAGACACAAGAGATGATGAAGGTGATGATGATGATGATGATGACGATGACGATGGGCCATAAAAGTGTTTTGGACTCCTAGCAACCAGACCAATACAATTTCTCCATCATAATCTATCCCTAATCTATTCTAAATATCTGCCAATGTTGCACTCATCACCACTATAACAGAATCCATCTGCTTTGCTGCTAGTCATCCTCTTCTTCTCTTTCTTTCTATCTTCTCTGCATTAGAACTTTTTCCAGAGAGCTGTAGATTTGCATAATATGTCCAAAGTAAAATAATTTGAGCCTGGTCATACCTCAAATGAGAACTGTAAGGTGATTTGTTTGATGATCTGTTGGCTTGTTTTCTTAATTGTCCATGATATTCTATCTGAATATTCAAAATACTGGTCTCTGATCATAGCACTTTATCATTTCCTTAAGATTCACTGTTATTCTGTAAATGTCAGGAAAAGGATCATCTTCTTAAATTGTACAGTAATGTAAAGGATACCTGTAAACACTCTTATTTTACAAATCATTTGCTGGGCAATTCTAGACAGAATGTTATCCCTGGAGCATACTTAAATGCCGTGCAACATTATTCCACGAGCTTATTCATTCTTTTTGCATCAGTTGTTATCCATCAGCAAATTATACAGAGACATTCAGGATCTGGCTATAACTCAAGGGCACAGAGTCATTTTTCTAATCGATGCTCTTTTAAGGTATCATTTATTTCCTGCATCACAAGACAGGCAGCAGGAGCCAACTTTGCTTTACTCTGCTTAAAAAGCTACAACATCATTTGATGGCTGGTAAAGGCTCAGATTTCTTCAGCATCAGAATTAGCATGCTATCAAATCGATTTATCAATAAGATGCATCACCTTTCTTTGTGGAAGTATGGGGTGGGCAATGAGCATCCATCCAGCATTTTGGTCTTCAGAATGCTTCTGATTCCTATGACGGGAAGTGGCAGGCATCTTGTCCAAGCTCCCATAACTCAGATAGCACCATTGGATTAATTATAACAGCAGAAATGAGTGTTGAGATACAGAGATACAATTCTCAACATGAAGTATTGGCTAAAAATGAAAAATACTGAACTATTTCACTATTGCAAGTTGAATGATGTTGCCAACAGAAAACTGGATTGGAACATCTTTGGTTTGATCCAGAAATCAGAATAATTATGAATTATTACATAGCATTAACATTAATTTAATTTAATCAATTAACATTATCCTTAAGAGTGCTACTTTAGGTACAATGGCTAAAGGCACTTTTACATTTTGCTGTTCCTCAAAAGACTGATATGATTTCCATGGTTGTTACATTACTATCACATGGGACCAGGTGAGATTTCCCTATTATTCCATTTATTAGAAAAAAAATTAGAGCATCATAATCAGGGAATCGAAGCAGGAATTTTAGCTTTATAGTTATGGTTTAAAGGCAGTCTAATATGCTAAGTGGTACAATAACCTAGATAAATTTACTTTACCAGGGTACATTCCCATGTAAATATATTCAAATTGTCTTTGATAGATGTATGTCAACACCCTCGTTTTCTTTTTTTATAATTTTTTATTAGTTTTATTACAGAAAAAACACAAAAAGAAAAGCTTCATCTTTCATTACATCTTGTAGAAAGCGTATCCATTGTCACAAGTACATTTCGTGTGTTCTATCCACAATCACATATATTCCATTCAGTTTAAATTGTATATCTTAAAAATTTATATATTTTACTATCACCATACCACAATTTTCATTTAGTTAAGATTTCAAAAACACAGCCACCAGCTGGCATTTTTTCCCCCTTCCCCAGATCCAGTCAATCTGCCATATCTTTATATCTTTATAACATATTCTAAGAAAAAGAAAAAGTTAAATTAGTAGGACATCTAACATTTCTTCTCTCTAACATATCTTTATTATTATTATTATAGTTAACTAGTGGTTATTTACATTTTTCTCTCCTCTTCTCTCCACAGATGCAAAAAGCAACAATCTCTAAACAACAATCTATTAATATGTGTTAACAAAATGACCATTTAAAATCTAAGACAATCTAAAAAGAAAAGGAGAAATGTTGACATTTCTAGTTGATAATCACCAAAGTATATGTTAACCTTCCCTTTTATTTTTATAGTTAAAAGACAGAAAAAAAAATTGTTTGCCATTTCTAATCCAAATTAAAATTTCTAGTTAATAATCTTCAAGGTATGCATTAACATACCCTTTTATTATTGTAATTATAAAAAGACAGAGAAGAAAAAAAAGAAAAACAATTGTTTACTATTTACGTCACATCACCTCTTATACTAATCCAAATTATTTATAGCTTCATAGCAAGGTCTAAAACACAAATTAATAGGCTTTATCATTTCACCAAATCTCAGTTGCAATTTGCGGCCTGGTTATTTATCCTAATTAAGGTTATCCTTTCATTGTTAATATCATGATATATTATATGTTAGCGAATAAACAATCAATGATAATCTATAAGAGTCTACAAAATACTAAAATCCCTACTTATTAATCATCAAAAATTAGCTAATTTTTATCATCAGTTGGCATTATCAGCCAGTGTCTTTCCAGTAGCGAAATAATCCTTTCTCTCTTGCCAGCAGTTGTGTCATGTCTCTTATTAGGTTGAGGTTGAGGTTTGTTTTATTTATATGCCGCCCTATTCCCTGCGGGACTCAGGGTGGCGAACAACCCAAGGGGGAAAGGGGAAACACAAAAGTACAATACAAGCATTTAAAAATAGCCAACAGCCACACAGATCAAGAGGGGAAGGGAACTCATCAACCCCAGGCCTGCCGACACAGCCAGGTTTTAACAGCTTTTCGGAAGGCCTGGAGAGAGGTGAGGGTCCAAATCTCTGTGGGGAGTTTGTTCCAAAGGGTCAGAGCTGCCACAGAGAAGGCCCTCCCCCGGGTGGTAGCCAGATGGCATTGGCTAGTAGACGGAACCCGGAGGAGGCCAACCCTGTGTGATCTAATGGGTCTTTGGGAGGTAATTGGCAGCAAAAGTAAAAAAAGAAAAAAAAATCCTCACCAGATGGACCGTTTTCGCTTCGTCTCTTCCTTCAGGAGCCGTCTCCAACTATGCCAGCCTGGGGGCTCCCTGTTTGTCCTCAGTTGGAAGCACTACCCTTGGGTCAGACAGGGACTTTGCGATGTCCCTGTGACCAGCAAGGCTTCCCTGTCACCATCTCTTCGGGACGGTTTAGGTCCTACCGGACCATCCAAAGACAAAAATTTCATCGACGGACCCGGACTGTCGGGTCCGTGCGATGTGTCATCGCGACATTGGATCCTCCCTCCCAATACACTCGTTTTCTAATTAACTTTGTACTAACAAAAATTATTAATGAGATAAATATGACATGACATCTTTATTTATTCCTACAGTTGAGTATAAAATAGCAACTCTCCCTTGTTTGGGAAGATTCCATTTTGAAGCACTACTAACTTATTTATCTATATTGTAATATGTGGAGAGGACAAAGCCCGCTGAACATAGCTTTAAATAACTGTTAAACTGACTGTTTTTTTTTTGTTTATTTATTTATGTGAATTATTCTATGGCCACTCAACTCACAAATTCTATTTACCATTGTTTTCTCTGCTGGCTTGAATATTTCATGTCACAGTCAATCAGCAATCCAGTAAACAAAGCCAAGAGAAAACAAATATTCAGCCAAGTAAATATATCCACAGTGAAAAAAACTTAATATCACAAGTCTGACGCTTGACATTTTTAACTTTTTAAAAATCATTAATCCAAAATTATGGCTAGTAAGGACAAACTAGATGCATTTATGCTGAGATTTTGCAGTGTATTTAGAATGTGATCTATTCATCTAATTATTCATTCTATAATGGAGCCCCCATTTTCTCTGATAGTTGTATCTTAAAGATAAGGCAGCATAAGACAATATTATAAATCCTACAGAAAAACATTTTTTTGGGTGGATAATCACTGTCTTGTTAACAGATATGAGGACATTATGCCAGTTTCTTAGATATTTTAATGGTTTTTTTTAAAGAAAATCCCATATAGTGTGTTTGCATTTTCTTTAATAGGCAGTGCTTTGCTACCATGGTTTCTTTTAAAGAGGTCAATTGCTAATGTAAATTGTCTGCGAAACAATTTTTCAAGCCACTGCTTTTTGTGATCTTATGGGACTACTTACTTGTGATTAGAAACCTTGTCTCTTATGCTGCAGGTGTAATGTCTGCATGTTGTTAGATAATATCAGTACCTATAAATCAGTTAGATGTCTTTCCAAGCTTGCATTCTGCTACTGCTGATTTCAATTTCAGTGCCCTAGAATTCAATCAGGTATGAGGAACATTTATCCCAAATAATCTGTAGCCCAACACATGCAAATAGATTATAACACAATGGTTTACCAATTACAGAAACCCATTTTGGTCACGTAGATCCTGGGTTATTTGTAAAATAGAACCCATCTTCTTTAACTTTCTAGAATTTGAGGGGGGGAAACTGGAAAAGAAGACAAGTTGCCATTAGGAAGTTTTTCATTGTTGTTTAGGGATAGTGGAAGTAGAGTTTCATGGGAGAATGTGGAACTGTGGTTATTCAGATAAGAAAGTTCAATGCAGTATGTTTGTGTGACGGAAGGCAGAATGGTTAGGATCCCAAAAAGAAGATTCAAAGACTTCTAGGAAGAGGCTACAGCTGTTCAGCAATCAGTGGCTAAAGATCCCAAAGAGAAGAACAGAATCAAATAAAAGAAGAAAAAAACATCTGGAAAGTTAGCTAAAGTGAAGAACTGGCAGGGATGGTATACTTGGTATAGGAGGAAATACCTCAAAGCCTGCCTAGCTAACTGAACATTAAGAAACCTTTCCTATATAAATCATAAACAGTTTATTAATATAGATGCAAACAAAGAAAATCTTAGATAAGCAAAGAAACACTTAAAAAAAAGAAAGAATAAATTACTAGAAGAAAAACTTGAAATGTTTGTAATATAAACTCCCTGTGTCTATGGAGATTCTCAGTCATCCAGGTCATAGTGATGCTTTTTTCAAGAGGCAACTGGACTTTCTGGTGCATAGGCACAGACTGTTGGGGTTTGGGTCTGTCCTGTCTGCATCTCAAACTGAAGCGCAAATGGTTTCTGTAGTCTGCAATTTTTCTGGAAATACGTTCATATTCCTGCACCATTGGAAGGGTGTTCATTCCAAAGTGCATTGCTAAATGTCTATGGAGATTCTCAGTCATCTAGGTCATGGTTGTCGCAAAGGTCCTTTTTTCAAGAGGCAACTGGACTTTCTGTTGAAAAGAGAAAATCTTGTTGCCTCTTGAAAAAAGGACCTTTGCGATTAACTCCTTGTATGATAGTCTTAAAGCAGTATAAATACTAATACATAAGAAAGTAATTTAATAGATGCAAATTATGATGTAATATTCCAAATTTTACATGCTAGCAAAATAGCATTTAGGATCACCAGCTTATGTTAGAACATTTTATGGAAGAAAGATGCCAATTGTTCAGCCTGGCTTTAGAAACCCAGAACCAACTCAGAGATATGATGGCATTGTTAGAGGGCAAGACAGAACTGGTGGTCAGGACTAAGGGTGAATGTGGAATCTAGAAGGCACCAACAGAGGGAAGTCTAATACCCCAAGGAAGAACATTGGGAAGGATTGGTCTGGGAGAACTGGTCATAACAGGAACTGATGGGGAGTGGCTGAGCTCAGCCCTTCTCTCCCTGATGTGATAAGGGATGGGCTACTAGGGTGAGACAATAGGGGTCACTCATGAGTTTGTATGGAATGTTTGGTATCCTCTTCTCCAAGTGAGAGATGGGGTAGGGGGTGTACATGGATGGGTCCCTCCCCAAACTGGTCCCTTTGTAGGGAAGAAGGGGGAAAAGTAATTGCATGGCAATTCCAGAGGGTCTTGGGTGAAACAGGTGATCTGGAATCCCTTTCACTCATGTTTTAGGCCAAGGCTCACTGTGGTCCTAACTCTGTTGCCTTATTGGGGAAATGAATGGCATATAAAATAAATAACTCTTTAGGCCTCTAAGGCCAACTTGTAGGAAATATAGAATGATTCTCTAGGCCAGGGATGTCAAACTCACATCGCCACAGTGGTGCATTATGTATTGGAACTTTTTTCCCATTCACTAAACCAAACCTGGGTGTGGCCAGGGCATGATACATCTGGTCCAAGGACTGGAAGTTTCATAGCCCTGCCCTAGGCTCTGTCTCCTCCACCACTCAGTCTGATCCATCACAATTCCTGTTATGATATCTCCTACATACCAAGAACAAAGTTACAAGAACTTTATTTCACCTCTTCCCCCTTTACCTCTTTACTTTTGAAAACAACATTTTTCTTATTGTTTCCTGCTCATTTCTTTTTTTTTTCTTTTCAAGCTTTCTCATGAGTCAATGAGCATTTGAAAATAAGGTCTCCAGTTAATTATTACAAATTACCTGGTATTTCAATCTTGAGAATCTTGTGATAGAGAAAATATATGAAACATATTTTCTGCCTCATTAGACGTTTACTTTAAAAAAAATAGAAAGATAGATTTCTATCTATGTATTGAGTTTGCAGTGAAACAGTTGGTCAAGTTTTAGGAACATACATGTTTAAATACATAAAGGCAAGAATTATGGCTTACTTGCAATGATGAGGCACACTTTTCCATTATAATGTATGTAGACTTTGCATTGTACAGATACATAATACTTGTAAGAAATTCATAGGAGAAGTCTATGAGCTGGACATCTATAAAACAAGAGCCACAAAATATACTGAGTTTTTCAAGGTAATGTTTTTTATTCCCTCTATTGGAAAAAAAAAGCCACTTAAATTTCTATGGGTAAATAAACTGGAACAATCTTTTTTTAAAATGGTAAATATATGATACGAAATTCTTGTAAAAGCCTTCTCTGTGCAGCTAGTGTCATACCACCCACTTAGCGTCTGATCAAGGATTTGTGTAACCTGTACAGCAGCACATCAAAACAAATACAGATGATAATGTTTGTCTAAATAAGAAAGATTTAAACAGTCCAAGCTTTATCCAGTTATTCTGCATTTTTTCCCCATGACTAAATTTTCTTCTATGGTTTATGGGGCCAAATAGCCTTTCACTAGTAGCACTATTATTGTTTTCCTGTGAGTACAGAAGAAGCCTATGCTACTCACCATTATCAAAATAATTACACTGTCCCTCCATAAGAAAGATTTTGGTACACCATTGAAATATGTAAATTTCCTCAAACCTCTTTTTTTCCTGATCCTATGATGAAATTCCTCCATTTGGAACTTGGATATAACCTGAAAGTTTCTGTCAGACAACTAGATTTCAGGTCTGTGTATATATTAGTTTCCCAGAGTTCCCTCCAGGTAATATGTGAAATATATAAATTGAATGAATGAATAAAACAGTACCCTTTCACCTTAGTTTAGAAACAGACCAATGAAGTCAGATAGCATTTGCCATCTGGACTTTTTTTAAAAAAAATTCTGTCCAGAAGATTTTTAGTAATGACTTTCCCCTCATATTCCCTTTTTATCTTGCTAGTATATTCTGAATTAATCCTTCCTTCCATGACTCCTTGAATATATAATATCATCTCTACCAATGAATTACCATTGGAATTCACAATTCTATGTTTATAAATTGTCTATAGCAGTGGTCCCCAACCCCCGGTCCGCGGACCGGTGCCGGGCCGTGGAGTACCTGGCACCGGGCCGCGCAGCCGGAGAAAAAGCGGCTCAGTCGTCTCCAAGTTGCCCAGGGAGGGGCGGCGCGCCCGGGACGGAGACGACGCTTCCCCGCCCGGCCTTGGCTTGTGAGAAGGAATGGCGGGAGAGGTAGAGAGAGAGAGAGAGAGAGAGAGAGAACGTCGGGCAGCCGAGGGCGGGGGGGGTGTCTTTTGAGGGGAGATGGGGGGTGCGCGATTTTGGCGCGCGTGCGCCCTCCGCGGGCGTGGGTGGGGGGCTGAGAGGAGTCTAACGGTAGCACAGGAAAGGGGAGGGTATGAGTGCCGCCTGAGGTGGTGAGGGGCAGTCGCCAGATTCAGGCCGCCGCTGCCGCTATTGCAGCGCACGGTGGAAAAGCGGCGGTCTTGCCCACCCCTTCCCTGCCTCCCGCCCGCTCCAGTTGCCGCAGCCAGGGGTGGGGGCTCGGTGCCTGAAGTCTCTTCCAAAATTTCGCCAACGGGCATCGGTGAAGCGCGCTCTTTCTCTTCCTCACAAAACACATTTCCTTTCCCCCCACGCGTAGTTATTGGCGATATGGACTCTTGGAGGCTGCGCTCCCGGGTCGCGTTTCCTTTTTGCAGCCCACCAGAATGCCTGGTTCTGAGCCTCAAAAAACGAGAGTTCTCTTAAGGCTGCAAAAAAGGAATATACTTTGGTCCTTGAAGCGCTTTTCCTGTTATTTGGACATTATATATATACGTACATACATACGTACGGTATGTATATATGCATGTATGTATGTATATATGTATGTATGTATGTGTATGTATATATATATATATACATACACATACGTATATATATATATATACAAATATATATATATATATATATATATATATATATATATATATATATATATATATATATATATATATATATATATATATATACAAATATATATATATATATATATATACAAATATATATATATATATATATATATATATATATATATATATATATATATATATATATATATATATATATATATATATATATATATATTTGTGTTTTTATTTGTGCTGATAAATAAATAAAGGAAGACTAGTATAGATCGATTTCAAGCTATTTAGCTCTCATCAGCTAGCCATATCCTTACTGGGATTCGAACCTGTGCTCTGTTGCCTCCCAGGCAGGGAGTTAACCATTTGAGCTACAGAGAACGACTCCTTTTATCAGCCAGCCAGGGTGGGAGGTATATACTTAAAGTCACAACCCCTGGTATGCCCAAGTGTGGGAGGAAGGTCACACTTCCACTCTCTGTCATTAGGCTCATCACAAGAGTCCATCCAGACAGAAACCCAATATTTTTACTGTTGCCTTTGTTATATTTGTGTTTTTATTTGTGCTGATAAATAAATAAAGGAAGACTAGTATAGATCTATTTCAAGCTATTTAGCTCTCATCAGCTAGCCATATCCTTACTGGGATTCGAACCTGTGCTCTGTTGCCTCTGTATATATATATACTTAAAGTCACAACCCCTGGTATGCCCAAGTATGGGAGGAAGGTCACACTTCCACTCTCTGTCATTAGGCTCGTCACAAGAGACCATACAGACAGAAACCCAATATTTTTTACTGTTGCCTTTTTTTGTTACATTTGTTATATTTATGCTGATAAATAAATAAAGGGAGACTAGTATAGATCTATTTCAAGCTATTTAGCTCTCATCAGCTAGCCATTTCGATTCCCAAACTTGGGTATGGCTAGCTGATGAGAGCTAAATAGCTTGAAATAGATCTATACTAGTCTCCCTTTATTTATTTATCAGCATAAATATAACATATATATATATATATATATATATATATATATATATATATATATATATATATATATATATATATATATATATATATATATATATATATATATATATATATATATATATATATATATATATATATATATATATATATATATATATATATATATATATATATTGGAATCTTTTTTCTTTTAGTATATTTTGGAGGTGGGGGCCCACTTTGTTATTTAAGATAGTATCTCCTTTTATATATGGTAGTGAAGATACCTAATACTCCCACCCCTTATTTCCCCCACGACAACCTTGTGAGGTGGGGGGGCTTAGATAGAGTGAATGGGCTAAAGTTACCCAGCCAGATCAGTATCAAACATTGATACTAGGCCCTAGTATGGCATGTTTAATACAATAAAATAAAAGCTGTTTAATCAAAACAATCTGATATATAAACAATCAATGTGTCGTCGTGAACAACCCCCCCTCACCCCTGCGCGCGCTCAGCGGGCCACGGTAAAATTATCAAAGGCTGACTGGTCCGCGGCGATAAAAAGGTTGGGGACCACTGGTCTATAGAGTAAAATATCTCTTCTAAAACTTGTTCAATTATTGCTTATTAGAACATATATCTATATACCACTGTTTGAATGATTTAAACTTCTATATCTTATACATTGCAGAATTTCTAGCATTTTATTTCATCATGGAATTCTATAGATAATAATTTCTGTTCTGGTTTTTTAACAATTGAACTGAATTCATTGGATTAATTTTAATTCATTTTCTCTAATTTGCTAAAAACATTTAGGGACTGTCTTATTGCACATCAATTAACACTCATATATTGTTTATTCATTGTTCAGGTATAAGATAGCTTAATTAAAGATTCCTAATTCTTTTCTTGGTTTTTTGATGTTTTATAGAGATTTTGCTTTCCTGCTTGGCAACCAGAATCCCAGGCAGCTTACATTAGAAAATTAAAACACAATTATTTTTACTCACTAAGGTTCTTTATTATATTTGCCCCTATTAAAAAAGAAATATTTCATAATATATTCCTTTAAATATAATGTCAAGATTATGTTTCTTGATAGGAACTGAAAACTGTATCTAAAAGGATCAGAGTTTAAATTCAGAGGAAATTACTGCCACTCTCATTTTCTAAAGGCCAAAGGAGGATACCATCATGTTTTCATCCCAATTTCAGTGGAAATGCTACTCTTGAATAAGTTAAGCTCCCAGTGAACCTGAAACAAAGGTGATTCTTTAAAATATCCAATACAGTAATTCTATCCTTTTGTATTTTAGGAGGAACATTTTTAATTTTGTGGAGTTAGGGCCCACAATCCGTTGGCATACATCTTAACATTTGAAGTGCAAATTTCACAGCTACTGTATATTGTTAATCAGTTTCACTTTGACTATATCAAATGTGAGCTTGAAAGGATGCTTGAAGAAAATATAAAATGATCAGAACTGAGGTGGAGTTGGACTTTAATTAAGGGGAGAGCTAAAAATAAACACTGGATAGAGCAAGAAAGGAACCAATGGAAAAAGAAAACAAAGAAACTAGTGGGAAAGGATGAGTAAATTTTGAAGATATTACAAATTATTTATTTGTTCAGTTATATTCGCCTTTATTATTTTTACAAATAAATCAAGTCAGAGAACATATCCAATTCCTTTTCCTATTTTCTCCACAACCTTGTGAGGTGAGTTGGGTTGAGAAAGAGTGACTGACCCAGATATTGAAATCACAAATGTAAACATTTTAAACAATGACAATAAAGATAGATAGATGGATGGCTGGATGGCTGGATGGCTGGATGGATGGATGGATGGATGGATGGATAGATGGATGGATGGATGAGTACTGTTCATAGCTTTACTGGAAGATTGGTGGGGAATTGAGTAGTGGTATATAACTATTTCATTTAGGAGAATGCTACACAAAACTCTATATGGTTTTATATTTTTTGTAATGATTAAATATTTTAGTGCTAAATAAATAAGCAATGGGGGCACGATAGCTCAATGATTAAAGATCCTGAGCCTGGAAAGTTGACAGCCTGGTTCGAGACCCAAGCACCACACAAAGAGGCATATCCATTCCTGCTCCAGCACCTTCCCACCAGCTGTTAGAAAGCATGCAAATGAGAGTAAATTAATAGGTGGAATAACCTTGAGACACAGACAGTGCTTAATGTTGAGATGATTTCACTGTATCCTTGGCAGAAGGTCAAACATTCCAAGATAACACAGGGTTGTACTCCTTGTTCTTGGTACAATGCAGTGAGATGAGACCATTGAAAAGTAGGGAATCGATAAACTAATCAAAATACTCCATGAAATTGAACTTTACTGCAAAAATGAGAGGGTGCTGGACCATTGCTTGCTGTGAAGTGATCCTCACGCTGTGAGGATCTGCTTTTTATACTTTGAAAGCTTCGCTATATGCTATCTATGAGTGGAAAGGTAATTCCAACACAAGATTTCATTATTTTTCACTGCCACAAACATTGCGATCATAAGAAAGATGTAAGGCGGTCTGATTTTTTTATTCTGTATCCAATCAATTTTACAAATAAATCACACTGATGTTGATTCAATTTTACCCAGTTTATAATCATGTAATTCCATATTCCCAATTAGCTTTAGCAAACTAAATAACAAAGTTTTAGGTTAATTTGTGATGGCAACTAATGCACAAATATGATGTTCAATTTAGAGAACAGATTGAATACAATTTTAAAACAATTCAGTCAAAAAGGTTTTAATCTAACATTTAAGACTTCTTTAACTCATCCTAGTATTGAATATAATACTCTATATGGTTTTCTTCTTATTCTTTTTATAAAAAATATTAGCCTAGCACTCCCCCACCCTCAGATATCACAACCCTGTTGACCTTTCTAAAGCTCTGAAAACCTGACTTGATATCAAGACATTTGTCCTACTCAATTAAATGAGTTCTTCTGATGATATTGCTTTTTTATGTCGGAGGTTATGTTAACTGGGGCATCATATTTTTATACTGTAATTATCATTTTAGTCTTTGGATGGAGGACTCTAAATATAATTTAAATAAAATGAAAATATTAGATGAGAATAAACCCTACTGCTACCCATAAACCAATCACTAGGAATGATAAATCTGTAATTTGTATATTTATTTCAGACTAAAATAAAGTATTTCTATTTATTTGCTTATTTATTGATGCAGAATTCCCCCTTGCATCCATATAGGAATCATGCCTTATTTTTCATTTTTTTTAATACACAGAAGCTTTTTGGGGATTCATTAAGGAAAACAAAAATCATCCCATCCTCTCCCAAGCCTCCAAAGACTACCTATTCCTGGCTTAGCACAAGACAGTATCTAAAACAGAAGTCCTGAGAATAATGGCAGTTTGACTCTTTCAATGAACTCTATGGAGAAAGAAAATTAAATAATCTTCCTTTAAAGAACATAGCAACTGGGAAAATCATTTTAAACATCAAGCATTTGTATTTAAGCATTGTTCTGTAACAATTAAAAATGAATGAGTAATCCCTTCAGAGAGAGACAGGAGCATAACACATTGCCATACCCTTGATGCACTACATATGTAATGCTATGAACCTGAAAAATCTAGGGAATAGTGTTGTGGCTGATAATATCTATTGTAATAAGAAGTAATAACAGGGGTAGCAATTTATTAGCAAACTCCCAAGTCACTATGTGGTAATAATCAGCAAAGCCATCAAAATGAAATTTGCTCACATTCTGATGGAGTTTACAGTAGGCAGTCTGCATCTTCATTAGCTAATGTTATAGCCTTAGCAATTGTAAAGGCAGCATGCATCTCAGCATGAAATAAAGGAGCTTTATAACTATTGCATTTCTTGCAGAGGCAGTCAGCTTTCATCAGTAAGGGGCCATACTTAAATACCTCCCCACTTATTGTATTCCAAGGGCCTAGTGATACAATAAGCTGACTAGAGACGGTAAATTCTAATTTTTTTCAAACCACTTTGGGAATTGAGTGGTTTTGGGATTTCAATATGGATAAGCCTTTGTTGCTTCATTCAAAGTTTCATGAGTAAAATCACTCTAATGCCAAATTTTAGTGGCATGATCTTGAGAGGCTTAAGGATATAGCATAGCATAGCATAGCATAGCATAGCATAGCATAGCATAGCATAGCATAGCATAGCATAGCATAGCATAGCATAGCATAGCATAGCATAGCATAGCATAGCATATAATTCTTTATTGGCCAAGTGTGATTGGACTCACAAAAAAATTGTTGTTGGTGCATATGCTCTCAGTGTACATAAAAGAAAAGATATATTTGTCATGAATTATAAGGTACAACACTTAATGATACTCATAGGATACAAATAAGCAATCAAATCATACTAGGAAACAATCAATATAAATTGTAAGGATACAAGCAACAAAGTTACAGTCATACAGTCATAAGTGGGAGGAGATGGGTGATAGGAACATGAGAAGATAAGTAGTAATAGTAATGTAAACAGTAAATAATTTGACAGTGTTGAGGGAATTATTTGTTTATCAGAGTGATGGTGTTCGGAAGAAAACTGTTCTTGTGTCTAGTTGTTCTGGTGTGCAGTGCTCTATAGCGAATTTTGAGGATAGGAGTCGAAACAATTTATGTCTAGGATGTGAGGGTTCTGTAAATATTTTCACAGTCCTCTTTTTGACTCGTGCAGTATACAGGTCCTCAATAGAATGCAGGTTGGTAGTAATTGTTTTTTCTGCAGATCTAATTATCCTCTGAAGTCTGTGTAAGTCTTGTTGGGTTGCAGAACCAAATCAGACAGTTATAGAGGTGCAGATGACAGACTCAACAATTCCTCTGTAGAACTGTATCAGCAGCTCCTTGGGCAGTTTGAGCTTTCTGAGTTGGCACAGAAAGAACATTCTTTGTTGTGCTTTTTTGATAATGTTTTTGATGTTAGGTGTCCATTTTAGGTCTTGAGATATGATAGAGACTAAAAATTTGAAGGTCTCTACTGTTGATACTGAATATACCGTATTTGAAGGCATCATGAATTCTAGGTTGCCCACTAGTATTGTTTTTGTTGCTATGACCCAAAACGTTTTTTCCAATATAGTTGACGCTCATGTGTACATTTAAAATGGACCTATGGTCAGAATTTTATTTAAGACATCATTCCCTTTCTTGTCATTGCTTTCAGTATCGCTTTGAGTTTTCTTTCTACTGATTTTTGTTTTGTTAACTATGGTAGAGAGAAGCAACTTACCTATGATGAAACAGAGGAGGCACTGCGAGAAGAAAATGCTGTTTACACTGGACAAGAACTGAAGAAGCATTTTGAATTGAGAAGTAAAATGTTTTCAAAGCAAAAAAAGGAAAAGAAAGTCCAGTTGCCTTTTGGAAAAAGTAGCTTTCAGGCAATTGAGTGAGATGTGAACAGAGGAAGCAGTGACTTGGAGCCAGAATAATCCTGGGAAAAGAACCAGGAATGAATCTGAGGCAACTGAAGCCAGAAGAGAAATCTGTAAAGAGCCAGCAAAGAGGAAAATGCAGCCCTCTACTGTAGACAGTGGGCAAGCAGTAGTTCAGATGTTGTAACGGATAAGTGATGCTAAAAGAAAGTTATTTGTACTGTATAGTTTTATAATAGTACATAGTTATACTTGGGCCAGTGGTAGGATTCAATTTTTTTTACTACTGGTTCTGTGGACGTGGCTTTGTGGGTGTGGCAGGGGAAGATTACTGCAAAATCCCCATTCCCTCCCCACCCCACTAACCTGCTTTCCAGCTCCGTTCTTCTGTCAGGGCAACAAAAGAAGATCAGCTGAGAGGCTGGGAGGCAGCTGCGGCAGGACCAGCCTATTTGCCAATTCTCTGGACTACTCAAAATGTCTACTACTGGTTCTCCAGAACCTGTCGGAACTGGCTGAATACTACCTCTGGCTTGGGCTCTAAAATACATATTATGTATTAACTAAATCTAAAATAGATACAATTTTATATTGACTGAAATTCTTGTAAATACACTTTGTACTAACCTCATATAGCAAAAAAATAGCACTGCATGCACTTGTTAGTGGCACGTGCCTGTCTGTCTTCATTCCTATCTATTCCCACCCTTCAACAGAGTGAATCTGACTTGACCCTTAACACAGAGAATCACTCATTGGTTATCCTAATTCTCTGTCCTCCAGAAACCTATCACTAAATCCCAGTTTATATTCCAAAAAAAGCTATTTTCCCATCTTATGATTCAAGATGAAAGACTCATCCTAGAAACTCTATTTTAAAGCTGCATTTTTTTAAATATATATTTTATTATGTTTTCATTCTATACAATCACATATTCACTGTGCTTAATCAGGGCATATAACATTGAATAATAAACACGGCCCTCACTTATATAGAAAATGCCCTCTACAATACAAACCCAGTATACCACCTTGGCCTGCCATACACCCTCTTTCAACCCCCTCCAACTTTCATTCTTCCTTCTCACACACCCCTCTACGCCTACTTCCCCTCCCCTTCTTTCTAACCTTAACCCTATCACTCCCTCTCCATTCCCTCCCTCCCTTCTCTTCCTCCTCTCTCTCACCCTCTCCACCCTCCTTCTTCTTTCACTCGACTCTTTCCTTCGGTATCTATTACCTTCCAGTATATTCGGTTTGTTCTATTTTCGCACTAACATTGAAAAGCCACAGTATACAAATACAATCATGGAATTTAACACATATTGTATTTCCCCCCTCCCCCCTCCCCCTAAATCCCCACCTCCCTTCCCTCCCCCCGACTTCCCAAAGACCATACGTGGTATAACTTTTGAACAATCACAGTCTAAAATATCTCTACATTGAACTCAGCTTCTTACTGTTACCCAAATTTTAAACAATTTAAATTATTACTGATACTAAGCATAAGCTATCTGGAGTTTCTTAGTCCCATATTTACTTTTTATGTAATCAATCCATTTTTTCCAGTCTCGTTTATATCTCTCGTTTGAATGTTCTTTGAGATATGCTGAGATTTTGGCCATTTCGGCTAAGTTCATAACTTTCAAAGTCCATTCTTGAATTGTAGGTAAATCTTTCTTCTTCCAATACTGCGCCACCAAGAGTCTTGCTGCCGTTATTAAATACAGAACCAAATTAGTCTCTGCTGCTGTAAAATCAATACATATACCCAGTAAAAACAACTGGGGGGTAAATTTTATCCTTCTTTTAAAGATGTTTTGCAGGATCCACCATATTTTTATCCAAAATGCCTTGACATTACGACATGTCCACCATATATGAAAATATGTAGCATCACAAGAACCACATCTCCAACATTTAGGTTGAACATTTGGATACATAGAGGCAAGCTTTTTAGGATCTAGGTGCCATCTATAAAACATCTTATAAAAATTTTCTCTCAAGTTTTGTGCTTGTGTAAATTTCACATTTCTTACCCAGATTCTTTCCCATGTTTCAAGCATTATTGGTTCCTCGATATTCTGAGCCCATTTTATCATACAATCCTTAATCAGTTCCGTTTCAGAATCCATCTGTACTAATACATTATATATCCTCTTTATATGCATTGAGCTTTGATCTCTTATTTGTTTAAACAAATTATCCTCAACTTTTACAAAGCCAATTTTTTGATCTGTTTTCCACCTAGCCTGTAGTTGACCATACTGAAACCACGTTTGAACTACCTTCTCTTCTTTAAGTACCTCTAAAGATTTTAGTTCCATCACCCCTCTTTCTGAGATAAGAAGTTGTCTATAGGTGGTTCTATCGTGTTTTTGTTCTACATTCATATTTTCAATTGCATGTCTAGGAATTGCCCACATGGGCACTTTATCATTTAATTTATGTTGATATTTTTTCCAAACCCGCAATAAAGCATTTCTTAAGATGTGATTTTTAAATTTCTTATCCGTTTTTTTGTTAAATAACAGGTAAGCATGCCAACCATATAACAAGTCATATCCCTCGATATTCAAAATTCTGTCATTAGTTAGATGAATCCAATCACTAATTGCAGATAATGCCACTGCGTCATAGTATAATTTTAAGTTAGGTAATTTCAATCCTCCTCTTTCACGTGCATCTTGCATTATTTTCATCTTTACCCTCGGCTTCTTTCCTGCCCACACAAATTTATTGATACCCTTCTGCCATTCTAAAAGATTCGCATCTCTTTTAAGTATTGGTAACATTTGAAAAAGAAATAAAAATTTTGGTAAAATGTTCATTTTTACTGCCGCTATTCTACCCAGCAAGGACAAATGCAGTTTTTCCCACCTTTTCAACTCCAACTGTGTACTATGCCAAAGTGATTCATAATTATACTTGTATAATTTCCCATTTGAGATTAAAATATTAACTCCAAGATATTTAACTTTTTTAACTACCTCACATCTTAGCATCGCCCCCAGTTCTTCCTTCTGTTTGATAGTCATATTTATAGCTATTATTTTGGTTTTTCCTAGATTTATTTTAAATCCCGAGACTTGACCATATTGATTGATCGTATTCAATAATACCCTACTAGTTTCCTGCGGTTGTTCCAATATTATAACCAGATCATCCACAAATGCACGGACTCTATACTCCCAGTCACTCTGGGAGCCATCCAGGCAGAAAGCGCATGTGCGAAGGAAGGAACATGGCTGCCGAGCTCTTCGCTCCGGCGTTCATATGAGAAAAACTGCCAAAAAAGAAGATATTGCTTTAGGAGATCGAGCCAGAGAAAGACCAGGAGACGGGCGATTTTTCGGGGGATCTGGTGCTGGCAGCGGACCGGAGAAAAATTGCTTCTCCAGGCTGCCTCGCACGAAAAACGCTGAAGCCGCCCGGAGGTGTTCGGAAGACGCCGCGGCCCAGCTGATTTTAAAACGTTCAAAGACGCCGCCCGGGTGCCGCTTGGAAGCTGGAGAGGAGACACGAAGCTGGAGAGGAGACACGAACGACTCTCGGAGGGCTGGTGCTGGCAGCGGACGGGAGAGAGTTTACTCCCCGAGGCTGCCTGCTACGAAGAACACCGACGCCATTCGAAGGTGCCCGGAAGACACCGCGGCCCAGCTGATTTGGAGAGGCGTTTGAAGACACTGCCCGGGTGCCGCTTGAAAGCCATTGCGGCCCATTTCGGCTGGAGACGCTGGGTAATTATTGCTGGGAGTACTGTTGGAGTCCGCTGCGACCCGGCTGACTTGAAGAGAGCCCTGACCCCCCCCCTCCTCTTGTGGGCTGAGAGAACTTCCCCCTTACCCCTTTTTACCACTTCTTTATCTCGTCTGTGCTTTTGGTTGCTGTGGCTTTGTTTGACTATCTATTGCCCCAGGGAGAAGGCGGTTAGCCTGAGACAGTACTGGGAGAGAATGGGAGGCGGTTTTTATCTGCTACGATTGCAACCCCACTCCTCTCCCCTTGGCTTGGCCTCCCCTGTTGGGGCATTCTTTCTTCCACTGGACCATTGTCATCACAGGCCCTTCTGCTGGTTGAGCTTGGACTCCCCTTGGAATGCGGCTATTGGACTTTTTGGATTGTATTATCATCTATTCCTCTATTTGCATTTTCATCTGCCACGGCCATTGTTGCCTGATGCCGCCTTGGACCTGTCTCTTTGGATAACACCATTGCTGGACGAGTGGGGGTACCTACAGTGTATAGGAGGCTCTCTCCTTCCCTTAACCATCTCAGACTTTTTTTTTGGACTCTCCCAGAACTATTCGCACTTTACTCTAATTAACTTCTAGCGCAATTATAATTTTCTTCCTTTTCTTTCATCTTTTTCTTCCTCCTTTGTATGGGTTATGCATGAGGTATGCTTGACATGAGTGAATGTCCCACTTTTTATGACTATATTGCTGTAAATTTGTGTTTTTAACTTTTTACGTGGGGACCGTTTGGGGGAGTGGATGAGTATGCGTGATTCGGAGGACCTGTCGGGAATTGCGGGGGCCACGGGGGTGGTTGAGGGGACCAGAGATACGGGAGAGGGTCGGGGTATTGCGGTCGTAACAGGGAGGGGCAGATACGGCGGGGACTTTAGGGCAGGCCATTACCGGGGAAGGAGGGTTCACTACATTACAGAGATCCCTTCTTCCGGCCCTAGGAGTCCCACTCCAAGACCAGATGGCGCAAGTAGTCAGGACCCTGGTCTCAGGCTGTTGTCGCTAAATGCCAGGTCTGTTGTACATAAAGCACCTCTCGTCCGGGACTTAATTTTAGACGAGAGGGCAGACCTGGCATGTATTACTGAGACCTGGCTGGGCCCAGAGGGAGGAGTCCCCCTTGTAGAACTGTGCCCAGAAGGATTTCAGGTGCTACATCAGCCGAGAGCCCAGGGAAGGGGTGGAGGTGTGGCCGCCGTTATCCGGGAGTCGTTAGCTCCTCGTAGGGTCCCTGCTCCGGAGATTGTCGGGTGTGAGTCTTTGCTGTTAAAGTTGGACCTCAAGGGTCAAGTGGGTCTGCTGCTAACGTACCTGCCTCCCAACAGCGTTGCAGCAGCCCTCCCCTCGCTCCTCGAGTCGGTAGCCGAGCTGGCAATTGAGTTCCCTAGGTTGATGGTCCTGGGGGACTTTAATTTGCCGTCGCTCGGTGAAAACTCTGATGGGGCGCAGGAGTTCATGGCTTCCATGACAGCCATGGGCTTGACCCAAGTAATTCGAGGCCCAACCCATTCAGCGGGACACATGCTTGACCTTGTATTTCTCTCGGAGCAGTGGATGTGTGATCTTGGTCTGAGGGGGAGTGACATCATACCCCTGTCGTGGTCAGACCATTGCCTACTGAGGCTCGACTTCCGGAGGCCAAACCCCCACTGTAGGGAGGAGGAACCGACCAGGTGGTTCCGCCCCAGGCGTCTTATGGAGCCAGCAAAGTTCCAGACAGAGCTTGGGGTTATTCCTGACACTTTCGCCCACAGTCCGGCGGAGACTCTGGCTGCTGCGTGGCACTCGGCAGCGTCAGAGGCCCTCGACCGGATTGCGCCACTGCGGCTCCTCCGAGGCAGCGGATCCCGGAGACCTCCTTGGTTCACCGAGGAGCTCCGGGAGATGAAGCGCCGGAGGAGATGCCTAGAGCACCGTTGGAGGTCCGATAAGTCCGCATCGAACCGAGCAATGGTAACCACCTGCACCAGGGAATATACTAGGGCACTTAGGGCAGCTAAAAGATCACACATAGCCTCCCTGGTCGCATCCGCTGAGTCCCGCCCAGCCGCCCTGTTTAGGATAACCCGCTCCCTATTGAACAGAAGGGAGACGGGGGAACCCTTGCAGGGCAGAGCTGAAGAATATGCCCAATTCTTAGCGGACAAAATTGCTCGGTTTCGGGCGGACTTGGACTCCACACTTGCAGTTCCAGCCGAGGCACAGGGGGACCAAGTAGAACAGCTCTGGGTTGAGTTTCAGGAAGTTACCCCCGGGGATGTGGACAAGGCCATGAGAGCTGTAAGTTCCTCCACCTGTGCTCTGGATCCGTGTCCCTCATGGCTGGTTTCTAACTGCAGTGAGGTGACACGAGGCTGGATCCAGGCGGTTGTAACCGCCTCCCTTCGGGAGGGGAACTTCCCCGCCGCACTGAAAGCGGCGGTGGTGAGACCCCTCCTGAAGAAACCATCCTTGGATCCAGCTGCCCTTAACAACTATCGCCCGGTCTCCAACCTCCCCTTTCTGGGGAAGGTTGTTGAGAAGGTGGTGGCCTTTCAGCTCCAACGGTCCTTGGAGGAAGCAAACTATCTAGACCCCTTCCAGTCAGGCTTCAGACCCGGTTACAGCACAGAAACCGCTTTGGTCGCATTGATGGATGATCTTTGGAGAGCCAGAGATGAGGGACATCCCTCCATCCTGGTCCTCCTTGACCTCTCAGCGGCTTTCGATACCATCGACCATGGTATCCTTCTGCGACGACTGCGGGAGGTGGGAGTGGGAGGCACCGTATTACGGTGGTTCTCCTCCTACCTCTCGGACAGGTCGCAGTCGGTGTTAGTGGGAGGGCAGAGATCGTCCCCAAGGCCCCTAAAATTTGTATTTTATTGGTAATTTGCAAATAATTTTTTTGAGGATCAACTAGAGCTATTCAATCCATTTGTAATTCTGGAAATTGCATACAAGAAGTGGGTCAGCCCACAAGTAGAACATAGTGGAATCACCAATAAAAACTATAAATTAATACTTAGCAAATTATCTACATAAATAAAATATTCTGCCTCTGGCACCGATTTCCAAATGAAATGCAGGGGAAAGATAGAGAAGCTACAGTACAGCTCAAAAGTTTGCACTTTACACACACACACACACACACACACACACACACACACACACACACACACAAAAACACATTTGCAGTCATTTAGTGACCATGCAGGTCATTAAGTGGAGTTCTGGGGAGACAGCCACCACAGGCACCACAGGGAAGGGCCCAGACTTTCCAAAACACTTAAAGAGATCTGGGTTCTTTCTACGCTCCACTGGGGAGAACAATTGGAAAACAATGGTATTTGTTGGCATTTTCACCAGATATGTGGTATAGTCTTTCACCAAATATTTCTCCTCTCCTGCATGCATCCATTTGTATTTCTGACTTTGTAGTGTTCCCTTTAAAAGCATATTTCTGCAGTTGGAATTTTAATCCAGAATATAATCAATGGATCATCAATCAATAACTGATCATCAATGGTTACACACAGATTTCGGCTTCTCTGAATGTGAATAGGAAGGCATTATGGCTTGCGGCGATTTTTAAAGGATACTAAATTTGCAAACTTCACTTTCTAATACTGTTTGGAAGTTGCTCATTAACTAAATCAAAACTATTGAAGACCTTTTTTAATGACAAATTTGAAAACGCAGGATTAATCTACCATTAGTCCTAAACCAATGCAAGATTTAATCACAAGGTTAATCACAAGGTTACCAAAATAAATAACAAACATCTAATTAAGATTTTAATCTTAGAAAGCTATAAAGGAACCAGATAAAATTGGAATATTGAAATTTTTACAAGATTTGGAGATTAATTATAAATAACAAACACCTTTTGGGAAAAATATTCTGTTTGGTTTTTATAACATATAACAATGATAAGCAGTTTTATTATTTAAAAAGTAGATGCTAGAGAGTGGTTCTCAACCTTTCCAATGCTGCGAACCTTTAATACAGTTTCTCATGTTGTGGTGACCCCCAACCATAAAATTGGTGTCTCAGTTCCTAAGACCATTGAAAATATGTGTTTTCCAATGGTCTTAGGCGACCCCTGTGAAAGGGTCTTTCAACCCCCAAAGGGGTTCTGACCCACAGGTTGAAAACTACTGTGCTAGAGAGTATTACATATTTTTGGTAGAGGGAAAAGTGCAAGTTGATAAAATGTAAAACTGAAGAGACTTTTGACGAATGAAGTTAGAGAATAATAGCCATAATGTCAACAATGTCAGTAATGATCTTTGAGCCTGTGAATAGACTATGTCCAAAATATGTTATTGAAGAAATGGCACATGTGGCCATGCCCACACAGGATCTGCAAAGGCAAAAAATGTTGAGTTTGACACTCATGTTTTATTGGATTAAAGCCTTGAAAAACTTTGTCTGATGGATAAAGAAGAAATGAAAAGAAATTGACAATGCTTGAATGAACTAAAGATTAAAACTGTTAGCAATAAAATGAAAGAATATAAGGTTGGTTTATTTGGTTAAGATTAAAACAAGATTCATTGTTACTTCTGGCAATCCTTTACAGACCTTATGGTGACATCAAGACTGAAAAGATGATGCTGTTATGGATTTATTTATAGATAAGGGCTAAACAAATAAATATTAGTAACTTTTAAGGGGGTCAAGTGACACTAAACTTGTTTACCTCTTGTGATTAAAGTTGAACGTAACTTATTTATAGTGTTCATCTTTATTATATTCTTATTTTTCCCTTTCTTCTCTTTTTTTTCCTTGCAGTTTTTATTCTTTCTATTATCTCTTTCTGTTTTAAGCTTGTTTGAATTATGTATGTGCATGAAACAGTGGCTGCTCAAAAGCTCAATGTGGCATCTTCAGGATCCTCTTGACTGTTCTAGACATGTGTGATGAACAGATAGCACTTTTGTTAGGCTATCCAGCAAATTGAAACAGCCATTTTGTAGCTTCAAGGAGAGGATTTAGAGATGCAATTTTCTTGAAAGATTTATGCAGGCCACTTAAAGAATAAGACTGCAATTCAAACAATTTTCATCAAATAGAATGCAACTTATTTACAAAAGTGGCCTTCATTTCTAGTATTTCTAGTATTTGAATTACTTGTCTTCTGTTTATTTTGGGAAAACAACTTAGGGTTGTGGTATTCTTCAACAGCATACTACTATTTTAGAAAAACTGAGAAATGAAAAAGGAATAAATAAAAAAGGGAATATGTATACTAAGCTGTAAATCACGAAATTCAATAAAAATATGTTTCATTTCTTCTCAACAAGAAGCTGACTGTCGCCCAATGTTTAAAGAATTCTGTGGTTATGTGAAAAATGACTGATCTCTTTTAGAATCCCATATGTGCTGAAATCTGTCCTCCAACTTCTTAAAATTATTGTTTTCTATTGAAGAGGTTTTTGTTTTTCTTCCTCATTTTTAAAGCTGTATTGAAGCTTATTTTTTCGTTAGAAGGGAATGGAGAAGATTGTTCTTCTCTTACATATCTTCCCATCAGGTTGAACTGTACCTGGATCTAGATCTAAAGTAGCTTCGTAGAGGAGTTCCTGTCTTCTTTAAGAATGTAATAAAAGCATTAAATGTATAGAGAAAGGGGTTGGCTTCAGTGGTAGGTTGCTCCCAATTTGGCCCAGTTCAGCTGAAGCGGTAGTAGCAGTGGCGAGAGGTCCACCCAGCCAGCCAGTTGCTTCTGTGCATGCACAGAAGCATTGCACATGTGAACATGTGCAGGAGCGGGGCCAAACCAGTAGTAAAAATATTTGCAACCCAAATAAGTATCATGAAATTACAGTATCATGAAATACTTATTTGAAAGCATGTATTTCAATACCTTCTGGTATTATATTTATTTGTTTATTCATATGTCTTTATCATTTTTATAAATAACTCAAGGTGACAAACATATCCAATGCTCCTTTCCCCCTCTGTTTTCTCCACAACTATAATCCTATGAGGTGAGTTAAGCTGAGAGTTACTGGCCAAAGTCATTCAGCTTTCATGCCTAAGGAGGGGTTAGAATTCACAGTCTCTTGATTTTTAGCCTGCTACCTTAACCACTAGACCAAGCTGGCTTTCCATTTTGTCAACAGCATTTCCTAAAGCAATAAGTGGAAATTTTATTTTATTATTTCCTCTCACTAGAGAACACTATTCATATATAAAAGAATGGTTGTGGTCTAGGTATTTTAGACTATGGGATAGGAAATACTTTTGCCTTAGATGGAGAAATTGACAAAAACTGGACTTATGAAAGAGACTGTGTGTTTGTTGGTAATATACATCACTGTTTCCATGGTGACGGAAGGAGAGAAATATGAAGCAACCCATTTTGTGGGCATATAATACTGCAACCCAACACAAATATCTACAGATAAGCAATTACATGTACCGGAACTTTGTAAACTGGCTTGGTTCAGGATGGTTGTTTTCTGGAAATTAGCTGAATTCAAATTGGAACAAATCAGTGGCTGCCTACTTTGACTTATTAAAAGTGTAATTCAGGAAACTGACCTCAGGTGATTAGCATGGGAGAAAATAGATGCATCTTTCTTTCTTTCTTTCTTTCTTTCTTTCTTTCTTTCTCCCCCCCCCTCTCTCTCTCACACACACACAATTTTTCTTTCTCTCATTCTCTCTTTCATCTATTTATTTATTTGATTTTGCCTTTCTTGCTACAACTGAGAGATTGATAAAAAATCAATAGTACAATTAAAATTTTATAACCAGAAATATTAATCAGCCCCCCAAATTAAACCACAGATATGACATATTAAAGTGCCTTTTGTAAGTAGTGAAATGTGTCCATTCTCAGAGACATGAGTGAAAAGGATTAAGCATTTCTTTAAGTTCATTATTTTTTTTAAAAAAATAATGAATTCAATTTTTAACTCATAAGCCCATGAAAATTTAGATAATTTTACATTTCATTACAGAATTGGCGATGGTTAGAAAAAGCTTCATTCTCTTTATTCTTTGGTTTTTTATACAAAAGAAATATAGTTTGTTAGCATAGGAACTACCAATTATAGATAACACAGCTTTTTAGAGCCAAGATTCTTTAGACTTGCTTTTTAATTTTTTTTATGTGACATTTTTATTCCATTCTTCAGGCAATATTCAGGCTTTCTGAATCACTTATAAAGCTCCACAAGATTGCAGTTTTCCTATAAAGCTTCAGAAGTTGCCTGAAATGGTTTTTACTTAGCCTTTGGTCTCAAGAAAATCCACATGCATCTCTACTAAAAATTTCTCATTGAAAAAGAACATCTCTTTAAACATCCTAACATCCACTTCTAAACAGGTTAAAAGTGTTTGAATATATGGCTCTCTATAACATAAAAAATTAAAGCAATTTTCCAGAACAGAAGTCTATAGTTTCAAAGCATATTGAGCTGGAAGAATGTTTCCTGTTGCTAATTTTGATTATCTGTTTCCATTACTACATTTTCTCCCCCGCCTCTTGGAAGCCACAAGTTTATTTTCTTTCATTCTAGATAGAGCTGCCTTGCATTGTAATTGATGAATAGCCTCAGTTGAATATAACATATATCACATTAACAGGTGAACAGATGAATGAACCTCTGATATTGTGGTGGGTGGAAATTAAAGGAAAACTCCAATATAACACTGATAAATTACAACACATTGAAAAATTTAAACCTATTCATCTAAATGCAAAAAATTAACTATAATTCTGTTTTATTTTCTACAAAGTGGGTCTATGCCATCAAAGCCAAAATTTGCTCTCCTTTTTCTGGATCTAGTATCTTGGCACAAAAGATACTAGATAATCAATTAACAAGCCCATAAATCTAAGCTTCAGATACATCAACTGTATTTTCCCAATTGAAAGCCAACTTTGAGAAGATCCAAGGGACTTTATCCATCAAATAGAAGAAATATCCTCCTGTGGGTGTTCCAGTTGTTCATTCCTGTCCAGTAAGAAAAAAGTAATCCTAAAAATCATTGTTGGATAGCTATTGGCACATGTGATAGTGATATTTCACTGCCCTTACACAATAGATTCCAAATGTGGGCTCTTATTATTGTTTAATTGTTTAAGGCTTAAATTAATTCCTGGAGGATTACATGAATAAAATAAAATTTGTGGGTGTGGGTCTATATCTTGATAAAGTGATAAAAATAAAACTTGTTCCTGATTTCATTTATAAATTGCACAAATGTATTATTTGTTTTAACTATTTCAAATATTGTGCTCAATCACCATCTAAGTTTTGTTATGTAATCATTTGGGTCAATAGTGTTGAGATCTACAGGTCGTATAAACTGGACCTAAAATAATGCTGGAGAAGTTGAAAAACTATCTCAAAAATAAAAACCACTTCCAGGAATGCAATTGCCCTGATAAATATGGAGTCTCCTGAATAGCCAGAATTCTTTAAGTTGGGAATGACTAAGACCTTGCATTGCAGCTGTGGTACTCTGGAACAAACTTTAATACATATGGTTCAAGAATGTCTCTTCAGGAAGTTTCAAGGAACCTGGGATGGTCTCATCACAGCCACACCAGAAAAAGTTAGAAGTTTAATTCCTTAAATATTGAATTATAATATCTATCCCTGTGATGGCAAACCTATGGCATGTGTGCAACAGGTGTCACGAAGAGCCATTTCTGAGGGCACGCAAGATGTTGTCCTATAAGCTCCAGCGTGCATGTGTGCACTGGCCAGCTGATTTTTGGCCTTGATTTTCGGGTGTTTTTCGCCCTCCGGAGGTTTCAGGGAAGCCTCCGGAGGGCAAAAAAATGCCGAACACACAAACTGGAAGTTCGAGAATGGACTCCCATCCCATGGCTCCCTTGCACATGAACTGTGCCCCCCGCACCCCATTTTTGGCCTAACAGGCCTCCCTGAAGCCTCCTGGGACCAATAATGGGGTATGGTGCCCCCGCACTCCCACGCTTCTCCCCCCCCCCGTGCATGCCTATGCTGTTATAGGAGTTATGTTGGCCTTGTATGCTAAGGTGACCAGATTTTCAGATTGGAAAAGAGGGACGCCCTTGACCGGGGGGGGGGGGCGCGGCTTGATTAAAAAAAAATTTTTTTGTCAAAAGGTCACCCCAGGACACTGAAACCAGCATAAATACGAATCTGTTGCCAAACAAAATTTTGATCACGTGACCATGAGGATGCTACAACGGTCGCTAAGTGTGAAAAATGGTCGCAACGGTCGCTAAGTGTGAAAAATGGTCATCAGTCACTTTTTTCAATGCCATTGTATCTTCCTGATTATTAAAAGTGCAAATTCACTCAGTGTCAATCATGACTCCTGAGTCCATTTCAAAGTATTGTGCATAGAAATTTTAAAAATGGCTTGTTTCAATTTATTTTGGATAGAATCTTTTTTTAAATAGTTTAAGACAATTTAAAAAAAGAATCAACACAGAATAACACTATTTTTAAAAATCATATGCACAATAAATAAAATATTATTTTAAAATACATTAAAAAAATAAAAGAAAAAACCCAGCTCACTTACCAGCAGGCAGGCAGAGTCAGCAGATCTTCGTAGGGATGGATGGAAGCACACAGGGAGCCTATATATACGCAACTGTAGTAACAATGACAATGATGAAGGATTGGATTGAGTTAAAGAATAAAAGAATTCTGATCTTAGAAGGCCATGACCTGCAAGCAGGCTGGCATAATTTCTTATGGAATGAATGACAAACATAAAACGCACAAATACTTTCAAAATCATTTAATTAGAACTTTACTGCAACAATGGCTCAAAATCAAAAAAATCCACTATGTGAAAACCCCAAATTGGCTATCACCAACAGAAAGAACGACACACCCAAATTTTACAGATTGGAACAAAATTCTAAGATACAGAGATCTAATTGACAGACAGGGAAATTTAAAAACAATTGAAGAATTGGCAGATCAGAATATGAAAGGTGACTGGCTAACCTACCTCCAAATTAAAACTAAATACAATAAAGACACTAAAATATATGGTATTGAAACAGAACCACACAAATTGAATAAAATTATTCAAAGTCTGGACAGAAAGATGATAGGGAAAATATACAAATTCCTCTTGAAGTATCAAATGGAAGAGGAAATTGGAAACTGTAAAAGAACCAATGATAAAATGGGCACAGAACTTTGGCTATAACATTGAACTAGACAAATGGGAAAAATTTTGGGGAATAAATTTAAGAATGACACTATCAATCCCATACAAGGAAAACCTTGTTCTTTCAATCCTTCCAATATTTTTTTCCTTCATTCCCTTGTCTGTTTCAATATTAAGTACATTTCTTCCTTTCTTCCTATAATTTTTTCCATTTTCTTCCTTATATTCTTTTCCATTTCAACATTGTCTTCCTTTTTTCCTTCCTTCCTTCCTATACGTCTTTCCATTTTCTTCCTTATATTATCTTTTCTGTTTCAACAGTCTTTGTTTCTTCCTTCCTTCCTTCCTTCCCTTCCTTCCTATACTTCTTCTTTCATTCATTATATTTTCTTTTCCATTTCAATATTAAGTGTAATTCTTTGTTCCTCCTTCCTTCTTTCAATCCTTCCAATACTTTTTCCTTCATTCTCTTTTCCTTCAATATTAAGTGCAATTCCTTCCTTCCTTCCTTCCTTCCTTCCTTCCTTCCTTCCTTCCTTCCTTCCTTCCTTCCTAAGTTATTTCCATTTTCTTCCTTATATAATATTTTCTGTTTCAACATAAACTGCCTTCCTTCCTTCCCTCCCTCCCATCCCTTTCTTTATGTTTTCTTCATGCTTTCTTTTCTTTTTCCTCTGCTCTTTTTAAATCCCCCCCCCTTCTTCTCCTCCTCTACATTTAGGTTGGATTAGTTTGTTTATTAGTTAAGTCAAACGTTTTAATAAAAGTTTCATCTTTTAAGATTCGTCCAACACATCCAATTGTAACCTTAACAGAATCCCATTGATTCACGAACGGACTCCACAGAAGGAGGAGAGGTCGGGACAGCAGCGGGGAGCCCAGAAGCCAGAGGACGTTCTCTGCTGGCGTCCGCTGCTCCCCCGACATCTCTTCCTTCCCGCGGCGAATCCCATTGATTCACGAACGGACTCCACGGAAGGAAGAGAGGTCGGGACAGCAGCGGGGAGCCCCAGAAGCCAGAGGACGTTCTCTGCTGGCGTCCGCCGCTCCCCCGACATCTCTTCCTTCCGCGGCGAATCCCATTGATTCATGAACGGACTCCACGGAAGGAAGAGAGGTCGGGACAGCAGTGGGGAGCCCCAGAAGCCAGAGGACGTTCTTTGCTGGCGTCTGCCGCTCCCCCGACATCTCTTCCTTCCGCGGCGAATCCCATTGATTCACGAACGGACTCCACAGAAGGAAGAGAGGTCGGGACAGCAGCGGGGAGCCTCAGAAGCCAGAGGACGTTCTCTGCTGGCGTCCGCCGCTCCCCCGACATCTCTTCCTTCCGCGGCGAATCCCATTGATTCACGAACGGACTCCACGGAAGGAAGAGAGGTCGGGACAGCAGTGGGAGGCCCAGAAGCCAGAGGACGTTCTCTGCTGGCGTCCGCCGCTCCCCCGACATCTCTTCCTTCCCGCGGTGAATCCCATTGATTCACGAACGGACTCCACGGAAGGAAGAGAGGTCGGGACAGCAGCGGGGAGCCCCAGAAGCCAGAGGACATTCTCTGCTGGCGTCTGCCGCTCCCCCGACATCTCTTCCTTCCGCGGCGAATCCCATTGATTCACGAACGGACTCCACAGAAGGAAGAGAGGTCGGGACAGCAGCGGGAGGCCCAGAAGCGAGGGGACATTCTCTGCTGGCGTCTGCCACTCCCCCGACCTCTCTTCCTTCCACGGCGAATACCATCGATTCACGAACGGACTCCATGGAAGGAAGAGAGGTCGGGACAGCAGCGGGAGGCCCAGAAGCGAGGGGACATTCTCTGCTGGCGTCTGCCGCTGCCACGACCTCTCTTCCTTCCCGCGGCGAATCCCATTGATTCACGAATGGACTCCACGGAAGGAAGAGAAGTCTGGGCAGCACGCACAGAGCGGGAAAGGCAGCACCAAAGCCTGGCCGCGAGCGAGGGAGCGCGCGGCGAGCAGCAACGCCGGGCTGCTTCCTCCTCCTCCACCGCCGCCGCCTTCACTACCCAGCAGACAAAAGCGAGGGCGGCCGGCGGGGGCTACTTTCGCCGCGGCTGTCAGTCCCAGCGAAGGCCGCGCGTTGCTTAGCCGCCGGACCCGTCCTAGCCTTTCTGGAGAGCGCGGCGCATTTGCGGGAAGGTCGGAAGGAAGCACAGGCTGTGCTGCGCTGGAACGGGCGGCAAAGGAGAGCGAGGGAGCAGCCGCCCAAGAACTTCCACGTGGTTCCAGAGCTTTTGCCGCTGGCACGGGCGGCAAAGCTCTGGATGGAACCACAGGGGCTGGCTGTGAACTCCGCAAAGCCAAAGGGAAGGGGGCTGTCTCCTCCCCCCAGCGCCTCCCGATTCCCTCTCTCTCAATTTTTCTTGGCTTCCAGCTGCTCTCGCCTTCCTCCCTTAACGGTTAGATATCGAGATGTACCCTGAAGCCCCTGAACCATGTGGAAGTTCTCGGGCGGCTGCTCCCTCCGGGGCAGGAGAGCTGGGAGCAGCCGCCCGAGAACTTCCACGTGGTTCCAGAGGTTTTGCCGCCCGTTCCAGCGCAGCACAGGGGCTGGCTGCGAACTCCGCAAGGGGGCTGTCTCCTTCCCCCAGCCCAGAGCCTCCCGATTCCCATGGTACCAAATTAGACAATACAAAACATGATTTACTCACCACCAGTGAGTAAGCGCAGCTGCCCAAAACAAAGACGAAATAAAATGGAGACTCGCGCATGCGTCCTCAGCTAAGGAGTCCAGCCAATCAAATCAGTGAGCGGCAGGCTGGGCTGGCTTAAATTTGTAGGTGGTAGCATAGAACAGAACGATGAGCCAGCCCAGCAGCTGATGGGCGGGAGCTGCGAGGGCCAAAAAAAGCGTGCCTTTTAAAAAAGCGGGTGGGACGCGGGAAAATGCATCAAAAAGCGGGGGTGTCCCGCCAAAAGCGGGACGTCTGGTCACCTTATTGTATGCAGCTTTATTCTCTAGCATCCATTTTAATTGTTTAGTGATGCATTTTTCTGCCTCTCTAGGATTTACCTCTATCTTCTCCTGTGAGGCACTTCCTATTCCTTTTGGATATATAGCGATGGCTTGTAAGAGGCAAGGTGGCGCAGTGGTTAAATGCAGCACTGCAGGCTACTGCTAGATCAGCAGGTCAGCGGTTTAAATCTCACCGGCTCAGGGTTGACTCAGCCTTCCATCCTTCCGAGGTGGGTAAAATGAGGACCCAGATTGTTGGGGGCAATATGCTGACTCTCTGTAAACCGCTTAGAGAGGCCTGAAAGGCCTATGAAGCGGTATATAAGTCTACTGCTATTGCTATAGTGTTTTGCAGAGACCTGAAAATTAGCTGGCAGCGGCGCATGCTTGGTGCAGTTCAGCTGGGGTTCGTGTGCCGGCAGAGAGCCCTTCACATTCCACCTATGGCTCACATGCCATATGTTTGCCATCACAGTCATATATTGTATTGTCAGATATATTTTATTTATATTGTATATATATTTGTTGTCATTTTATTTAAACCAAAGTTTAAATAAAGTATATCAGTGATTGCATTAGCTCTGTAGATGCCATATGATAAATAAATAAATAAATAAATAAATAAATAAATAAATAATATTCAGAACAGACTGAAATACAATGTTTGACTTGATTTTGCTAAAAGTGCACAGCAACAAACCTGAATGTCATTATGCAATGAAATTTTACATTAAATTATCTTAAATGTAAATAATTTTTATCTTACAAAGTAACCGTGTTTTGCGCTGACCATAGTTTTTGTTTAATATTGGATTATATATTGTGTGAATTCCACCAACTCTAATTTATTCCCTAAACCATTATTAAACATACCATAGCTTACTTGCTAAGTATTAACACAATTGTGTGAATGCCATTGTGCTATTTTGTGTACACTCCATTATATTTGGCCTTTTAACTAAATTTTGTCGTATAATCCTATGCCAACTCTCAAGACAGACCCATTATTTGGGTTTTCCTGAAGCCAGGATTCATAATTTATGACTACCTTTAGCTGTAACTTCCACTTTATAAATGTCTGAACAAGCCGCTTGTTTTGATTTGAAATACACGGCTAGGATAACTTCTCTTTATTTATACATTTATGGTCAGCCAATAACTGTGCTTAGTTCATCTACAAGAACAAAAACTATCAAAAACATTCCCCAAATTTTTGAAACAGAATCTTCATACAAAAATATTTTGTCAATAATGCCTTTGTATTTAATAGAAATTTTGTGAATTGGTATAATGTAGTTGTAGAACAAATTCTATTGAGAAAAGAGAGATTAATTGGTTGTTGTTTATTTGCCATTGTTAATGCCTCAATTTGCAAATGAAATTTCTTACTCATCAGAAAAGTGTTATTTTCTCACTTCTCTGATTT
Organism: Thamnophis sirtalis; assembly: GCF_051295495.1. NCBI lineage: Eukaryota > Metazoa > Chordata > Lepidosauria > Squamata > Natricidae > Thamnophis > Thamnophis sirtalis. The sequence continues at coordinate 138,742,346 of NW_028261382.1, forward strand.
TCTGAAGTGGAAGATCTCTAAAGAACATATTATTTTACTGCTTAAAGCACTGCTTTTAATTTTAGAACATGACATTTAACATAAAAGATGGTATTGACATTACACCTACCAGTTCATTTACAAAATTCTTTTATTTTCGTTTTACTTTTTTCTTCAAATGCTGATTCTTTGTTCATTAGCACCATGTACTAAGGTAATACAATCAATATGAAATCCTTCTTTGATTTAGGTTTCTCTATGTGTCTTCTCATCCTTTCATCTATAATACTGTTTTCACCAATGGATCCTCTGTACTTTATAAAAATCTCTGGTTTCTTCTTCCTTTCTCCTGGGGAACTTGTAGCTATTTAGATATTTGATACAACCTGCTATAGTAGACCTTAAAAAGCTGGAGAGAGAGGGAAGTAGTGCAGTCTCAGAGAAGAAGACGGTGGCTAAATGTCATTTTGCTCAATGTCCAGTAATAAAAGTTGCTCAACTATGAAGTTCTGAAAGTTAGGGATGCTGCTGCAAGACCTTTCTAAAAATTGTGAAAATCTTCCTCTCCATAAGTAAAGTAAATAAAAAGTTGATATATACATAGCTAATGAAATCTTAGCATTTCTATTTTATGTGGCAACACCGGCTGGATATAATGGAACTCTTACCAGATTTGAACTGGACAAATCTTATGCAAAGAAATAGCATGTCAAGGTAAAAATAAACCATATCTCAGAAACCATGTCACTTAAAATAGGAAAAAAACTTTGAAGATAAAATGCAGATGTGAAAAAAAAGAAGTAACTTTACATTATTTAACGATTAAGAGCCCTAAACAATGGTTTAATATTGCAACAATGATATTAAGTAATGAAATCAATCATACTTGAAATCATGTGATTGCATGAGAATAAAATAAAATTGTTGTATCTAATAGATTTATCTAATAGACTTTCTGTATGTGGAGTGTATGTGGTATGCATGTAATTGAGTGATCCCACGTTTTTTAAAATTAATTCATTTTTCTATTTTATTGTATTGTTGTATGTTTTTAATGTTATAGTGGGGTATGTATGTGGAGAATGTCTGGCCGGTATGTATGAGGGGATTGAGAGTGCGGCCTGGAGCCCCCTCCACTGAGTGCAGAAGCAGAAGTGGATGGAGGCCCGGATCCTCCTCTCATCCCAGAGCACATGGTATGAATGGCCTGCCGAGAAGAACAGGGACTGTGGGAGGAGGGAGAGATCTACAGGGATGGGGGAGGGCTGGAGCATTGCAGTTACGACTGGGAGGGGCAGGTACGACAGGAGCTATAGGGCTAGCCATTACCGGAGAAGGAAGGTTCGGTACATCACAGCGATCCCTTGTTCTGGCCCTGTAAGCTCATCTCAAGGACCAGGTGACAAGAGAAGTCAAGGCCCTGATCTCAGGTTGCTGTTTCTAAATGCCAGGTCTGTGATTCACAAAGCTCCCCTTGTCCAGGACTTAATATTAGACAAGGGGGCAGACCTGGCATGTATTACTGAAACCTGGCTGGGCCATGAGGGAGGAGTCCCCCTCTCAGAAATGTGCCCAGAAGGGTTTCAGGTGCTCCACCAACCACAACACCAGAAAGGGGTGGGGAGTGGCAACCATTATCCGGGAATCTTTAGTCCCTTGCAGGATCCCTGCTCCGGAGACTGTCGGGTGTGAGTCCCTCCTTGTGAAGTTGGACCTGGGTCAAGTCCATGGTTGCCATGGAAGTCATGAACTCCCTGGCTCATCAGAGCGTTCACCAAGAGAGCAGGTTGAAGTCCAAGCTGGACTGGCGGTTGAGTTCCCCAGACTTATAGTACTGGGGGACTTCAACCTGCCATCTCTTGGTGAACGCTCTGATGGAGCCCAGGAGTTCATGACTTCCATGGCAACCATGGACTTGACCCAGGTAATTCAGGGTCCGACTCATACGGCGGGACAAACATTCGACCTTGTGTTTCTCTCGGGGCAGTGGAGACGTGATCTGGAATTAAAGGGGATAGAGATCTTGCCCTTGTCATGGTCAGATCACTTCCTGTTGAGGATTGATTTTTGGAAGCTGCTCCCCCACTGCAGGGAGGTGGAGCCGATTAAATGGTTCCGCCCCAGGCACCTGATGGACTCATTGGGATTTCAGATGGAGCTTGAAGAGATACCTGACTCCCTTGCCCACAATCCGGCTGAGTCCTTGGTCGCTGCCTGGAATATAGCAGCAGCTGAGGCATTAGATCGGATTGTGCCTTTGCGGCCTCTCCGCGGCAGTGGATCCAGGAGAGCACCTTGGTTTACCGAGGAACTCCGGGAGATGAAGCGCCAAAAGAAACGCCTAGAGCGACGCTGGAGGGCTAGTAACTCCGAATCCGACCAAACACTACTAAGAGCCTTTATTAGGACTTTATTAGGCAATACGGGCAGCAAACTGTACTCATTTTTCTGCTCTTATTGCGTCCACAGAATCTTGCCCGGCTGCCCTGTTTAGGATAACCCGTTCCCCCCTGAAAGGGAGGGATGCGGGGGAACCATTACAGGGAAGAGCTGAGGAATTTGCCCAGTTTCTGTCGGACAAAGTCACTCAGATTCGGACGGACCTGGACTCCACTTGGACAGTGCCAGTAGAGATGCCGAGGGAGGGCCCTGATCAAACTTTGTGGAGTGAGTTCCAGCTTGTCACTCCTGAGGAAGGAGGCCATGGGAGTGATGAGTGCCGCCACCTGTTTGCTGGACCCATGTCTCTCCTGGTTGGTTTCGACCAGCAGGGAGGTGACACGAGGCTGGCTCCAGAGGATTGTGAACACCTCTCTTCAGGAGGGATCTTTCCCGCAACCTTTGAAGGAAGCGGTGGTGAGACCCCTCCTTAAGAAGCCTTCTCTGGACCCAGCTGTCCTTAAAAACTATCGTCCAGTCTCCAACCTCCCTTTTTTAGGGAAGGTTGTTGAGGGAAGGTTGCCTTCCAACTCCGACGGACCTTGGATGAAGCGGATTATCTAAATCCCTTTCAGTCTGGTTTCAGGCCTGGTTACTGCACCGAAACTGCTTTGGTTGCGCTGACCGATGATCTCGGGCGAGCCAGGGATAGAGGACATTCCTCTATCCTGGTGCTCCTTGACCTCTCAACGGCCTTCGATACCATCGAACATGGTATCCTTCTGCGGCGGCTAGAAGAGGTGGGAGTGGGAGGCACTGTCTTGCGGTGGTTCTCATCTTACCTCTCTGGCAGGTCGCAGTCGGTGTTGGTCGGGGGACAGCGGTCAACCCCTAGGCCCCTTAAATACAGGGTGCCGCAGGGCTCGGTCCTGTCCCCCCTCATATTTAATATCTACATGAAGCCACTGGGTGAGATCATTCGCCGGCATGGGATTAAATACCATCAGTATGCGGACGATACCCAGTTGTATCTGTCCTCCCCATGCCAACTCAGTGAAGCAGTGGAAGTGATGTGCCAGTGCCTGGAAGCTGTCAGGATCTGGATGGGAATGAACAAGCTAGCACTCAACCCTGACAAGACTGAGTGGCTATGGAGGTTGCCCCCCAAGGATAGTCCAGATACTCCATCTCTAAGCCTGGGGGGTGAAATCTTACACCCCTCAGAGAGGGCCCGCAACTTGGGTGTCCTCCTGGACCCACAACTGACACTAGAACACCATTTGTCAGCTGTGACCAGGGGACCTTTTGCCCAGGTTCGCCTGGTGCACCAGTTGCGGCCCTACCTTGACCGGGAGGCACTTCAAATGGTCACTCATGCCCTCGTCACCTCAAGACTACTGTAACACGCTCTACATGGGGCTGCCCCTGAAGAGTGTTCAGAGACTACAACTGGTTCAGAATGCAGCTGCGCGAGCGATATTGGGTGTACCGAGATACACCCATGTTACACCCATCCTCCATGAGCTGCACTGGCTCCCGATCGGTCTCTGAATGCGCTTCAAGGTGCTGGTTATCACCTTTAAAGCCCTACATGGCTTAGGACCTGGATATCTATGAGACCGTCTTCTGCCACATACCTCCCAGCGTCCGATAAGATCTCACAGGATGGGCCTTCTCCGGGTGCCATCAACTAGACACTGGACACTGTCATCTGGCGGCTCCTTGGGGAGGGCCTTCTTTGTAGCTGCCCCGGCCCTATGGAACGATCTACCCCCAGAGATCCAGACTCTCCCCACTCTCGTGGCCTTCCGAAAGTCTATTAAGACCTGGCTTTTCCAGCAGGCCTGGGGCTGTTGACCTCTTGAATGAGGTCCAGCCCCACTAAGCCCCACTAAGATTGATGCATGTTGTGTCTTTTTAACTTGCCTTGTCTTTCTATTTTTTTAATTTTTTAGTATTCTTTTAAATTGTTTTTATGTAAGCTGCCCGGAGTCCTTCAGGATTGGGCAGCATATAAATTTATTAAACATTAAACAGATGGTCACATAGATTCAGAAAAGGTTGTATGCATGGCTTAATTAAACTGTGATCTCACACATCTCCTTGAAGAAAATTCTCTTATATATTTGACTTTAATTTAGTAGTATAATCAGAGTATGCATGTATGTGTGTGTATGAGTGTATGTGTGTGTGTGTGTTTGTGTATGTATGTATGTATGTATGTATGTATGTATGTATGTATGTATGTATGTATGTATCAGTGGTGGGTTTCAAAATTTTTTAGAACCCCTTCTGTAGGTGTGGCCTGCTTTGTGGGAGTGGCTTGCCAGCCATGTGACCGAGTGAGAGTGGCTTGCCAGCCATGTGACCGAGTGGGAGTGGCTTGGCAGTCATGTGACTAGGTAGGCGTGGCCAACTTGTAAAATGTGGTGAAAATAACTTAACAATGCTCTTGCTTAGGAACAAAAATGTTGGCTCAGAAACTCTGGTATTTGAAGCACGCAAGTCTTAAAGCTGTCAAGTTACAATACCCTTGCACCCCTAACCCTTTAGAAAACAAACCCAAGGGATGTTCAAACTTGACAGCTTTAAGACTTTAAGGTTTAGATAGGACTCTTAGAGGTGGGCGGGGCGATTGGTGAGCCAGCCAATCAGTGATCGGCAGGTTGGGTAAGCATGCTGTGGATGTGGGGGGAGCTGGAAATGGTTCTAAACGGCACAGTAGATTTGTGGAATCTCTTCTATAGAAGAGGTTAGAACTGGCAGGAACCACCCCTGGTATGTATGTATATTTTGGCTCTACAACTGAGTTGGATTAAGTGAACAGAAAAATGGATAGAATCTCTGTGTATTTAATAGATACACAAAGATACACTTTATAATTCTCTTGAATATGGTCAGTTTAAATGTTAAACATCTCCATAAAAATATTATAGCACTAAGTCTTAAGTTTCTTGATAACTGAAGCTTGGATGACTTTATTGATTTTTTTCCTTGGCTCTCAGAGTAATATTGTATGTAAACAAAGTAACTATCATGTTTAGGATAGAGCAATTAAACCTTATTTGGTTTAATTCTTTATTTTAAAAATGATTTAATTTATTATATTCCCTTTTTCTTTTTAGCTTTCAACCTAACCTAAAATGTGTAAAGTTCTTGGCAGTTTTTGAAATTCTTTTTTTTTTTTTTTTTACTTTGCAATTTTCCCTTACCTATGAACACACATATCACTTGTTATGTTAGAAAACTTCTGCAATATTTTTTACTGGCTATTCATCATATATTTTTATAAAATTGTTGGTATTGTTGATATCCGTGACGTGCGGTGAGGTTTATAGCTGGTGAGGCACTGACACAGGGGTTTCAAATTTTTTTAGACTTGTGGACTTCAACTCCCAGAATTCCACAGCCAGGCATGCTCAGTTCCGATTTAAAGCGACAGCATTTTTCCCCCTTGCAAAATACGTTTTCCTTCATTCTTTTTCTTCTCCCTCCCCCTCCTTCCTTCCTCTCTCCCTCCTTCCCCCCTCTCTCAAACAGACACACGCACACAGAGAAGTTGGATTCCTCTCTCACTCTCTCTCTCTCTCAAACAAACACAAACACAGAAGTTGGATTGGATATATTTTCCAATGGCTTGAAAGCATCTCCTGTGCCATACCCCCCCCCCACCCCCATTCCCCTGCTGCCTTCCGATCCGAGCCTTTGATTGCAGGTGGAGCCACGTTGCCTTTTCAAACTTATAATCAGTGAAGCTGGGCTTATATACTTTTATCCAGGTGGTGTGTGTGTGTGTGTGTGTGTGTGTGTTTGAAAAGGCAATGTGGCTCTGCATGCAATCAAACTTTTGAATTCCTCCCCCCTCCCCACACATGCACCTTTTCCATCTGTTTCAGAGAGGATTTCAACTTTGCTCTTGCCTGCCATCATGAAAAGAAAAAAAAATGTAAAAGGAGAAAGGCATGAGCTCTGATGTCAGACTGAGCTAGTTGATCCCAGAGAACTCTAAAAAGCCTCTAAAAATGCCCTCTAAAGGACGCGAGAGAACCACGTGCCTCATCTACATAAGGAATTTTTTGGCTTTTAACCCTTGCTTAGCTCTGCTCGAGTGATCATAAAGTCAGACTAAATGAGGCACCTCGTTTTCCTGCTGCCCCTTTTAGAGGGCACTTTTTTAGAGGCTTTTTTACACAGTTAAGCACTAAGCAGAGTCATCCACTGTGACTCTGGCAGCAACTACCTCAGCCTTTTTCCTTTTACAATTTTTTTTCTTTTCATGATGACAGTGGTGAGGCCCTGCCTCCCCTGCCTCCCCTGACTGTACGTCCCTGGTTGTGATGTTAAGATGCTTTGAGCTTAAGATGTTAGTAAAAACTGATGATATGTGGCTTCTGAAGACAGAAGGAAACCAATAACACATAGGGGACAATATTACATTAATAATAGCATCAGCAAAGCAAAGGTTAAATATTCGAAAAGCAAAAGACCTGTGTTGGCTGTTCAAAATAAATGAGCTAGACAACAATCAATTTTAAAACTCCACTGCGCCTAAGGAGCAGTTGCTATATGAAAATGGTTGCTGTATGAAAGTGCAATAAAGTATACTAGACAATATTTTTTTAAAAAACAACAACTTTGAAAATGGAAAAATCAGTCATCCAGGAACCCAGTGATGGATTATCACATTTCTTTTTCTCTCTCTAAGTAAGAAAATGTCAAGAGAGAAAATAAATTTTCTATAATTTATCAATGCTTTATAATCACAAGAACAAACTGATTGTGGGACATACATCATGATATTAACAAATACGGGTCATCATTTTGACCTGACCTTATTTTGCTGTGGATGCCTGGTATCTCAAAACATCATTTTATTTAGTCCTTTACTGGGATGTACAAAGTGCTTTAAGATCATTAAGATAAACCTAGTGCAGGTTAAGATACAATTACCTCATTTTACCAAAGAGTAATTGTTATAGCTGCATTTGCATATAACACTAAATCATAATATAGGCACATAATGTAACTGTGTAGAAAGGAGTACATACAAAGAACTTGTCCTCTCTGATTTGTGCCTATTCAACACACACTATCAACTATGGCTCCATAAAAAGGATTCTCTACATCAGTTAATTTTATGGAAGGGAGGTAGTAATTTGGGACAATCAATGACTGACAACATAAATGCAGTGGTAGGAAATTGCTTACTTACTTAATTTTATTGCAGTCATTAACCCGCATATGTAGGAAATTGCGACAGTAGTCATACAAGTTTAATACTCTGTTCCAAAGCTTCTGACTGCTTCTGATTGATTCATCATTTTTTAAATCAACATTTATCATTTTAGGACTACCAGATCTGTGCCACAAATAATTTTTTAAAAACTACTTAGATGTGATAAATCGAATCTTCATTCCAGTTCTACGCTGCTTAAATTATAAACAGGTTCAACTATTATGCTTAACTTATAACATTACAAAGCTAACTTAGGAAATAATCATTTGTGAAATACTGACAAATCTAATATGTTGGCACTGTAATATATTACACTGTACTTCATGATGAGAAGCTTTTGACTGTTTAATCCTTTATTATGCATGCATTTAATAGATTCAACCCTGCATTTAATAGAACCTGATTTATTTTTGGCAGTTTTAAAATTTGGGCTTCATTGGTATCCTATTGAATTCAAGGATTAAGTAGCTACTAGAAAAAGATGTCATATCAGACTATTGAACCACCTAGGTCACTAATGTCTACACTACATCAATGTAATTTTCCAACACTCAAGGCAGTTTTTCTACCATTACTTGAAAATGCTGTGACTTGAACCTGAGAAGGTGATTTAGTTCAGTAATGAACTTCAGATTACACATGTATGTACTCCATTATTGAATTATATCTCCTTCCCTAGGGCCTAAAAGTGAATTGCTTATAGATATAAACAGATAAGCACCAGGCAGCATGGAGAACTACTATATTTAATAAGTGTTATACATGATAGTTATTTCATATTTTATTTATACATTTATTTGCAGTTATTTGTATGTGATCTGATCCAGGTGGCTTACAACAATTATGTTGAAAATATCAGTAAGCAGTAACATCTTAAAATTTCTGTTGTTGCTTTGCTTTAACATTTGCACTGCTTTGTGGAACAAGATTAAGGTGACCAGACGTCCTGATTTCAGCGGGACAGTCATGATTTATAACAATTTGTCCTGTGTCCTGGGGCGTTTTAAAAAAGTCCCAATTTTCTTGCTTCATGCTGAAAGCCCAGTGGATTTGCTTAAGAAATCCTAACCAGGGCAAGACAAAAGACACTCTGTCTAACCTCTCTCTCTCTCTCTGTCTCAGTACTTTCATTGAAGATATTAAAACTTTAAAGCAAGAAAACGGACCCGCCCCGCCCCTTTTACTCACTTTTATAAGAAAAGATGACCCAGTACCATAGAGTTCCAGGAAATACTTGGCTAGAGAGGTAGTGAGTGTTCCTTCCTGGATTTTCTGGAGGGGAGGGGCACGGAGGTTGGAGGTCTGCTCGTGTGGAAAAAATGGTGGCAAAGTTTCTTTGAAAAATATTTCCCTGACCATTTTAATTTGCTCAGTTCTTTGTATTAACATCTACATCATTCTGGACTGACTTGGGGTGCTCACTTGTGCCTGCTGGTAAGTGAGCTGGGTTTTTTCTTTTATTTTTTTAATGTATTTTAAAATGATATTTTATTTATTGTGCATAGGATTTTCTAAAATAGTTTTATTCTGTGTGGATTCTTTTTTTAAATTGTCTTAGACTATTTAAAAAAAGATTCTATCCAAAATAAATTGAAGTGAAACCATGTTTAAAAATTCTATGCACAATACTTTGAAATGTTTTACTTCAATTTATTCTGTGTGGATTCTTTTTTTAAATTGTCTTAGACTATTTAAAAAAAGATTCTATCCAAAATACAAAATACCAGCTGCAGTTATTCACTTAAGAACTGTAGCAAGAGAGGTGGTATAGTGACCAAAGTTACAATGGCATTGAAAAAAGTGACTGATGACCATTTTTCACACTTAGCGACCATTTTCACACTTAGCGACCATTGCAGGATCCTCATGGTCACACGATCAAAATTTTGATGTTTGGCAACAGATTCGTATTTATGATGGTTTCAGTGTCCTGGGGTCATATAATCGCCTTTTGACAAAGTCAAATGGGGAAACCAGATTCACTTATGTTACTAACTTATCAGCTGCAATTATTCACTTAAGAACTGTGGCAGGAAAGGTGGTATAGTGACCAAAGTTACAATGGCATTGAAAAAAGTGACTGATGACCATTTTCACACTTAGCAACCATTTTCACACTTAGCAACCATTTTCACACTTAGCGACCGTTGCAGCATCCTCATGGTCACACGATCAAAATTTTGATGTTTGGCAACAGATTTGTATTTATGATGGTTTTAGTGTCCTGGGGTCATATAATCACCTTTTGACAAAGTCAAATGAGGAAACCAGATTCACTGATGCTACTAACTTATCAGCTGCAGTTATTCACTTAAGAACTGTGGCAGGAAAGGTGGTATAGTGACCAAAGTTACAATGGCATTGAAAAAAGTTACTGATGACAATTTTTCACACTTAGTGACCATTTTCACACTTAGCTACCGTTGCAGCATCCTCATGGTCACACGATCAAAATTTGGATGTTTGGCAACACTTACAATTTATATTTGTAAATTGTAGTTATGTTGAAATAAAAAAAATATTACAATACTATTTTTGCATTGTATGAAAAAAATTGTTACTCTGTATAAAATTTTTAATCAAGCCCCCCCCCCCCTTCCCGGGTCAAAGGTGTCCCTCTTTACCAATCTGAAAATCTGGTCACCTTAAATAAGATGGTATTCATTCATTACCTAAAAAATGGCAAGGTATGGTAGGCTTGACCTCATAAGGAAAGCTAGTCTGCTCCTATGAACACCTGTTCTAGGAAACCTTCCGTCTCAGGAGGTATGGCTATCTGTATCATTTTGTCCTATTGCCAGTCCTTGGCAGTCATCCAAACAAGAATCATGCCCAAGAGTAATAGTTTTTAAGCCATTTTTTGTTGTTGTTCTTATTTTGTTTTAAAATGCTTTTTATCGTTTTAATTGTTTTTATACTTTTGTAATTGCCCAGAGTCATTGATTGAATTAGATAGTTAAAGAAATTGAACAAATAAATAAATAGTTCTACCTTTATTGTAAGGCTACATTAACAGAATCTTGCAAATCTGAAAGTACATTTCTGCATCATCATCTTTCCAGTCCAAGAAACTAGGGAGCCTCTACTGAAACATTTGTCATGGCCCCATTCCTAGAGATTCAGCTGCCATTTATCTGACCATTGCCTAATCTGTGACTCTTCCTCCTATCTCCCAAAATCATTTCCACATGATCATTTATACCTATTCAGATTATTTAGGGTCTAGAAGACAGTCCCAAAAGTAACCAAGGCTCACGTTGCAGAGGATTCCTTGGTACTTTACCATAGTACAGAAATGAATATATATTTGACATTTCTGATTACTATGGGCAACCTGATGGCCCCTGCTTTCTCATATTAGATCATTAGGTTGGACAGATTGTCAATCAGAGACTACTTTCAGATAGAATATTTCTCTTCAATTAGAGCCCACAGAAACAGAGAAACAAAAAAGAACAACTTGATTGTTTCAATATGCTCTGCTGAATAACCTTTTAAGTTTTTAGTTTAGGATAACTCTTAGAATTTTAACTTATCTAAGTGACAAAAAAATAAACTAACCTAAAGTCTACGTGATCTGAGAATTAAACCAAAGAATGTTTTGAACAAATGGTTGAATTTTAAAAGCATTCATGTTTTATAAAAGAGAGAGCAGGACCTCTGCTGGTTACTGAAGAATACTGTACTACCTGAAAACATTTAATATTTCCTTACAAACTTTACACATTTAAATAAATTTGACCTGAAGTTTATATTATTTTACATCCATTAGAAACATGTAGCAGTAGCAAATAAATGGAATTTATCTAACTCTTTGTCACCAATGATATGTGTGTGTGTTTGTGTTTGTGTGTATGAACTAGAGTAAAATGTGACTCTGGATTAAAAACCTCTGATAGTCAAGAAGCACCACAAAAACAATAGATTAAAACTACAGTAAATATAAAGAAGACCAAACTAATTACAAAAAGCAGAGCCTTAGAATCGATAAGAACAACAATGAAGTGTTACATAGGTTTCTTTTTTTTTAAATCATTTCAGGATTGACTACTAACAGTAAAAGAAGCAGTAGTTGAGAGATACACCATGGTAGGTAATAGAGGCCTTGGAAAATATATTCAGATGTTATAATATGTTGTAATATTATATTACAATTATAAATATCAAAATGATCCAGACAAATATTTTTCACTGTGACACTTCATGGAACTGAAAGTTGGACTTTGAAGAAGCAGGATAAAAAAGGTAACGATGCTCTTGAATTTTGGCGTGGGAGAGGATAGAGAATAACACGATTATGCAATAAAACAAACAAATGGTCAGAGAAGAAATATTTCTGAGTTTTGACTCAAGACACAAATGACCAAGTGCTATTGTTAGTTTACAATATAGAAAGGAAGCAATAATATGTAAAAAAGAGATTGGGCTTTTAGAAAAAGAATTGTACTACCTTTAAGTCATAGTGGGAGAGAAATGCACCCTGTCTTTTACAGCCTCCCACTCAAATCTGATTATCATTCCTTTGATTGAAACATCTAAATTCTCCTTCAAAAAACCTGATAATCCTAGAGTTCACATAGTTTTTGCCACACAACAATGCATAGGATCATTTGGATTATTATCCTCAATAAATAAATAAACAAGTATAATGTTTTTTCACTTGGTTTAGTTAGGTCTCTTTATCTATTTTTAGGATTTCCATAGAGAACAGTTCAGTCATATTTATTCAAAAATACAGTGGTACCTCAGTACTCATCCTTAATTGGTTTCGGGACATGTGATGAGTACTAAAAATGATGAATACCAAACAATTTTTTTCCCATAAGGAATAATGTATTGAGCCACAATGCAAGCAACACCTATAGGTTCTATCTCGTGCATTGAGTACCAAACAAATGATGAGTACCAGGACAAAATGTTTATGTCAAAATGTGTTGAGTACCAAATTGCATGAGTTTCAAACAGTTGAGTACTAAGGAATCACTGTATTAAAAATTCAAAAGGGTTCATAAATTTTTAAGCCTCAGTATATATGCAATAAGTATCGGATTAAAGACATCAGTATTTTTAACATTATAACTCCACATATCTGTGAACTTTGAGGAGTCCTGATGAACAGGAAAAGTACTAGAAGACTAAAAAAAGGCTGCTGTTCCCATTTTCAAAAAGGAAAATATGCCTTTGAGATTGACATTAGTATTGGGCAAGATTCTTGGACAGATTATCAAACAGGAGACAACATGGATTTATGCCAAACAAGTCATGCCAGAGTAACCAGATTTCCTTTTATGGTGGAATTATTATCCTGGTTGATTGTAGCAAGTTTGGTTGAAATTGCATAAGACTGAATAAATAATGGGTTGTGCTGTAGGCTATTTGCTCACATGTTTATTCAGAAATTGCTTCACAGGTTTTATTTCAACTTACTTTCAAATATGTTTCTTTTCATGTCAATAAAAGCCATCATGATTTTCAACCATGAGGCCAATTCAAGCATAGAATGTTCTCACACATGTTGGACAGACATAAGTGGGTACTGCAGTCATTGTGCTAGTGGCTCTAGTCTTACACAGCTCTCTCTTATGTTGTGCTCCCTGCTTTGTAAGCTTGACAGATGTTGAATGACACCATGCCATGTAGACTGGGTTTGTGTCAGCAAACAACCTCAGTCAGGCCATTAGTTTGTGTTGTAATGTTTATTCTGCCTCTATGCAAGTGTCTTCCAGTAAAGAATTCCTCAAAAAGTTTCTGCTTGGGTATGTGCTCATCCAGGGTACAAATGACAAGCCATGCATTGTGGCCATATTGAGGCCACTTTGTTTCTTAGCTCCTCAAATTAATTCTGCATAATAGACTTTCGGTATCTGCAGGTTCCAGGTGGATATATTTACTAAACCATGCAGTTACATTCAGCTACTTACGGTTATTTTTAATTAATGTTATTACCATTCTTCATTACAAAGACAGAGTTCCTATCTCTTTTTAAAGCAGATACCACATTCATTTATTTCTTAATTTCCATTAAGATGAGACAAATCATCTTTTTTATTAAAAAAAATAGCAAAGCACACTATTAAATGTAAATAAATTAGAACTCTTGTATGGTCTCACAAAGATTAGCTAAATTGAAATGCTAGTTTACTCATGTGAAATAAAAATAATTGTCAGTTCTGGACTAATTGTCTCAATTCAACTAAGCATATGATTCTTTCTTTGTCTGATCCATGACATTAATTGGCCACAACACACTGGTTATTAGTAGATATGTGCATAATTTTTCCTCTATGGTCATTATTAGTTATTACTAGGTAAATGTAAAAGGGCTGCTGTTTATCATACTGAATGAGATGGATTTTAACTTCAACATAATTAGGTTATTGCACTGATTTCAAGGGGATTAGATTAATTTTTGACATGTTTTTGTGGGGGTCTAACCTGAAGGAGATCCTTGATACCAAATTGGAGCCATACCAAAAGTTTATAAAATATCTGTTAGTGTAATTGCTAATGAATAAGTTCTGGTGTTCCTGAACCAAAAAAAAAAAAAAAGATAGCATAGAAAATCAAACATTTCATTTGTTTGCTTTGTGTCCCATCTTTTTTGTTCAGAAACTTAAGCTGCCTATTAGCTAGCCTTTTGATACAATTCAAATCAGGTAATCAAGAATGAGAACAATAGGGGATTTCATGCATGATACTTTCCTCCTAAGTAGTTCAGGCTTTGTATGTTTTTTAGCATAAAGTAACATGCAATAATTACACTTCCATATTCCATTATAACATATTCTACAGTCCAAATATAGAATATTCATTTATGGTCCAAGCCCTTTGGAGGTCAGCATTTTTTTGTTTTTCTTTTAGGCAGATAGAACTTATAATTGACTTCAGGAGGAAGAGAGATGAACAATTTACCATTGTACATAAATGGCAAGGAGGTGGAGAGGGTTGGTAGTTTTAAATTTCTGGCCATTTATATCTCGGAGAACCTCTCATGGACCATGAATGCTAACATGCTTGTGAAGTAGGCACAGAAGACGCTGTACTTCCTGAGAATGCTAAGGAAGATAAATCTATCTCAGCATCTACTTCTGTCCTACTATCGCAGCACTATGGAGAGTGTCCTGACATACGGCATTCTTGCATGGTATGGGAGCAGCTCTGCAGAGGACAAAAAGGCTCTACAGAGAATAATTAAAATTGCTCAGAATATCGCCAGGCTCCAGCTACCAGCTGTGGATGACATCTTTGCATTTCACTGTTTGAGGAAGTTGCATAACATTCTATGAGACTTTCCCTACCCTGCTTACAATCTTTTTAGACTGTTGTCTTCTGGAAGAAGATACAGAACAATTAAAACTAGGACCACACAGTCTTCTGAATAGCTTTCATCCTAGAGCTATAATTGCACTCAACAATGAACTAAATGGCCACCATCAGTGAGCCATTGGACAGCACTACTTGGTCTGTTGTGTGGATGCTTGGGTGTATTTCTCTCTCCCCCCACTCTGTCTACCTATGTACTTACCTTCTCTCTCTCCTTATGTACTGTATTTCTCTTTCTCTCTTTCTCTCTCTTTCTCTCTCTTTCTTTCTCTCTCTCTCTCTTTCTCTCTCTCTCTTTCTCCCTACCTACCTATTGTCTGTCTGTCTGTCTGTCTGTCTGTCTGTCTGTCTGTCTGTCTCTATCTATCTATCTATCTATCTATCTATCTATCTATCTATCTATCTATCTATCTATCTATCTCTCCCTCTATTTACCTGCTTACTTTTTTTTTATTTGCCTCTTCAAAACCTTGGTGCGTCTAATACTCCGGTGCATCTTATACTCTGAAAAATACGGTATGTTTGGTGATTGTTATGTGTGTTAGGCCTGATCTCTGATTGTTATGTGAATTTCATTGTATGTGTAAACTGTGTATATGTACAATAACAATAAAGTAAAGTTACCAAAATGAAAAATCCAATCTGTTAAATCATTGCCATCATTATGATGCACTCTTAGATTTGGGGAATAAGGGAAAGCCAATTTACCTCTGCACCTTACTGCTAAAACTACTGCTTCTTTTTTGCTATCTAAAGTACTTTAAGAGCCTCCAGACAATGACAACTTGGACATGATCCAATATTTGTTTGCTTATTTATTATAATAAATTATGCTGCCTGCTTGATAGATTCAAGGCACAGAACCATAGGTTCCTCCACTATAATCCAATTTTAAAGACCATCCACTCAAAGGATGTACAAAACAAATGTATTTTTCCTGCCTCTGTAAATGACAAAAAGGTTGGAAGGCAGAACTTTCTATAATAAGGAGGCTGATAATGAAAGGACCATCCTAAGCATCCTAACTCTCTCAATTTCTCAGGATGCACAAAGCACAGAAGCTTTCCCAAATACATGGTTTTTCATGGGTTGATTCCACTTGTTCATCTTGGAAGCAATGTAATGAGCATCACTCTCTGGGCTTTGTGGAGCAATTAACATAGCAGTTGCCACAGCAGTCCTAGATACCATCTATTTTGTTCCCATCTGTTTCACAGAAGGAGAGAAGAATTGAAAGTAAAATTATGTGCGGTCTAGTCGGTTTATAAGATAAATTACAAGACCGTGCTTGGCCCAGCCTTGCTTCTGTGACTATATCTGGTAAAACAGAGACTGAATTCCACAGTGCATTGAACTACAAATTAGCCGACTGCATGTCGTACATATCCAATCTGTAAAGTCACTTATGGGTCAGTGTATTGACCCTAGAAAATTGGGCTAATTGAATAAACCATGATTTCATGACCATCAATCAGCATGTCTTGCTACAATAATCAGACTCTTTCTGTAAATGCTGAGATAGTTTCTTCCTGCAGGAAACTATTTTAACTCCTTAAAACTCATTAAAAAATAATGCCTTAACATCCTCATAAAATTCATGACTTGGTTTCCAATAAGTTTTTTTAATTATTATCACTTTGATGCATCTGTTCTTATGGATGAAAAGTGATAAATTCAATTGTTTTCCTTCAGTGCTGTAACTAGCTTGCTTTTAAATCTCCGTTTAATTTTCTAATCGTTGCAGAGTAGTTTGGGGGAAAAAACTTGGGAAACATTACCCATTTTAATCATGATCACTCCCAGAAAGTAAATGGGTAAACATTTAAATTCCTGATTATATTTAGTAGACATTTAGAATATTGTAATGAGAATTTATAAACATAAAAACTAATGAACAAATTGAGGTAATTAGCAACCAGTTTTAAAGGTGGCTATCAGCTAAAATTAAAAAATATATTTTGTGCCTAGTCCAAAAAAGTCCAACATGATAAGATTCTTGCTAAGTCCTCGACTTACGACCAGCACAAAATCCTCAATCTACAACTGGTGCCAGGTCCTCAACTTACGACCTGACAGCCTGGTAACCAGAGGACAGCTTCCATTGGCTAAGATGTGCCTGGCTGAAGCGGGACTTTTACAGCAATCTGATTGGTTGCTCTGCTTGACAGCTCTAATATAAATAGCTGTCAAGCAGACCGTGGTGCTGAAGTTGTTGTGTTCTAGTTTTGTTGCTGTTGAAGTTGAATAAACGGGTTCTTGTTACCTCAGCATTGCCTCCTTCAATTGTCAGCTAGTATTAGCAGTTCTTAGTTGTTTTGATGTTCATAAAACACTTCTTTTTCATGGAAAAAATACAATGTCTCCAAAAGACTCAACAATGGTAAAGTAGCTTACAGGTGAAACTCGAAAAATTAGAATATCGTGCAAAAGTTCATTTATTTCAGTAATGCAACTTAAAAGGTGAAACTAATATATGAGATAACACTCATTAGATGAAAAACAAGATAGTTCAAGCCGTGATTTGTCATAATTGTGATGATTATGGCATACAGCTCATGAAAACCCCAAATCCATTATCTCAGAAAATTAGAATATTACATGCAATCAATAAAACAAGGATTGTACATAGAACAATATTGGACCTCTAAAAAGTATCACCATGCATATGTACTCAGTACTTGGTTTGGGCCCCTTTTGTAGCAATTACTGCCTCAATGAGGCATGGCATGGAAGCTATCAGCTTATGGAACTGTTGAGGTGTTATGGAAGACCAGGATGCTTCAATAGCAGCCTTCAGCTCTTCAGCATTATTCGGTCTCATGTCTCTCACCTTTCTCTTGGCAATGCCCCATAGATTCTCTATGGGGTTCAGGTCAGGCGAGTTTGCTGGCCAATCAAGCACAGTAATCCCACAGACATTGAACGAGGTTTTAATGCTTTTGGTAGTGTGGGCAGGTGCCATGTCCTGCTGGAAAATGAAGTCATATCCCCATAAAGCTTGTCTGCGGAAGGAAGCATGAAATGGTCCAAAATCTCCTGGTAAATGGCTGCGTTGTCCCTGACTTAATGAAGCACAGTGGACCAACACCAGCAGATGACATGGCTCCCCAAATCAACACAGACTGTGGAAACTTCACACTGGACTTCAAGCATCTTGTAGTGTGTGCCTCTCCATTCTTCCTCCATACTCTGGGTCCTTGGTTTCCAAATGAGATACAAAAGTTGCTCTCATCAGAAAAGAGGACTTTGGATCACTGAGCAACAGACTAGGTCTGTTTTACTTTAGCCCAGGTAAGATGCATCTGACGTTGTTTGTTATTTCAGGAGCGGCTTGACAAGAGGAATGCGACATTTGAAGCCCATGTCCAGGATCCATCTGTGTGTGGTGGCTCTTGATGCACTGACTCCAGCCTCAGTCCACTCCTTGTGAAAGTCCCCAACACTTTCAAATGGCATTTTCCTGACAATCCTCTCCAGGCTGCGGTCATCCCTGCTGCTTGTGCACCTTTTTCTTCCACACATTTCCCTTCCACATAACTTTCTATAATGTGCTTTGATACAGCACTTTGGGAACATCTAACTTCTTTTGCAATTACCTTTTGAGGCTTTCCCTCCTTATGGAGGGTGTCAATGATGGTTTTCTGCACAACTATCAGGTCAGTAGTCTTTCCCATGATTGTGATTCCTACTGAACCAGACTGAGATACCATTTAAAGGCTCAGGAACCCTTTGCAGGTGTTAAGGCTTAATTAGCTGATTAGAGTGGGACACTTTGAGCCTAGAATATCGCACCTTTTCACAATATTCTAATTTTCTGTGATTGTAGATTTGGGGTTTTCATGAGCTGTAAGCCATAATCATTGCAATTATGACAAATCACAGCTTGAACTATCATGCTTTGCATGTAATGAGTCTATCTCATATATTAGTTTCATCTTTTAAGTTGCATTATTAAAATAAATGAACTTTTGCATGATATTCTAATATTCTGATATCTGATATTTTTTGAGTTTCACCTGTACATATGGAAATTAATGTTGAGCATTTAAATTTTCACCAAAGCCTTTGGGAGTGGAAGATAAAAGAAGCACAAAATATCAAGTTGGATAAAAATGGAAAAGCTTTCTATCCATCTTCTAGCAGTGGAGATGTATAAAATCTAAAAACTGTTTTAAAGAGCATAGCTTGAGTTCATTAGCAATATATGCAAGCAGTCTAAATGTCTGTATCAATTGGAATGCACACTTTAATAAGAATCCCATTGAAGCAGTGGTGGGATCCTGCTGGTTTAACAATTGGTTCGGTGATCATGTGCTTTGCGCGCACTCTGTGCATGCCCGTACCTAGCGTGCGCTTTGCATGCATCACCAGTTTTAACAAAACGTACCTTCCACATTTCTTCTGGGGAGTAACACAGCTGCTGCATGGCAATTTGCTCTTTTGCGTGAATCAGCTGAAAGGATATAGGTAAGTAAAGCACAGGGGCAGGTGTGCAGGCCAACCTGATCATCGGAGAGACCCAGTTCACTCCCCAGCTGATTGTCGGAGCTACTGGTTGTGACCGGATCGGGCAAATCTCACCCCTGCATTGAAGGCATATAAGATGAATCAATTATTTAGCTAGCAATGTGTGATTATTTGTGTAGGACCTGCTGCAACAATATCTGGGTCTGCTTTATCTAAGTTAGGATAAAACTGACTTTCATTGGGGACCATGTGAAAGTTTTCAAGTGGCATTTATTTTTCCCTTATTCTGATTCTCTCCTCTCCTGTCCTCTTCTGTTTGGTCCTGTTCCTTCGTCAGAGTAGGAGAAGACAAGATGAAAGAAGGGTAACTCATCAAATTTGCAGATGACACTAACAGATTAATAGCTAACATTCAACATCAAAGTCCCAACAACAAACCAAAATAGCTGATCCAAATTGATTTGCTGCAAGTCATTGCTTTAAAGTAAGAGGCCTTGTTAAGGCAGGGCTTGCCAGCAAATCAGAACATGCAACATCCATAGCTTTTCCTTTGAACTAACTAAATCTTGCTAATGTGAGCCTGGCAGATGAATATAGATTCATTTTCTTGTTCAGTTTTGTTGTTTACATTATTTTTCCTAAATGTTAAAATGAAGTTATTAACACTAATCCACTCTTTCTCTCTCTCTCTTTTAAAGGAAGGTATAAATCAGCATGTGACCAGATTATGTGGTCTCCCACCCTCACCCTCACACATGCTTTCCATTATGTTTGAGGCCAATTAAATCTGACAGCACTACTTATTAAACACAATTTATCAAATCTCCCATTGCATACAGACTAGAGCATTCTAACCATTATATATATGAACATGGGAACAAATATTCCATAATTTTCTCTCTATTTTAATAGCCAAAGGGACTACTGTTTAGCTAGCAAATTTGGACTCCTAGGGCATTGAAATGATCAGTTGCAAAGCCAACAAAGAAAGAATCATTGCTAAGGAGTGATTGTACACATCTAGGACACATTTCTGAGAAGACAGGACATCCAGTTTTCCAAGATTTCCCCCTCTCCTCCATGTCCACAAAAGAATAATTCTTGAGATTGAGGGACTATGAGGAATTAGAGAAGTTGGCCTGTATGCGGAATGATAAAGCGATACAGAAAATAGGTTGGTCAATAAGTGGATACATTTTTCAAGTGGAAGCATTTTCAGACAGCATATTATGTGCCATAATCTATGGAGGAAATGGGAGAGAAAATCCAGATGATAGAAACGATAGAAATAGAGATATAGAGAATGCTTCTTTATAAGCCTCTTTTCACCACTAGAGGGCTTCATCTTTCCAGTATTGTAGTAAGCAAGAACAACTGAACTTTCAACAGTAAAAAACTAGAAATACAATAATGAAATATCTGAATCAATAATAGTCATTAATGAATCATATAAAACTTGATTTCTAAAACAAAATATGAGTAGTTAAATTAAATTTTACTTAATTTGTTCTACCACAATTCCTAGAAACTCTTGGGAAATTATAGCAAAAACAGATTTAAAATGAATACCATTAAAACAGGAAATAAACCAACAGCACAGATTAAACAAGTAAACTGAAATTATAATTGTTTTTTTAACTGTTAGTCCCCTGAACCATGTTAGCAACAGACATGGCTTAACCTGAGTCATAATTACAAAGCCTGCAGCATTGAAGGTGAAATTCTTTGGGTGATCTCAGTAAGCATGAATATAGACTTAAGCTCTGGAGGACTTTAAAGGTTAAAACCAGCAATCTATATGCTGGCTGGAGAATTCTGGAACTTGAAGTCCCCAAGGCTGAAGTCTAGAAGTTGAACTTACCAATGCTGAAGAAAGCTGCTCCACATTTAAGGTGACCAGACGTCCCGCTTTTGGCGGGACAGTCACGATTTCTAAAAATTTGTCCCATGTCCCGGGGCATTTTTAAAAAGTCCCGATTTTTCGGGAGGGCGAGCTCTGATGCGGGCGAAAGCAAGCACTTTAATCAGTGGGGTGCGTGCAGGGAGGAGAGGAGAGATTCCTCCCTGCAAGCACCCCATTGATTAAAGTGCTTGCTTTCGCCTGCCCGAGCTCTGATGCAGGTGAAAGAAAAGTCCTTTCTTTCACTTGCATCCCGCCCAAGCTCTGATGTGGGCGAAAGCAAGCACTTTAATCAGTGGGGTGCCTGCAGGGAGGAAAGGAGAGATTCCTCCCTGCACGCACCCCACTGATTAAAGTGCTTGCTTTCACCCGCCCGAGCTCTGATGCGGACGAAAGAAAAGTCCTTTCTTTCGCCCGCATCAGAGCTCGGGCGGGTGAAAGAAAGCACTTCACCCCACTGATTAAAGTGCTCTCTTCCGCCCGCAGGCTCCAACAATGCTATCAAGCACTGTCAAGAAAGAGGCTTTTGGCCGCTAGATGGGGATTCCCGCGATGGGATTTGGAGTCCTAAGACACTGGCCATTGGGGACTGCTGCAATGGGATTTGGAGTCCGATGCCCCTGGTGATTGGAGGTTCCTGCAAGGAGATGCGGGAATAGGGGGGAGGGGTCTACACAAGCCCCCCTGACCCTCTTCTTTAGAAGAGCCGGAAGCATTAGGGAGGGGGCTTTGCGCATCCCACCTCCACTAAGCCCCGCGCCTGCTTACAGCAGCCCCAGATCGCCAGTGGCATCGGACTCCAGCTTCCATCTTAGCCCTCTGCACATGCTCAGAGGCCAGGGTGATGCTTGCAAAGGAGAGATGCGAGAGGCGCTGGGATTGGTTAGAATCGGATGAAGCTTGGCTTTGGAAAGGTTGGGGGGGACAAGTGGAAGTGAAAGCCCCATAGAGTGACGCCACCAAGAAGAGTTTTGCAGTGTTCCACGGCCCTCCCCCCTCAGGAAAGGAGGGTTGGGATCACAGGCACCTGACTCTATTCGCTTTGGGTGTGCATCATAATGTTGTAAGCCGCCCGGATTTACCTGTGTGTGAGGTGGGCTGCCCTATGCATTTGCGTGTGTATGTGGGAGAGAGAAAGAGTGAAAAAGAGAGGGAGAAATGATTATATTAATTAGATAGATCAGTGTTTCTCCACCTTGGAGACTTGAAAGTGTGTGGACTTCAACTCCCAGAATTCAAGTCTTCAAGGTGGAGAAACACTGAGATAGATGATAAATGAGATGAGGGAGGGAGAAGGAGAGAGGGAGAGAGAGAGAGAGAGAGAGAGACCATAAGTAGATAGACAGATAGGCAGGCAGATAGATGGATGGATAGAGAGAAAGAGAGAGAGAGATAGGTAGGCAGGCAGATAGACGGACGGGGAGAGACAGAGAGAGAGGGAGAGGGATACCATAACTAGATAGACAGATAGGCAGGCAGATAGACAGACAGAAGGAGAGGGAGAGAGAGAGATACCATAACTAGATAGACAGATAGGCAGGCAGATAGACAGACAGATGGATGGATGGATGGATGGATAGAGAGAGAGAGGATATGTATAATTAAGGTGACCAGACATCCCTAGCGAGGCTGCGGGCTGGCAGTAACCGCCGCAGCCTAGCTTCCTCCCCCCCCCCCCCGGTCAATGGTGTCCCTCTTTACCAATCTGAAAATCTGGTCACCTTATCCACATTGTACCTGAAAACTAACAAGACTATATTATATCTGTATTTAAAGCAGCAAAACATTTCCCCAAGACCAATCTGTACCACTTAAGTTTCCAAAGTAAACACAGAAACTGCCCAACATAAAAACATTAACATAATCAACTTTGAAAATTACAAGGCTTAAATCATAGCTCTAAAGTTATTTTCTTTAGAAATGGATTGCAGTTAGCATGTCAATCAAAGCTGATGGAGCAGCTCAGTTGACCTCCACACCAATCATTTACATTTACTCTCCAATCACAACCACGGCTTCTACCCAGGAGGTAAATGTCTCATAATGCTACAACCTCATTACTAAAAAAATCATGTTTCAGTGATACTTACCAAGTTATCCTCTTGATTCGCCATATTTTATGTTCTAGATAGTTCTGGGACCCAATGGGGGACTTTCACACTAGAGGTAGCTGCCGGATTGATGGCAGACTTCATATCTCCTTTGCTTTCTGCTCCCCATCTGTCATATTTTGTTATCACATTGATGTCTTCTAATTATTTTTCATTGTTTATTTTATTGTTCTATTGTTTTATTTCTGTTTTATTTAATCTTCTTTTTATTTCTTCATTTTTATTGTTGAATGCTGCTTACAATAGCTCCAGAGCAAGATAGGCAGATAAATTTAACAAATAAATAAATAGCTTTCATATTAACCAACAGCAGCTTGATGCTCATGCTTCTTCTGACCTAGCCTCCTAGTCTCTGGAGAGAAATTGGGTCAAAAGAGTAGGAATCTATAGATAACTTGCTATTCCCTCTTTTCTTGTAGCCACATTCCCTCCCTCTGCTCAATGCCATGAAATTCAAACTTCTGTGTGTAAGCCCCACACTCAAACAGAAAACATGAACGAAAGGCAGAGGTGAATTGCTCCCAGTTCAGTGTGGATTGTCCGAACCACTTGTAGCGGTAGTGGGAGGCTCTGCCCACCCACCTGGAAGCTTCTGCACATGTGTCACGGGAACCCATAGTAAAAAAAATTGGCAACCTACCACTGACTAAAGGTGTGATCTTCTTTTAGCTTGATGTTGGCTTAATGTTATTAAAATCATAGAACAACTTTAGCATGTTTTAATTCTTTTCATCAGCTACCAGAGGGAAAATATTTAACATTTCCATTCTTGAACATATGATGGTTCAGGGCATATGAAACAGAAATATGGTATAATGTATTATTGTCTTGTTCTTTTTGTACTCTTTTAATGTAAAAGTGAGTGAGGCAAAAGAATCTCAAGCTACTTCCTCCAGCTGATTGACACAATGTGGTTTCTGTAATTGTCAGATTCTAAACCAAGACAGTAGCAGCTATTCATCTGTTATTATGTTATTTTAAAATTTTGTTTGACTTATTTATATGTTGACAATATATGCTCATAATATACTTAGTGCTTTACCTAAAGGTGAAAGGTTATATTTTAAATCTTATATATATATATATATATATATATATATATATATATATATATATATGTATGTATGTATGTATGTATGTATGTATGTATGTATGTATGTATGTATGTATGTATGTATGTATGTGTATATATATATATATATATATATATATATATATATATATATATATATATATATATATATATATATATATATATATATATATATATATATATTTAAATAGTTCCTATCATTGAGCTACAGTTCTTTGGCCTTTCCATTAAACAAATAGCAAATTTAACTATGAAAATTATGTAAATAAGACGCTGTGCATGTATGTGTATGTGTACTTAGTTTTATTTCCATGTACGAAGATTATTTTCCTCTTCTGTTGGCAGAAAATCTTTGGATTCAACCCATTAGAATTTGAAAGTTGTTAAAAACTGTTTGATATTCTGGTTCTATCAAAACAGTGAGATGTGAGACCATATTCCCTTGTTAATTTAATAACATCTCTTTCACTAAATGATTTAGGGCAATGTTTTCCAGCTGGCACCGCACATGAGCTGTTGTGATAAGTCTCTGGAGGGAGGATGTCTGAGACAGACTGAAATTGAGTGAAAACAAATTGTTCTTAATTCGTCTCTCTAATAATGTTTGGATAAAGGTAGTTATGGGTTAGGGAAAAAAACAAGTGAGGAGACAGCATCGTTTGGCTCTGATCAGAACGCCGTACTTGGTCTTACTATTTACAAACATTGTCAGAAGATTCTCTAGATTTCTCCCTAGCCACCAAAATATTATCAAATGATAAAAGGGGTAGAACTCCAACATTTTGTGGTATTCTGGCAGCACGTCCAGGTTAGTAAAGCATCTCAACCTTTTTGAGGACATCTCAAAGACAGTTGTACTCTTGAAAGACCTAAAACCTAAACGTAAGGTCTGAAATTTATAGAATTTTCTGAATTTTTATAATGAATTTTTTAAGAATGTTGGAAAAGTTTGACAAATAAATAAATAAATAAATAAAATAAAGAAAGATAAATAAAGAAAAATGATAATTTATAGACTTACCTTAACTCCTGATTTAACAAATCCTGTTAAGTAAATCAATTTGAAATTTAGGATCTTTCCCAATTGCTAGGTTAAAAGGCTACTTACCAATCCTCAACTCTGCAGAAACCTATAGAAACATATAATTGGCTGCTTCCATTACTGTTCCTATCCTTCCTCTATTATTTCCATTTTTGGCTTGCTGTTGGATAATGAAGTCCTGATTTTGTGTATGCAGATCATTTTAAGGATAGAAAGTGGTTGAACCCACCATTTTTGCTGCCTTCTCCCATTCAGATTATAACCATTCACGCTTCCATCATTGTAGTAGGAATGGCATGTGAGTGTGGATATATGTGCAGAAGTGGGGATGGAGTGAGCTTACATATTTGTCTTCCAAATGATTTGAAAGAGTTACTGTGTGCAATTAATGTTATTACATTGTGATTGTGACCAGGGATGGTATTCACTTACCTTCCCTATTGGTTCACAAATGTGAGTGTGCGCATCCCTGTCTGGCATGCACTCAGTCTTCTGTGCATGCGCTTTGGCTAAAAAAAATGCCTAAATGGGATGACATAGAGTTGGGGCAGGTAGGCAGGCCGACCCGCGATTTCTGCTACTGGTTCGAGCAAACCGGTCCAAACTGGCCGAATACCACCTCTGATTGTGACTAATGCAAATTATATGTCATCATTTACATAATAACATCATGACACATGTAGTATCATCTTGACTCTTACCAGATGAGTTTAGATGCTAAGTTTAACATTGTAATCTGGCATTTTTAATATCATTTACTTTTCCTGTTGTAAATTAAAATTAATCAGAATCGTAAGTACATTAGAAGGATGACAAAGATCACTTATTGGAAATCCATGAATAACTGATCTGAATCATACAAGTATGTAATCCTAAACAGGAATAGGATTTTCTCTTTAATAGATTGATAGACTCACATTCTCCTGTTTTATTGTATTTAGCAGCCTTTCGATATATGCTAGTTGTGGAAGTCTGCTAAATTGCAAGTGCGGGAAAGAATACTAAACCTATAACTTCCCAGGAGTACAGCAAAGAAAAAAAGAAAAAAGCTCATCATCTTTTAGTATTGGACACCATGGCAAACTTACTAAACACAGCAATAACCTGCAGCTGTATCCAGCTATTTTGACAGAAATGGAAAAAAAACCAAGAACAGTAATATAATAATGAAAGGGACTGCCTGGGACCCGAAGAAAGCAGTATGCAGCAGCCTAAATAGTCAATGGCATAATCCCACTCTACACCGGACAAATGGTTGTTCTATCCATAGAAAGTAAAGTACATGAGATTTCACACATCTAATACAACCATGGATTATATCAGCATAAAGTGAAAAACCCCTGTTTAGATACTATTAGAGCCAGGGACAGTTTAAGAATGTCTAATTTGGTTTTGAATTAGATGAGGTGATGTGAGGTAAGATGAAGTGTGGTGGGATGAAATGAAGTGAGGAGATGAGATGAGTATCATGCAGCAGAGCAGAAAGCCACATATTGTCAAGGCATGTTTTTCCACAGTTAGATTCAAGTAGAGAAAAATTCTAAATGAAGAATATATATTTTCTTGGCAAAAGAAAGCTGCCTTTTTCCTAGGGATTTTTCCTGGAATAATCTTAATGCTTATTTTATGAATCCCAGCAAATATATAAAAACAAATCTAAGAGTATAAATAGTATAAAAAGTACTTCCAATAATATCTGTGACCAGTTCTGGTCACCATGATACAAAAAGGATGCTTAGACCCTAGAAAGAGTGGAAATAAGGGCATATGATAAGGGGTACATATAGACAGACTAATTGGAAGATGATAAGGCTAAACTATATGATGAACAGCTAAGGATATGTTTAGTCCAATGTGGAGAAGGCTTGAGGGTGACATGACAGCCACCTTCAAATACTTGAAGGGCTGTCACAGAAAAAAGGGGTTGGTTTATAATCCAAGCCACCTGAGAGTAGAGCAGGAAACAATGAGTGGAAACTAGTTTAAGGTGACCAGATTTTAACATTGGTAAAGAGGGACACCATTGACCGGGATGGGGGGGTTGATTATTATTATTTTTAAAAAATGGGACTTTTTTAAAACGTCACGGTGCGCGGGACAAATTGTTCAAAATCGGGACTGTCCTGCCAAAAGCGGGACATCTGGTCACCTTAGACTAGAGGTGATGACTGAGGAGGAGGAGGATAAAGATGTCTCCTTCAAACGGAAGCATGTGACTGACAATTCTATATATAACTAAACAGCAACTTGGGATGTGAGGTGGGAAGGTTCTTGGAGTGGGGCTGAAAATTTTAAAAATTGCTTTTCAAACACTTGAAATAGAGTGATGCTGTATTAAACACTGCTTGTAGGCATATAAACATCCATATGGATGTTATATGTGCACTAAAGCAGTGCACCTGTTTTGTATAAATAGCAGTGCGCTCTGTTCTCACACTATGCAATCTTGGATCAGTGTTGTGTGGAGTTTGCCAGTGTTAGTGGATGGCTCAAAGTGGGCAAATGTAATACATGTGTCAGCTGAACATGGATTGTGTAAAACACCAAAGAAATGCTGTACTAGCATCTCATGGCAGGATCATAGCTCCTTCTCAAATTAATGTTGATCCAGGCATTTTTCCCTCAGAATTATCACCTTCTCCACCCTTCTGCCTGTTGTATTTATTTGATCTCCACTTACATAGTGTAAGGATTGAGTGAAAAATAATGGCTCCGAGGTTGTCAATTGCCATAAAAGGTGGTACTGACATGTTAGAAATGCTGAAACATTGTTTTGTTTTGATTGTTGAGAACTAGTTTTTAAAAAACATTGGGTTGCTATTGTTTGTAAAATTGAAGGCTGTGACAGGTTCTCAAGCATGCTTTAAGCAATGTGCCACGACTGAATTTTTGAGTGCTGAAGTTGCTTCAACTGAAATTCACTGCTGAAAGCAGCTTCTTTATGGTGATGATTATGTTGCCGTAAGTATAATTATTGCTGGGCCAAAAATATAAATATGGTGAACCAGAAAGAGCTGATTTGTATGATCAAAAATGAAGTGAATGTTGCAATAACATCATCAAGCTGATGAATTGATTCATGGCAATTAAATCACTCAAAGGGAGATGCTGCTAATCTTGGTATGTCACAGGAATATGTGAGACACAGTATTCTTCAATATCAGCAGTACAGTTGTGTGCACAGTGGCAAAGTATTCTTACTGACAATGACAAACTGCTTTATGATGTCATTTTATGATTTTCAAACATTTTGTACATTTTTCTGTGTACAAAAATAATACTTATATATTTGTTTTTTAAAAGGGTCCTGTTAGGAGGGCTATGTCATTAATTTTGGAAGATGATTTGCTTTTAAATACTTCAAAATAGTCTTGTGTCTTTCATTTGTAAATATTTAAAATTTCTATACAAGTCCCTCCACCAAAATATGTATTTTATATTCTAATGAGATACAAGTAACAAATCTAGTATTAATGTTTGCCACACCATGGGAATTAAATATGTATTGTCTGATGAGATTAATTTCACATTACTTGTCACTTTAAATAAACAAAAATAAAAACATAATGCAGTATTATTGTTCTTATTGGAGTTCTAATAAAAATTTTCTCTAGTACTTCAATCCTGTATATATTTTCTTAAAAATGGCACCAATTAGCAAAATGTTTACAGTTTACCAATAGACTGTTTGCCATAATAGTGAAGCTATGAAGAAATAAAATGTAGTCATTTAACTACCAACTCACTCCAGATGCCTTTATCCAGTCATTAGGTCTCAAGTTAATCCACTTCCAAGGGAATGTTGCTGTGAAAGGGAGTATAGTACAAGTTCCTCTGCCTTGGTTTATAAACATAATAATTAGTAAGATTTATCTCTATGTAAATAGTCATAAAATATAATTATATGAATTAAATGAAGTCTTATTCAAGGATATAAATTATTGGCTATTTTTTTTAAGAATTAAATGTAATATAGGGAGTCATCAATATACAACAGTTCATTTAGTGACAGTTCAAAGTTACAACGGCACAGAAAAAGGACTTCTACTGTTTTTCACACTTATGACCATTGCAGCATCCCCATGGTCAAGAGATTTACATTCGGATGCTTGGCAACTGACACAGATTTATGACAGTTGCAGTTTTCCAGAGTCATGTGATTCCCTTTCGCGGCCTTCTGACAAGCAAAGAATGGGGAAAGCAGATTCACTCAACATCCATGTTACTAATTTAAATGCAATGATTCACTTAACAAATGTGGCAAGAAAAATTGTAAAATGGGGCAAAACTCAATTTTTCACTTAACAACATATATTTTGGGCTCAATTCAACCCTGCTCATCTTTTTGAGAGCAGGCAAAAACAGCCAGGTTATATCCCTACAAATAGAAAGGTCTCCCTCCCTCTCTCTCTCTCTCTCTCCCCCCTCCCTTCCTCTCTGTCACTCTGTGTGTATGTGTCTGTCTGTCTGTCTATCTGTCTATCTGTCTGTCCCTCACTCACTCACTTAATCACTCACTCTGGGTGTGTCTCTCTCTGTCTCTCTCCCTAACTCTCTCTATCTCTCTATCTCTCTCCCCTCCCTTCCTCTCTTTCTGTCACTCTGTGTGTATAATGTGTGTCTGTCTGTCTGTCTCTCACTCACTCACTCACTCAATCACTCACTTTGTGTGTGTGTGTGTGTATGTGTGTGTGTGTGTATCTCTGTGTCTCTGTCTGTCTGTCTTTCTGTCTGTCTCTCCCTCCCTCCCAATCTGAAGATGGGCTCCGGACCAGCGGAGCCTCTTCCTTTTTTTTTAACCAGGTGATCTTTCCTAAGACATAAAAAAGAACCTTAATTACAGGCTCAACAAAAGAAGCTGGAAAGAGATACTGAAGCCAAGAAGCTGAAACCTGGGACTGGAGAAAAACCTTTTCTATCCCCTTACCAGCCCATCCGTGAAGATGAGTAACACGAGGTGGATCCCTCCCCCCGCAGATGGGTTCCAGACCAGCAGAGCTTCCCTGGATGTCGCAGCAGCAGCAGCCCCAAGTGCGCCAATCTCGGTGTTTTTTGCATCGGGGCGTGCTACAAGAGGGAGTGAGTGAAGACTTTTTCTAGCCGGCGCAAAGGACTTCCCCGGACTTGCTTTGCTGAGCAGGGGTGACGGGCCCGCACCTCCACCACCAGCAATCCAGAAAAGGTCTTCACTCACTCCCTCTTGCAGCTCGCTCCAATGCGAAAAATGCCGAGATGTTAAGCAAGGGAAACATCTGTTGCTTCAGTAGAAAGGAAAGCAACTTCAGAGCTACGGCTGGCATCAGGCCGGCAAAGGCTTCCCACTGACCTCCCCCCCCACCTCCAAGTTCCTGACAGATCGAATTATTTCAGCAACATTTCCCCCCACCACGGCACCCTGTCTCCCCCTCACACGTCACCTCCGCTCTGTTCTCCAGCAAGCCTCATGGTTTTTTTTTTTGCCTTTAGGAATAAGAATGTTTAAAAGGCTTTTTTTTTAATTTGGAAAAAAAAAGATGATGCAGGTTCTGAAAGAGCGAATCTCTGTCGCACGGCTACACTTTTTCTTCCACCAAATAATGGCCACCGCTTATTGTAGCGAGTCAGCCTCCTAACTTCAGTCCAGGCTCCGCAATTACCTTTTCTCCCTCCCCCCAAACCCGCAGAAACAGGAGGGAATCGGTCATTATCATTAGCACTCTCTCCCACGCCTGGCCTCCCCTTTGGAGATAAGGGGCGGCGAAGAGCAGATCTCCCGGGGACACAAATATTCCCCAAGTGGCCACCACCTGCTTCTCATAGCTCCCCCCCCCCCAGAAAACAGGAGAGAAGTGAAATAATGCTATGCTTTGGAAACACGGCTCTCCAATGCCAGGTCCACTCCAGGAGGTTTGGGGCTTCCCTCCAGGCCACCTGCACAGCCAGCAGCCACGTCCAGAGGCTCTGTGGGGAAAGGCGGGCCATGGGAAAGGGAAGCAAGTGTGCTCTCCGCCTGCCCACTCCAATCTCGCCCGCCCAGTTCCCAAACCCTCTCTTCTCCAGCAGCCTCTGGCAAGGTGTCTTCCCTGTCCCGCTCGGGCTGAAAGCAAATAAAGCAAATAAAATATAAAATGCTGGTTTAACTTTCTCTGCTGCTTCTCTCCCAGGCTGGATACGAGAGTTAGGTTGAGTTCTAGAAATATTTTTTTTAAATGTCTGGAATAAAAAAGATATATATAATAGGGGGAAATTGCTTGGATAGCTCATGAATTTGCATATGGAAGTGCAACGACTCCATTGAAATAAGAAATATCATTACAGTAAAGCAATTTACACACAGACCATAGTCTATGTTACATCCGAATTCTTTAGCAAACAGGCCGTGTTTTCTGTAACTAAATTCCCAATCCTAAACTTTCTTGAATTAGTTCATAATTGTTATGAGAGTGTCATGACACACTGCTGTATTTCATAGCCTCCAGGAAGATCACATGGAAAGAAGTGGTAGGTTGATGGTTTTCACTTGTGCCAATATTGTCAAGTTTATTGACAAAAACTGAGGCAACAGCTCTTTGACATTCTAGTCGGATTGACTTGACCAAGCATCAATTTGGCTGAAGTGTTCAGGCACAAGACAGGGCAGAGTTAGATAAGAATATGTACTGCATATTAGGGGGAAAAATGCAGTTGATTACCTTTGTCATCATGAATCCTTTCCTATATCCTCCAGAGTATAATTCTGATTCTTCTTTTTCTTGCCTTTTGCATTATTTAAGATTTTTTGATTTGTATTTATTTAGCTTTAAAGCTGGATGATTATTGGATACTAACATAACCAATATTTCTGCCTGTCAAATTTTGGTTTTCACCTTAATTCCCACAAGTATGTGCTGGTTAACAAAAGTAAAGTTTCAATCTCTCTCTGTTTATTATATTTCTCAGTAAAGTAATTGCACAAGAAGCGTGAATTATACAGTGGCAAATATGTCACCTGTCTAAACTAAGAGGTAGCTTATTCATGAATGCAAGTCCCACTTCAAAGCAAACTTGTGTAGATTGCTTGGATAAAATATTGGCCTTATATTCAAAGGCCAAATTTAATCAACTGGTTAAACCTAAACCAGGAATAGCAAAGTAGAAATAAATATAAAATATCCCAGTTCACATAATATACTAAGGTAAAGGCTGGCTTTTATTAGTTCGCCAAACAATGATAAATTACCCAACTCCATTTATTTGAGCCAAGTCTAATATGTTATGTGAACTAAACTTTCCACCCCCTGTTTGTACAATGAGCAGAAGACAATAGTTTGCTTATGTGTTTGTCTTCCATTTATATGCCTGAATTTGAGAACAGATGGTCTGGGAGTTACATCTGATGTTAGAAACTAATCTGGCTGTGTGCTGTTTAATTGAAGATAGTTAAATTCTGGTTGTTATCACAGTTGAATGATCCTGACTATACAAATTGATATGTTATCTAACAGAATAATTAGACTTCCATTATCTTAGGCTGAAACTTTTTTTTTTTTTTTTTTTGCAGCTTGGATTGCGGAGGAAGAATTATAAAACATATGACAAATCCTACAAAATATTTTTCAATTTTCACTTTTGAGATTAGGCAAAGGGATGTATGCTTGACATCTAAACATCAGTAATAATTCAGACATGATTTTAAGCTCTTGATTGTCCATTAAAAAGGTAACGGTTCCCCTTGCACATACGTGCTTGTCATTTCTGACTCTAAGGGCCGGTGCTCATCTCCGTTTCAAAGCAAAAGAGCCGGCGCTGTCTGAAGACGTCTCCATGGGCATGACAAAAAGCCAAAGGTGCACGGAACTGTTACCTTTCCATGAAAGTTGGTTCCTATTTTTCTACTTGCATTTTTATGTGCTTTCGAACTGGTAGATTGGCAGAAGCTGGAACAAGTAACATTACGCAACACTAGGAATTTGAACCACCAAACTGCTCACCTTTCTGATTGACAAGCTCAGGGTCTTAACCACTGAGCCACCAATCCATTAGACGTATGGAACATAAATTTTAAGATAGATTTTTGGGGGTCAAAATTAGTGGCAACAAACATTGCAAATCTTATGAATTTTAATTTTAAATGTCCAAGTTTTTTATGGGGAGTATGTTACTCTCTCTTTTCTGTATTAGACTATTTGAATATCCTCAGTTGTATTGATTCAATATTAATTAAAATATTAATTAGTATTTCTAAAGAGTTTCATATTATCATAGCACGTTATATGCAAATACAAATTTAGGAGAAACCCTAGTGGAAACATTCTAACATCAAGAGTAAGGGAGGGGGAGGAGAAGAAAAGTTGGAAATATGGGAGGAAGATGGCTGCTTGAGCTTTTCGCTCCAGCCAAGAAGAGTGTTGAATTGGCTCTGAGGGAAACCCATGCTGCACGACAGACCTAAGCTAGCGAGGGACTTGGAGGAGATCCCATACTGAATCTGGAGAGGTGCCCATTTCGGAAACCGCCGCTCTGAAGGCGCTGGGACGGGCTGGTGTCAGCGTTCAGCTTTGGCGTTTCGGCTTCGGCGTCTATGCATGCGCGTGAACAGCTGCGGCTTGCTGGGCAGCACCCCCCCCTGCACGATCGGCAGCTCTCGGCAAGAAACTGGCAGTTGGACTTACCTGAACTGCATGTTTCAACGAGAAGTGTGGGAGGAGTAACCATTGGGTATTAACCTAATCTTGATTGCCTATTGGAGATTGAGGAAATCTTTGGAAGCCACACCTCCTGCTGGTCCGGTGGCTAGCCACTTTAACCGAACGTCTGAACGGTATCTGAAAGGAAGCAAAAAGAAACAGCCAATACCAATGCTTCCTAGCCGTTGCTTGAACCTGGACGTGCTCAGGCCCTGCTTCACGGCGAAGGTCGCCATAACGGGCGGGAAGTGACTCCTCCCACACTTCTCGTCGAAACATGCAGTTCAGGTAAGTCCAACTGCCAGTTTCCGAAGAGAAGGTGTGGGAGGAGTAACCATTGGGACATACCAAAGTTAGTTGTTCTGGGAGGGAATGGACGGGCCTGAGCTCCCTTGCGTGTCTAGGACGCCCTGAAGGACCCTCCTGCCGAAGGCAGCATCCGCCGAGGCGTAGGCGTCCAATCTATAGTGTCTAATGAAGGGAGACGGGGAGGCCCAGGCGGCCGCTCGACAAATCTCTTCTAGGGGAGCCTGGGAAGACCAGGCGGCTGAGGTGGCAGCACTTCTAGTGGAGTGTGCTGTGATACCCTGTGGGACCTGGAGACCCCGAGCCTGATAGGCCTGAGAGATGGCCGCTCTGATCCATCTGCTGATGGTGGCCGAGGAGACCTTAGCCCCACGGGTGGAAGGTTGGAAGGACACGAAGAGGGCCTCTGATCGTCGAAAGGGAGCCGTGCGTTTCAGGTAGATGCATAGGGCTCTTCTAACATCTAACTTATGCCAGGATTTCTCCCTCTCCCCAGAGGAATGGGGGCAGAAATCCAGAAGGATGATCTCTAACCCTCTGTGGAAGGGGGAATTGATCTTGGGCATGAAAGAAGGGTCGAGTCTGAGGATGACCCTGTTCTCTAGGAAGGTGCAGAGTTCTGCTCTGCTGGAAAGGGCATTGATCTCTGAGACCCTTCTAGCTGAAGTGATGGCTACCAGAAAAACGACCTTAAGGGTCAGGAGCTGGAGGGAAACCTCCTTCAGAGGCTCAAACGGGGCCTCCGTTAGAGCCTGGAGGACTGTGGGAAGATCCCAGGAGGGGAATCGATGGACCGCTGAGGGTTTCAAATTTGCCGCCCCTTTGAGAAAATGCCTGAGAACCGGGTGTTGAGATAAGGGGGGAGCGTTCACCCCCCCTAGGACTGTGGAAAGAGCGGAAACCTGACGCCTAAGGGTGCTGGTGGCGAGGCCCTTCTGGTGACCCTCCTGGAGGATGTCCAGAACCTGAGGAACCGAGGCAGTCGTAGGACAGATGTCTTTACCCCGGCACCAGTCTGAGAAGGCCACCCACAAGGCATTGTAGATGCGGGTGGTGGATTGTCTCCGGGATGCCTCTACCACCTTGATGACCTCCTCGGAGAACTGAGCCTGTCTCAGTTGTTCCTGCTCAAGCACCAGACGGTCAGATGGAGCCACTCCGGGTCTGGGTGCTCTAGGGATCCCTGGTGAAGCGTCACCTCCCCTGCTGGTATCCTCCAGGGAGGAGCTGTGGACAGGTCCACCAGATCTGCCAGCCAGGGGCGGCGCGGCCAAAAGGGAGCCACCATTATCAGATCTGCCCTCTCCGCTACCACCCTCCTCAGAACCCCGGGGATGAGGGGAAGTGGGGGAAAGGCGTAGAGAAGACCTGGTGGCCAGCTGCAGCGTAGGGCGTCCGTGTCCGTGGCTCCTGGGGTCAGGAACCTCGAGACGAACTTCGGTAGCTGGGCGTTGTGCGGTGTCGCAAACAGGTCTACCGTCGGATGGCCGAACCTCTCGCAGATCCTATGGAAGATCGAGGGATGGAGTTGCCACTCTCCGTTGTCGATTGTCTCTCTGCTTAGCCAATCTGCCTGATGGTTCTCTGTTCCGGAGATGTGCTCCGCCTTGATGGACGCCAGGTGTTTCTCCGCCCAGTGACCCAGGCGCAGCGCCTCGTCACGGAGAGCCTTGGAGTGGGTGCCTCCCTGTCTGTTCATGTGTGCCTTGGCCGCTATGTTGTCTGTCAGGACTAGGATGTGTTGACCTCTGACCATGTCCTTGAAGTGTCGGAGGGCCAGGTGGATGGCCCTGAGCTCCAACCAGTTGATGTTGTGCTTTAGATCTGTTGGAGTCCACCGACCTTGGGCGATCTGGTTCTCCAGGTGGGCTCCCCAGCTGAAGAAGCTTGCGTCGGTGGTAAGCATCATCCTTGGTGGATCTCTGAAGAGGCAGCCTCTGTTCAGAGCTGGGGACAGCCACCAGTGGAAAGATAGCAGAACCTGGGGTGATACTCGGATCTTGAAGGTCGCGTCGCTTGTCCCGGCCTTCTGATGTGGTAGCAGGAACCACTGGAGCTCCCTGGCGTGCAGTCGGGCCCAGGGGATGATCCCTATGCACGAGATGAACTTTCCCAGGAGCCTGGAAAGAAGAACTAC
Source organism: Thamnophis sirtalis (assembly GCF_051295495.1). NCBI lineage: Eukaryota > Metazoa > Chordata > Lepidosauria > Squamata > Natricidae > Thamnophis > Thamnophis sirtalis. The sequence continues at coordinate 138,778,964 of NW_028261382.1, forward strand.
AGGGACAGAGCGTGAGTTGCGAACCTCATGAATCATCTTAACGATGCTGTCCTTCCGATCCTGAGAGAGTAACACCTCCCCCGCTACAGAGTCGATAATGGACCCTAGGTGAAGCAGCCTGGTGGAGGGCACGAGGTGGCTCTTCTCCAGGTTAATGGAGAACCCCAGGGATCTGAGAGTGTCGATGGTAGTATTCAGATCCCTTGCAGCTGAGGCAGAGGACCTGGCCAGGACGAGTATGTCGTCAAGGTAACAAAATAAACGGACAGGGAGGGAACGTAGGTGACCAGCAGCTGCAGCTAGCACCTTGGTGAAAGTCCTGGGGGCTGAGGCCAACCCAAAGGGCAGGGCTCTGTATTGGAAATGGTCCCCCTCATGGGAGAACCTCAGAAACTTACAGTGTTCCGGGCGATCCTGATATGCAGGTATGCCTCTGTAAGGTCGATGGAGGCAAGGAAGTCGCCCGGCCGGATGCCCTCCAGGATGGATCTTAGAGAAGCCATTTTGAATTTATGGTATACCACCCTGGAGTTGAGTAACTTAAGGTCCAGGATGGCTCTCCAACCCCCCGAGCTTTTGGGCACTAGGAAGAGGTTTGAATAAAATCCTGACCCTTTTTCCCCTTCTGGGACCCTCTCGATGGCCCTGATGTCGAGGAGATGTTTAATGGCCTTGGCCTTAAGGGCCCTCTTGTTTGGGTCTGAGGAGGAGGAGAAGGTGCGGAACCTACTGGGAGGAAGGGAGCGGAACTCCAGGCGAAGCCCGAGCCTTACCGTCTGGAGAACCCACTCATCTGATGTGATACGCTCCCAGGCATCTGCAAACATGGAGAGGCGACCGCCGATGGGGTGATCCAGGGGCGGATCACTTGAATCTGCGGAAGGGATGACCGCCTCCTCCACGAAAGGGCCGCTTCCCCTGGTGTTGGCCCCTGAATCTGTTCTGGAATTGTCTATCCCCCTGCCTCTGAAATCTGGGGTTTTGGTACCTCTGGCCTTGGCTGTCTCCTTCAGGTGGTCTGTAGGAGGTCCTCCTAGGGTACGGTGCATGGCGGAAATCCGACCGCTTGTTCGTTGACGGGAGGATCTTCCGCTTATTTTTATCCTCCACAAGGAGAGGATCCAGTGCCGTCCCGAATAACTTGTCCCCGGTGTAATCCGCGCCGGTTAGGTGCCACTTCATTCGGGATTCTGCCTGCCAGTGACGTAGCCAGAGTAGTCGCCTAGAAGCAACTGAAGAAGACATAGCACACGACGCATACTTTACCGCGTCCAAGGTGGCGTCCGCCGAGAACTGCGTTGCCGCAAGCATCTTGGAGATGTCCTGCAGGAGTCGCACTTCAGAGGCTGGGGTCCTATCCCTCAGTTGCTCCAGCCACAGGGCCGTGGACCTATTAAAAAAGGAGGCAGAGGCAGCCGCTCTGATAGCCCAGGTGATGGCCTGGAACGTCTTGCGCAGAACAATGTCTGCTCTCTTATCCTCAGGCTTGAGGCAATTAGCGGTGTCTCCTGCTATGACCGTTGAGGAAGATGCCAAGGTTGCCACCGGGTTATCCACTTCCGGAACCTGCAAGGCTTGGGCAAAGGCTTGGTTAAGATTATAAAACCTTCTTTCATTCCCCCCTGGGGTTGGAAAAGACCCTGGCTTTACCCACTGAGATTTGAGCACCTCCATAAACATATCTGGGGTGGGGATTTCTTCCTTAGCTATGGGGGGCCTATGGAAGGGCCCCTTCTTCTTCTTGCTTTTGCCCTTGCCTGAGGACTCAGCTGCGGGTTGGGGATCAGAGGGTGGATCCAGATCAGCTGTGGCTACTGCCTTGCGTAAAAGGGAGCTGAACAAGGAGGGGGGAAAAAGGCCCGCTACGGTGGAATCCTCCTCCCCCTGGGGGACCTCATCCTCCGAAAACCCCACATCCTTTAGTTCCCCTTCCTCGAGGTCGGATGCCTCACTAGCCGTGGAGGGGGAGGGAGACCTGGCTTCCCTTGCAGCCGAGGTGCTAGGGCGATCGCTCAGCCCTCTGGGGGGATCCTGGGGGGCCCTGCTCCTGGGAGCCTGTGGCTGCTAAGTTAAGCTAGAAGCCATAACCTGGGCCAACGCTCTGGCAAACATGTCTTGAAAGCTGCTGGTTAGATCAGGCAGCTGAGGCTGAAGCTCTGGTGGTTGGGAATATTCCCTGGGTTCAGGGGATAGAGGTGCTAGGCGAGGCCGGGCTGGGCTGGCTGCTCTGCGGCCAAAGGGATCCGCTCTCGAATCCAGTAGGGGAGCAGGGGAGAGAGGAGGAGAAAGAGAGCTGTGCCTTCTCAGAGATCCCCCTGGAGAGGCTGGGGATGGAGATCTGTGTGCAGCCCGGGCAGACGCCCTGCGTGGGGAGTGAGATCTGGGGGGGGGGGAAGGGCTGATGGTTGCCCTGTAGTCCCTGGCCGAGGCCTTGGTTGCTCTGGTTTCCCTCCTGGGGGATGGATTCCTGGGAGCCCTGGCTTTGTCCCTCCTAGATGGGGATCTGCCTCTGGGAGCAGGGGAAATCGCTCTAGAGGACCCTTCCTCTGGATCCGCACCCCCCGGGGCTCTGGGCCTAGAGTTTTTGCTCCTAGTCGCCTCTGCCATTACTCACAGTTTGTTGCTCACCCACGTGCTCCTTCTGCAGCCGGCTGAAATAAATTCCCTTCCTAGGGATAGGCTCCGCCTCTCTCTGATTGCTTGCAGGCTCTGCTGCTGCCAGCAGGCAAGGCCCTGAATTTCCCCCCGGATCACCGGCGGGGCAGAGCAGAAAGGAAGCCTCTTCCGGCTTCCTACAGCCTTGTGAGTGCTTTCAGTGTCGGAATGCTGTTTACACACTCCCACGTGCTCCTAAAATGGCGACAATCCAAAATGGAGGCTGCTGGTGCCGTCTGGAGTCTCCTTCCTTCCTCCGGTGGAACCCTCTTCACAATCCTGGAAGGGTTCTGGGTTCTCCGGCTTCCCTGGACTCCTCCAATCTTTGTCTGTAAGTTTTTCTGTGATCCTGGGCCTTCCTGGAGCCTCCACCCCCTTTGGGAAAAATGGGTGGCTCTGCAGGCCTCTAATCACGCGCTCTGGCAAGCCGAGGCTTGATGAGCAGCTGGAGCACAGCAGAAGGCAGGTGAGGTCACTTTAAATTAAAATCCCTTGCTGAGGCTTTTCTTGAGAGTAAAAAAACTCCTGAATCTCGGTTAGAAAGGAGAGCAGGAAAAACGCTCCAATTAGGCCGAAGATTGAGGTTAAAGTGGGTAGCCACCGGACCAGCAGGAGGTGTGGCTTCCAAAGATTTCCTCAATCTCCAATAGGCAATCAAGATTAGGTTAATACCCAATGGTTACTCCTCCCACACCTTCTCTTCGGAAACAAGCCGAGTTTGGGCTATGCCTGCCTCTGGCGTGAAGAGAGCATGGAGAGTGCTTGGGGCATAGTCTGTCGATTGTTGGGGGGCTGCTGTGCTCAGCGGGAGATTGATTGGCTCAGCGGGAGATAGACTGGCGATGGGTTGTGGAACTGCCGCTCCTGCTCCTGCCGTTTTGCGAGGAAAGAACTTGGTAGTTGTACTGGCTGCTGGGACTGTCGCTCCTGCCGTTTGCGAGAAAAGAACTTGGTAGCTGCACGGGCTGCTCGGACTGCTTGGACTGCCGCCCCTGATTGGTTTGCACCCCGAACGGCCCCAAGGTGTGGGCGGGCGGTGCTGGGTTCCATGCAGGGGAAGCACCCCCCCTTCTTAGGAAGGTTAGACCATTTCGTGGACCATTTTGCTGATTTTGTGATGGCCACTTTGAATCTGCTGTGACGAGTGACTGGCTTGAGACTATTCTGACCACCGGAACCTGGAGGAGCATATTGGAGCCTGGAAGAGCTGGCTGAGACCGCCATTGGCTTCTGTGGGGACAGCTACCGGAGACTGGTCTTGGGGGGGGGCGACCCCTTGGACTGTCTGATGCCTCCAACCGCTGTTTGTGCTGCTGCAGGGTCAGGCTAGGGACAGGGCTAGGGTTAGAGTTAGGATTAGTTAGGTTAAGGTTAGTTTAGGATTAGGGTTAGGGGTAGGAGTAGGGCTAGGTAGATCTGATTAGGGTTAGGGCTAGGGTTAGGGTTAGGGCTGAGCTTAGGGCTAGGGTAGGGCCAGTTAGGTTCAGAGTTAGGGTTAGAGTGAGGGTGGGGGGTGGGGTTGCTAGCCTGATGGCCTACCGGTTGGCTGCCGCCACTGAGAGCGCTGCGACCCAGCTGGGAGTGGGGTTCTCCCCCCCCCTTTTTTACCGTGGGGTGTCCCTGGCTTCCTTTGTTCCTCCTGTTTCTGAGGGAAGGAGTGGTTGCCTGATCTGTCATCGCTCATGGCTGGCCCTACGATCCTTGCCTTTGCTTTTATATCTGCCACCTACGGCCTACTTGTTTCCCAGCTATTTTTCCCCTTCCCTTTGTCCTCTGGATCATCTTCGGGGAGCGAATCGAGACTTACAACCTTGTTGCCAGCCCTTCTGGGCCCCCCGTTTATACCTCTACCGACTATTCTTCAAGCCTATTCCGGCAGAGAGAGAGGGCACTGGACGGAAAGGACGTGGTTGGGAAGTGTGGCTCCCTCTCCAGTTGCTATTAACATTCTGTCTCCCAACTTTTGGACCTTGGGCCCGGCGGGGAAGGACCGGGACATTAATTTCCTCTCCTACATCGGACCAATTTTGAGCAATTTTCGCTCTTCTGCGCAGCTTATATTTTAAAATGTATGGGGAGTGTTTAGTATGACTGTGGTTGATTGAATGTACCCACTTTTACTGATTATATTGTTGTTTCTTGTTTTTAACTCATTTGTGGGGATTGACTGATTGTATGTGTGTGTATGTGTGAGTAGGCCGGGACTACAGCTGGGTACCTCCTACACTGAGTGCTTTGCAGAAGTGTTAGGGGGGCCCAGGCCCATTCCCGGCCTTAGGATGTCTGTGTCGAAGGGCCTGCCGGGGAACTCGGTAGCCGGGGTGTGTGTGGAGGGACCATGGATGCAGGAGTGGGCCAGAAGATTAAGGTCATAACGGGGAGGGGCAGATATGGCAGGGACTTTAGGGCAAGCCATTACCAGGGAAGGAGGGTTCGCTACGTCACAGAGATCCCTCCTTCCGGCCTATTAGTCCCACTCCAAGGCCAGATGACGTGAGTAGTCAGGACCCTGGTCTCAGGCTATTGTTGCTAAATGCCAGGTCTGTGGTTCACAAGGCTCCCCTCGTCCGGGACCTAATTTTAGACGAGAGGGCAGACCTGGCATGTATTACTGAAACCTGGCTGGGCCCGGAGGGAGGAATCCCCCTCACTGAAATGTGCCCAGAGGGTTTTCAGGTGCTTCATCAGCTGCAACTCCAAGGAAGGGGTGGAGGAGTGGCCATTGTTATCCGGGAGTCTTTAGTTCCTCGTAGGATCCCTGCTCCGGAGCTTGTCGGGTGTGAGTCCTTGCTGGTGAAGTTGGACCTTGTGGGTCAAGTGGGCTTGTTGTTAACCTACCTGCCTCGTAACAGCGTGACAACAGGTCTCCCCTCGCTTCTCGAGTCAGTAGCCGAGCTAGCAGTTGAGTTCCCCAGGCTTAGGGTGCTGGGGGACTTCAATTTGCCTTTGCTTGGCGAGCACTCCGATGGAGCGCAGGAGTTCATAGCTTCCATGACAGCCATGGCTTGACCCAAGTAATTCGGGGCCCGACTCACTCAGCGGGTCACATGCTCGACCTCATATTCCTCTCGGAGCAGTGGAGTTGTGATCTTGGTTTGAGGGGTAGTGAGATCTTGCCCCAGTCATGGTCGGACCACTTCCTACTTAGGCTTGACTTTCGGAGGCCAATCCCTCACTGTAGGGAGGAGGAACCGATTAGGTGGTTCCACCCCAGGCGCCTTATGGACCCACAGGGCTTTCAGACGGCGCTTGGCATTGTACCTGATACTCTCATCCACAGTCCGGTGGAGACCTTGGTCGCTGCTTGGAACTCAGCAGTGTCGGAGGCTCTCAACCGGATTGCGCCTTCACGGCCGATCTGAGGCAGTAGATCCAGGAGGGCTCCTTGGTTTACTGAGGATCTCCGGGAGAAGAAACGCTAAAAGAGACGCCTAGAGCGCCGCTGAAGGTCAAATCCAAGTCAGACCGAGCACTGTTAAAAGCCTGCATCAGAGCTTACCTTCTGGCAATTCGGACTTCTAAAAACACATATATTGCCACTCTGATTGCATCTGCTGAGTCGCGCCCAGCCGCCTTGTTTAGGATAGCCCGTTCCCTCCTTAAAGGGAGGGATGCGGGCACTCCTTTACAAGGTAAGGCTGAGGAGTACGTCCAATTCCTCGCGGATAAAGTGGCTCGGCTTCGGGCAAACCTGGACTCCAATTGCGCAGAGCCAGCCGAGGTACTGGGGGAGGGTCTTGAGCGTCATCGTTGGATTGATTTCCAGTCTGTTACCCCTGAGGAAGTGGACAAGGCCATCGGAGCAGTGAGTGCCTCCACATGTATACTGGACCTGTGTACCTCCTGGCTGGTCGCAAACAGCAGGGAGGTGACACGGGGCTGGATCCAGGTGATAGTGACCGCGTCTCTTCAGGAAGGGTCCTTTTTCCCCCTTTAAAGGAGGCGGCGGTGAAACCCCTACTGAAGAGACCGTCCCTGGATCCAGCCATTTTAAATAACTACCGTCCAGTCTCCAACCTCCCCTTTGTTGGGAAGGTTGTTGAGAAAGTGGTGGCCTTTCAGCTCCGGCGGTCCTTGGATGAAACCGATTATCTAGACTCCTTTCAGTCTGGATTCAGGCCTGGCTACAGCATGGAAACTGCTTTGGTCGCACTGACCGATGATCTCTGGAGAGCCAGGGACGGGGGTCATGCCTCTGTCCTAGTGCTCCTTGACCTCTCAGCGGCCTTTGATACCATCGACCATGGTATCCTTCTGCGACGGTTGCGAGAGGTGGGGGTGGGAGGCACCATTCTTTGGTGGTTCTCCTCCTACCTCTCGGACAGGTCGCAGTCGTTGTTGGTTGGAGGGCAGAGGTTGACCCCTAGGCCCCTTAAATATGGGGTGCCGCAGGGTTCGGTCCTGTCCCCCCTCCTGTTTAACATCTACATGAAGCCGCTGGGTGAGATCATTCGGTGGCACGGGATAAAATATCATCAGTACGCAGACGATACACAGTTGTATCTGTCCGCCCCGTGCCAACTCAGTGAAGCAGTTGATGTGATGTGTCAGTGCCTGGAGGCTGTTAAGGTCTGGATGGGGGTAAACAAGTTGCACTCAATCCTGACAAGACCGAGTGGCTTGTGTTTTTTCCTCCCAACAATTGGTCATGTATTCCATCTCTCAGGCTGGGGGGTTGAAATTTTACGCCCCTCAGATAGGGTTCGCATTTTGGGAGTCCTCCTGGATCCACAGCTGACTTTAGAACATCATTTGTCGGCTGTGACCAGGGGGGCATTTGCCCAGGTTCGCCTGGTGCACCAATTGAGTCCCTACCTGAACCGGGAGGCTCTTGCAACAGTCACTCATGCCCTTGTGACCTCAAGACTGGACTACTGCAATGTGATCTACATGGGGCAGCCCCTGAAGAGCATTCGGAGGCTTCAGCTTGTCCAGTATGCAGCCGCGCGAGCGATCGTGGGTGTACCGTTACATTTATCTTCCGTGAGCTGCACTGGCTACCTATTGACCTCCGGATACGCTTCAAGGTGCTAGTCGCAACTTATAAAGCCCTTCATGGTATTGGACCTGGGTACTTGAGAGACCGCCTGCTGCCAATTATCTCCCAAAGACCTATTAGATCCCACAGTCTAGGCCTCCTCCAAATTCCATCCGCCGGCCAATGTCGATTGGTGACCACTCGGAGGAGGGCCTTCTCTGTGGCTGCTCTGGCCTCTGGAACGAGCTCCCCGTGGAGATCCGGACCCTCACCACCCTTCAGGCTTTCTGCAAAGCCGTTAAAACCTGGCTGTTCTGGCAGGCCTGGGGCTGATGAGTTCCCATTCCCACTCGAATTGTGTGGCTGTCGATTGTTTTTAAATTGTCTTTGTATTTTGTTGCTTGTCTTTTGTTTTTTGTTTTGTACTATCCCCCCCCCCGGTTTGTTTTTGTACTATCCCCCCCCCCCCCGGTTTGTTAGCCACCCTGAGTCCCTTCGGGAATAGGGCGGCATACAAGTGAAATAAACCTCTGAAACCTTTGAAACCTTTGGTCAAAGCAAAATAATGTTTGTATTTGGAAAATCCAAATTCTCCCAATTGAAGTGGAATGTATTATTTGGAGAAAGAAAGAGGGTAACGGAAATCACTGCAAATATTTCTTCTCCCAGACTGTATGAATTGGCAGCCTATTGAGTTTCCCTGGGCATCTGAATCTGGAGCAACTCAAGAATATTGTGTTACAAAATCAGTTAACATCACATTGTCTGTCTTCCAGGCTGGAGTTGAGACCTGGTGACTTCCCAAATCTTAAACTCATGAGTAATGCACAAAAGTGATTTTCAGACCAGAAACTTCTTAAATTAGTCTCTTAGCTAGTACACAGTAATTATGCATAGTGTAATGTATAATTATTTGCTTCCCCATACAAATATATTTGTCCAAAGCTACTGTATGCTGATTAAACAGTCATTTCCTGTGTAATCAATTAGTCTCCTCACCATCATATTTACATGCACTACATATCAGAGTGACCATGAGAAGCAATATGAGGAACTAGCACAAATTACACAGAACTTTAACAATCTTATGTTTTGTCTTAATAAAATACTTTATAAATGTTCTTTGTAAGCTATAGAAAGTGCCTTATCCTATTTTTACTTATTTGCATTACAAAGTGAACATATTAATTCTGTATATTCCCTTCTTGTAAACTTTTTTCTTTATATTGTTTGCAATTATAACTACAGACTTTTGCTTTGCCAACAGCAAATGTTATATCTGAATGGTATGCTTTGTTTAAAGTATTTTGCTTTAAAATATTGAAATTTCCTTTGAAAAGTGTCTTTATTTTGGCCCATAATTTAGGGTACAAAATAGTTCCCACTGCCTTTAAAAAATGCAATATATGACAATCATTTAATATATTTTATTTGCCTCTCTATGCTGAGGACTCTACTTTCAAAAAAGAGGCACAGTGGATCAGTGGCTTAATGGTGTCTTTGCTCCAACAGTTCAAGTCTTAGCACTGTGTGGCGTGGTGCGCTGCCATCACTTGCCTCAGCTTCTGCCCACCTAGTGGTTTGAGAGCATGTTTTGTGCGAGTAGATAAATAGTACCATTTTGGTGGGGAGACAAGTTAGTGTTTCATGCAGGTGGTCAGATTCCTGAAGCTCTGAACCTTCACAGTTGTGATGCCTGTTTGCAAGGCTGCTCCAGTGAAGGGAGGCGGTCTGTGGGTCATACTGCAGGAGAATACCACTCGTTTTTCTTTCTGGTATGATGTTAGCTTAATTCCTGTGGCACTCCTTGGTAAGCGCGTGAATGTTTACAACAGAGCTGATAAATTGGCAGCCAATCTACTACTCTACATAAGCATTGTAGTCTCCATGCTGATGTAACAATGATATAGGATGTTGATCATGATGCTAATATTTTCAAAAGCCATTATTCTATTTCTATGAAAATAAGACAAAAAGAGATACTGTAGTAAAATATGCTTAATCAATTTTGTTTCATCCAAACTTATTGGAAAGTTGATATATATTTAATTAGGAATTCTGTAACAAAGCCCAAATTAAAAATCACATCTTATTAAAAGCTTAGACTTGCTTTTAAGGAGTTTTATTTAGAAGGTTATCGGGGGGGGGGAATCTTATAAAAGATGCTGCTTTGATCGATTAACACCAACAGTTCTCTGAACCCTGATTAGTTCATTTTAGCCTCAGGCTGCTTTTACATAAGCATTTATTGTGCTTGTCAAGATGAAAGGATGGCTTGTTATGCATATAATAAATGTTGATTACACTCATCAAAGAAAATTGTCTCATTGGGTTTCTAGATACCTATTACTTATTTGTACTTGTTAGGTTTCATTAATGCTTATGAAATTGTAGATACCTAACCAAACTGGTAGTTGACATGGTTGTTTGAATATGCATATATATCTATTGTTTCTTGACATTTGAAACTCTGAAAAACAATAAATGAAGAGTTTTAAGATATAAAGTGGGTTTTTCCTAGTTTACTAAGCAATTATCATTGTGCACAATGAACCGTGGTGGCACAATGGTTAGAGTGCAGAACTGCAGGCTACTTTTGCTGATTGCCGGCTGCCTGCAATTTGGCAGTTCAAATTTCACCAGGCTGAAGGTTGACTCAGCCTTCCGTTCTTCCAAGGTGGGTAAAATGAGGATCCAAATTGTTGGGGGCAATATGCTGACTCTGTAAACCGCTTAGAGAGGGCTGTAAAGCACTGAAAAGTGGTATATAAGTCTAAGTGTTATTGCTATTGCCCTCATACAGTAGTTCTCTTGTAATTGCAAGGCTCAGTTGACCATACTAAAGTCAACCATTCCAAGAGCTTTCTCCTTCTTTTCATTGAATAACTTTGTCTTGAAGGTGCTTTTTCAAAAGGCAACTGGACTTTGTTTTTCCTTGAAGATGAACTGAAGAAGCTTCTTGAATGGGAAACAAAACATCTTCAAGAAAAAGCAAAGTTGCCTTTTAAAAAAAGAACATTTGGGACAACCATGGAGAATCTCCATAGAATAGTTTTGTTTTCTTATCAAGTACATGTTTTAATTTTTTTTTCATGTATCAGAATGAGGAAAGGCCATTGTCACATAGATGAATTAGTATAATAATTCACATGAAACACTGGACAGGGTTTTCAGTATTTAACACTATAACCAAATTGAAATGGCCCGGACATTCAGACTGATTTGAGGACACATACACTTGCCCATTGATTAACTGACTTTATATTCTGCCTTTTCTTAGGAAATATTGTCTTTAGATTTGGCATTGTTCTTTTTCCATTAACACTTTTCGTCCCATCCTGTTTTTTTTTCCTACTTAACAATGTGCTTATCCCACATAATTTCTCCCTTTTACAATTAGAAATAGGATTATTCAGCTCTTTGAACTCAGCATTATACAAGATATTTGGTTTTGCTAAGCTTAATAAATGTTATCTTGTACTTAATCATTTATTCCTTCTTCAGTTTTCATTGGTACACATGTTCATCAACCACATATCTGTTCAATACTATCATCCTTAAACACTGAACTAAAGTGTTCGTGGATAGACTGTACTATCTAAATTTTATGATATATTTTTTTGTTTTGAAATAGTCCCTTTTGAGTCAAGCTTGAGTCCTAGTGATTACATGGCATCATGTAATTTTCTTGGCAACATTACCGGAGATTTTGTCTTTGCTTTCTTCCAGTCTGTATGTTGCTTTTTATTTGCTCAATTTCAGTGTACTTTAAAGACTGGGATTCTCCATTAATCCCCATCTAAGTATTAAACCATATGCTTACCTTTGTGAAATAAAGATTGGTTAGCTATTGTTCCCTCTTATAAAGGCATGGGCCTTTATAGTCCCCAAGGGCTCTTTCCTTCATTAGAGAACTTATTGATGGAATTTAAGATTTCAGGAAGACTGCTAGACTTTCCTATCTCAATTCATATGCCCAATATAATGTGCAATGCCTGTTATATTTACATAACTTCTTAAATAACAGCCCAGCCTTTGTGGACTTTAAAATTAGCATCCTATATCATAGCCACTTGTGCTCATCTGACTATGTGAATGAGTAATCACAGCTGCAACATCATAGACAAAATTTCCACATAGCCTTATGCCAGTTTATTACACTGTTTTTGAACAGCACGATTTCAGATTTTCAGCTGGTAATCGAGTACTAAATAATCAGTCTATTGTATAGAAGAAACATTTTGTCCAATTTACCAAAAATAGCACCAGCATGTACAGTACATGAAAAGGTTCTCAAGACTGAATGACTATGTGTGCTGATAGGTGGGTGAGTGTGTAAGCAATCACAGAAACTCTTTTTTCTTAAATTCCTCAGGGGCCTTTAACCACCAAACATCTGCCATGGCTAGGAAGAACTAATGTTCTACTTCTAGTATTGGATTTAAGTTTTAGCCTAAAACCTCTTCCTTTTTTTCTCAGTGTTATTTATTTCGTTTTCAGAACAGATAGCTATTGGAAGAAGAATGCAGTTCTCCTGCAATATGGCACATATTTGTAAACTTATAAAAGCAGTAAGGAGGAAGATATTATATGGTATGTATTTTGTTGACTGATAATCCAGTTGCTTCTCTATCTCCTACTTCATGGACCTTAATTCAAACACAAACCCTACACACACACACACACACACACACACACACACACACACACACGATCTAGAAGTTTCAGCTGCAGTCTCCAGATCAGAGAGCAGACACAAATTACATAGTTCATGCAATGGATTAGTGTTAAACAGAAAGTAGGGCTTTCTGTTGACTATATTATGCATAGTTCCTTTTATAACTATGTAATGTTTGGCCTTTGGGAGAAACGTGCTTCAGATCAATGAGATGTCTAAGCAGTACACTTCTTTGCTAACATAATACATGACTTTTTGTGACAGAATTGTTATGGATTTCTTTTTAACAGACAAGCCCAATCCTCAGTAACTTTGGAATAGGCTGTATATTATAGTATATCATTCTCTCTGTAGTTTTGCTTTGCTTTGAAGCCAATTTGTTTTCACTGCCACAAATTATAATGCTCTGTTTTATTTTGTTTACTATTTTGGAATTAACTTTGCTGGGCCTTACAAGTAATAATAATAATAAGAAGGCGGGGCTTAGCAGTGAGAAGGTGGAGTTTCAGGCTATTCCTGAAATTCCCCTATTCCGAAGGAAATTGGACGGGTCATTTTCGATCCTAGCTGTCCCGAAGAGACAGTGAAAGGTGAGGGGAGATCCAGTGACCTCAGAGACGTTCGCAAGTCTTTGGGGGGCTTGGAATTCAACCCCTTTTGCCAGCTCCTTCTGGATTAGCTGTAAGCTAACCGAAACTGCAGGTTGCCCCTAAGAATGGTGGAAGTGATTTCAACTGGTAAGCTGATTTTATTACTCAAAGAACGACGGTCCGCACTAAAAATTAAGCTAATTGAAACCAAAGAACAGAAGAATCTAGCGGCGAATTGGTTTTTTTTTAATGGATTTATGGCCGGTGGTTACCCTATTTCTTAAACGTTTTAAAGATCTACTTCAACATTCCCTCTGACTCTTTTTAAGTGGGCTGTAAACTAATTGACTACAAATTGGCTTTTTACGATCTGACACTTTTATTGCTTGGCTGTGTTGGTCTAAGATCAGATAAGATCGCACAGCTCCCAGCGTGTTCTTACTTGAAAATATCTTAGTGCTTTTAGCTGCGTCACAACATGGCGTCTATACCTGTTTCAGATGATTCCTTTCAAATGATTTTCTCTGCATTTCAAAAGTTGTTTGACTCATATGAAAGATTTGAAAAAAAACTGGACTATCTAACATTAAAATATGAAGAAAAAAATGAGAATGTTGAATGTTTGAATGTTCCTGAAATACAAAGAAGAATGTTAAAAATGAAGTTTCTCAACTTGCTGACATGCCGGGCATCTGGTTTACCTCGGAGGGAGAAAGAGATGCAACGTTTGAAAGGGGGGCAGCCATACAGAAGATTTATTTTAAAAGACAGAGCGCAGGAGGAATGAGAAGCATTAAAGAACCTATACTTTATGAAACATCATTTGCAGAATTTTCGATACCACCCTTGAGAATTAAAGACAAACTGAAAAGTGGAACAAGCCTGGGACAACATTATTATTACATCAGAGGCATTCTGAGCGAAAAGGTGCGAAGATATTCCTGTTTGGACTTGCTTATAAAAACATTTGGTAAATCTATTCCACGAATGGCAATAGGACTAAGGAGGTTTTGTTATTGGAGAGACATAGGCTGATAGATGGAAGAATACAATTTAAAATTAGTTAAATCTAATTTCTCTTATTTGTAATAGACATAGCTGAATAATAATTGATATTGATAGTAATGTATATAATGTGGAGTTGATATGATAAATAATAATTGGATATGAGAAGGGAAGGTTGGAAATATTTTTGGACCATATACAAAGGTTATTAATCACAATAATTATCACTATTAAAAAATAAAATAAAATATATACAGTTAAATGTTAACTAATATGGGGAAAATGTTACGATATACGATATACTTACATAAAGAAGGGAGAATGATAATAAACTATACTGCATGGAAGATGGAATTCTTGGTATTAAATACTATGGATGTTCAGCTAAAATAAGATACGAGGATTTGATGTTAATAGAGGATTTTACAAACAAGTAAATGAAATGTCAGCATGTGGTTATGGATTAATTCTTTGGCATAGTTAAGGATGAAGGATGTTTAAATAACTGTAGTCAACTAAAAGTGGAGGTATAATGATGTCAATATGGTAAACATTTGAGTTAAGATATTTGAATTAATATGAATTAATGGAAGAGATGCACCAAAACATGTTGTAACCAGCTGATATACTTTTTTTTAATAATATATACCTGTGCTCTTTTTTTTTCTTTTTGGCTTTTCTTTTGTTTTTCTTTTTTTCTTTTTTTTTCTTCCCTGCCTTGTTTTTTGTTCTTTTTGTCTTTTTTGTTTTTTTTTTCTTGATTTTTTCTTTTCCCACTGGTGTGGGCATGTATTGTTTAAGAAACAAAAATAATTATTATTATTATTATTATTATTATTATTATTATTATTTAATAACAATTATGGTCAAATGAAAATGGATATATGATGATGGTGACATGTATGAATATTTGAGTTAAAATGCTTGAATTAACATGAACTATGTTTGTTGACTGTGGAAGAGATGCGTAAAAGTCTATTTGTAACCAACTGATACACTTGCTATAGCATGTAAAGAAGGATGTTGTATTTGTTTTAAATTAAAAATTAGAAATTTAAATAATAACAAGTAATAATAATGATGTTCACCAACAAATGCACGATAGACATATGCGCGCTGACAAAACCACGACGGACAAATGAGCACTGTCAAAATCGCTAATTGATTTTCAACAATAGCGCAATGACAAAATTGCGCCAGTGAGTAACCTTAACCCTAACCCTAACTCTAACCCTAACAGTAATTTCTTCGATTTTATTGTGCTTGTCATCGCGCTTTTGTCAGCGCGAATTTGTTGGCGCGAATTTGTTGGCGCAATTTTGATGTCGTGTTTTAATCGGCGCTATTTTGTCAGCGCGCATATGTCTATCGCGCAATTGTCGGGTCATGAATAATGAGGCATATATACACTATCTAAGAGGAAAATCTAAACAAAATCATTCTTGTCTCCATATTACTGTTAATTTTTATTGGTCAGAGCCACATATAACATTTTTAGAGATGGATAGAATAGAATAGAATAGAATAGAATAGAATAGAATAGAATAGAATAGAATTCTTTATTGGCCATGTGTGATTGAATACACAAGGTATTTCTCTGGTGCATATGCTCTTAGTGTACATAAAAGAAGATACATTCATCATAAATCATAAGGTACAACACTTAATGATAGTCATAGGATACATATAAGCAATCAAATCATACTAGAAAACAATCAATATAAATTGTAAGGATACAAGCAACAAGTTATAGTCATAACTGTGGTAGGAGATGGGTAATAGGAGTGATGAGAAATTAGGGCTGCAGTAGACAGAACAATAGCATAAAGAGGTAAATTATTGTATGATGAATTTTCCTTTTAGGTTTGTGGGCATTGGTGAGTATTTTTCTGTTTGTCTTGGGATCTCAGAATAATAGGAAACTGTTATCACCAATTTGGTCTACTGAAATTTAACAATGTGGTTGAAGAAAACACTACCTGAGAGACCGCCTCCTGCCGATTACCTCCCATAGACCGATCAGATCTCACAGGTTAGGTCTCCTCCGGATTCCATCTGCCAGCCAATGTCGGCTGGCGACCCCCCGGGGGAGAGCCTTCTCTGTTGCAGCTCCAGCCCTCTGGAATGATCTCCCTGTCGAGATCCGGACCCTTAAGACCCTCCCGGCTTGCCGCAAAGCCACCAAGTCCTGGTTGCTCCAGCAGGCCGGGGGGCCTGTGAAACATCCAGCCCCATGGAAATTGTGAATGTTGCGGTTTTGTTTTTAAAGTGTTGTCTTTGTCTAGTCTTCCCCCTTCCCTTGTCTATTGTGAGCCGCCCGGAGTCCTTCGGGAGTGGGCGGCATACAAGACAAATAAATACAAATAAATAAATACAAATACTATGGGCTATTTCCAAAGCTGTCTTATGCCATCACATTTGTACCGATATAACAGTTTAACTGACTTATTATAACGTCTTAATGTCATTGTAACTCTGAGATAATGGCAACGTAATTAACCACTATGTAACTTAATGATAGTATTGCGCAGTAAGATTTGTACAGCCAGGTGATTGAAATGTATTTTGTCCCTGAAGATTCGTGATAACATTGAGTACTTCAGCAGCTGGCAGAGGCCGATGCTTGATTTATCAAATAGAACATTGTTATAACAAATGTTTAAAACATGGAGCATCAGTGCTTCTACAGCAGCTGTTGGGTGTATTATTTTGTCAAATGGTTGCATTCTTATTCCATAGAGATTTAAAGAAATGTTTGTATGTCAAACTCTTGCTTTTTCATTTTCTTCTTAGGATCAATTGCTCTTAGACAAAAAGAAATGGCTAACTGTATGCTAATATTCCATACTGTAAAAGACAGTATAAAGGGATATAGACTTGCACTGCTAAAACAGTTTGTCTGTCCCAGTATTTGAAAAGTATCCCTCCTACCAGTACCTCAAAACAAACTAGATCTACATCTGCATCAAATAAAAAAGTTAAATTTGTCTTGGGAAAAAACTTATATGAAATTATATGATAAAGGAATGCACGAAATTAAGCAAGTGTAGACTAGTCTTCTTCCATCAGTCTATACCAATTACCTCCACTAGACCGATTAGATCCCACAGATTAGGCCTCCTCCGAATTCCATCCGCCGGCCAGTGTCGACTGGCAACTACCCGGAGGAGAGCCTTCTCTGTGGCTGCTCCGACCCTCTGGAACGAACTCCCCGTGGAGATTCGAACCCTCACCACCCTCCAGGCCTTCCGCAAAGCCCTTAAAACCTGGCTGTTCCGACAGGCCTGGGGCTAAAGAACCGTTGCCCCCGTCTCGAATGGTATGACTGCTGTGTGTTTTAAACCATGTATTGTTTTGTGTCGTTTTTTTAATTTTGTCTGTATCCCCCCTTCCCTGGTTTGAGTTGTAAGCCGCCCTGAGTCCCCTTCGGGGGAAAAGGCCAGCATATAAATAAAATCAACATTCAACATTCTATAAATAGGGTGCTGGTTTGGAAATAAATATTTGTGCTGTGCATTTAAAAGTTCCCATTTTCCCTACTATCCCATTTGTGTTTTCAGATTAAAGTTGCCCTCCAAATTTAATTCAAAATGTGCAGTATTCTTTCCCTCATTTAATAATGAGGTGACCAATGCTGATGCCTTTTTGCATATGCAATAATTTTGCCATCTCTTCTCCATTGCTCTGCAATTTTTCTGCCTTTCCAACATTAAACCTCAAGAGGAAAATACCATGCAGGAAGTCCTTCCACTCACGTTTCTTAGACAGGAAAGTGTGAAGAGCCAAGGAGACCTCAGAATTATCATTCTACATGTAGCACCCTCCATCACTGCCAGTGATCAGCTTTAAAACACAGGGAGGAAAAATTCTGAAGGAACATGAAAACACTGTGAGAACATTGTTAAAAAAGAAAAAGGACTGCCACAGAGAAAACAAGTGTTTAAGAAATTGCTGGTAGTTAGTTCATAGCACTAACAGTTATGGTTGAATGAAAGGCAATGTCTTCAGTGTTATAAATTGACAACAGATGATGCACTAGAAGCTGTGTTGCATTCTATAGCATCTGTTCTTTCAGCTCACAGCAGAAAGTAGCTGTTAGAAAAAGTTGTGTTTCTCTTGCTCATGATAGAAAAATGCAATAAGTACTCATTAGCATATTTTAACCAACATTGTGTAATTCTATTATTGAGTGTCTCCAGTTAAGATTTACCAACGAATTCAGGTTGTTTATAGTGATTACTGTGTTAATGTGAGTTCTGTGCGTTGCTGAGTCAAAAAATGTTAAGATGGGAAGAAATCATTTGTGTGATCAAACATAAAGTGGACTACCTGTGGCAGCAACCAATGAATTTCATAGGAAGCTGTGGGTTACATTATTAATGTTCTTTAGTATTGGAAAGTTTGCTCAAGATGGGTACCTCACATGCTGAGGCAGAGATTAAAGTTTCAAGAGTTGAAATAGGCATGTTATGAGATTGAGGAAATTATTGACAGTATTATGACAGCCAATAAAATATGTGCTCATATCTGTAATCCCGAGACAATCAGTCCATCAATTAGCATCATAAAGCTTCACCTTTAAAAAAAAGAAAAAACAGAATTTCAAAGCTCAGACTTTAACAGGGAAATTTATGGCTACAGTGAATGAGTGCAAATCGTGTTATTCGTATGGATTGCTGTCTGTTGAAAGGACAGGGACAGCTTTTAATAAATACCAAATTGATCACAATCCCTTCTTAATACCACAAGATCTGTTTATGGACTTAACATAAGTTTATATCTTTGTTATTCAGAATGACTTGGAAGTTCCTTCTAATAAAAAATGTTTGGGGGTTTCTATATCATCAAATGATAAAGGTAGCATCTACTTTATTTCCATGTCAGATTTATATCCACCTTTTCTATAGATGCTAGGACCAAACGTGTATAGGTATCCTTTCATTTTATAACACACACAACATCAGTAAAACAGAGAGATTGGGCTGAGAGCTAGTGACTTGTCTAAAGACACCTAAAGAGTTTCTAAAAGTGGAATTGTTCTTGAGTTTCTCCGGTCCTTGATTTAACATGCTACTAGTTCTATTATAATTTCAAACTAAAAAGAACCTAATTATCTGGACCTAGGTAGGGGAAAATTAGTGAATTGATTAGATTTGTCTTGATTTTTTTAGTTGCTCTATTTGGCCTCAAATAGAATGTGCTCCTGCTAGCAAACAGAGTGATGTACATTTCCTATGTTGCACTATGAAACTGGATTTTTCCTACTCTGCCACAAAGGGGAAGTGTTGCCTCACTTTTCACAAGCTGTGCCCAGTTAAAGCTATAAATGTTGTTGAATGTAGGAAGAATGAAACTTTAGAATATGTCTATTTTTTCTTATTTATTTTTCATACTATGAGCCAGCACCTGTGCAAAATTACAGCTTTACAAGAATCTCTCAAGAATAGATTATATTCTGGTCATATTACATGCATTTTAAATTTTGAAAAGATGTTCCAATTCATATAATTCTAGTTTTTGCATAAAGTTAGAACCACAGTATTGTTTGTTTTGTTCAGCCAATAAACATGTAACAAGGCTTTTTTAAAAAAAAAAATCAATTCTGTATAGGATAACCTGCATTCAATAGACAACAGCATTTTCTCCGCTCATGAAAATGAACTGAACAGGCTACAGCGTTGTAAAAGGAAGTCTTCTCCAGACAGTATTCAGAAATTGGAAAGCATCTCAGACAGACATATGAGATCTTGCTCTTTAAACATACACTAGGATTGTCATTTGCTTGGGAGCTTCAGTGCCAAAATAAAGTTGCCATGGGAACAGTTTGTTCGTTTCTGCCATTCTTTTAACCCTTTTAGTTCCAGTACAAAGAGGCACATAGGAGTTATGAAAATTGCAACAAATTAAAAAAAGAAATCCATAATAATGTTAGAGTTGTGCCAAAATAGAAATGTAATGAAAAGACAACATAAGTAATCACCTTATAATAAATAATCCATTTTATTTCAATTGTATGTAGTTAGAAATGCAAAAGCAGAGATATGGGAAATGTTACCATCACAAATGTGCCATGCAGACGACGGTTTGCCATATAGTAGTTATTATCCAGTGATTATCTAAGGCTTAGAAACCTAACACATGATTTTTTTTTAAGGCACAATTAGGTAGAGACATTGCACATTGTACATAAAAGTTGTGGACTAGTTTATGTAGGCTTATGCAACAATATATATAAAAATAGAGAATGTATGTGTCTTGAGAATACAGTGTTGGGTTTTCTGGTGTCCTCTGAGCTTGGTTGTTTTCCTGCAAATATTTCATTACCTAGTCTGGTAATGAAATGTCTTAAAGAAAACGAGAAAGCTCAGAGGACACCAAACATCTAGCAATATACCTGCCAATATTGGTATTCAACAAATAATTAGTAATTGCTGCTGTTGATTACTTATGGAAACAATCACTTTCAAACTAATGTAAACATGACTAAATGGGAGTAATCGTGTATAGGTTTGCATGGCATTTATTTACTTTTCCTTTGTTTTTGAAGTTTAATTGTATCTTTTTCATAGAAACATTGGTTTTGATTTTCAACAGAAAATAATTCAACCTCAGAGTTGAATTGTATTATTTGTTTCCAGATATTTTACTACCCAATTAAATAAAATCATGAGTCTAAGTGTGAGCTTTGCTCCCTGCTATATACACTAGCTTGCCCTGTCAATTTGGGTGATAGTATAATTTTATCCTTGGTAGTTCCTTGATTAGAGTATTTTTTTAACCTGGTTGTTTATCTGGTGTTAATTCTTGCTTACCTGGGTGTTGGTCAGAGAGGATGTGACCTAGTCTTTTTGTTTCCTTCTTAGGTTTTTTATTTTATATTTTTGAATGATTTGTAAATGTAACTCATCTCTATGTGTTCATTGATGGTGATTTGTCTGAATGTCAAGTTTCCAGGAAGTCCCTAGAATATTTGGATTTGACTTGGTCTAGGATGCGGCCAGTTTGTCAGCCGAATCTATGATTGATTTTTCCACTGTTTTGTGATTAAGCAGTTTCTCTTTTTTTTCAATTTTTTATTTGTTTTATTTATGTTACATGTAAAAATTCAATTTGAATCAAACAGTGTGTTGCCCGAGTACAATTATTTTTAGGAAATCATAATCAAAATGTATAAAGCCCTACATGGCCTAGGACCTGGATATCTGCGAAACCGCCTTCTGCCACATACCTCCCAACGACTGATAAGATCGCACAGGGTGGGCCTTCTCCAGGTGCCATCAGCCAGACAATGTCAGCTGGTGGCTCCCCAGGGGAGGGCCTTCTCTGTAGCCGCTCCGACCCTATGGAATGAACTACCCCCAGAGATCCGGACGGAATCCGGACGGATTCCAAAAGGCTATCAATACCTGGCTATTCTGGCAGGCCTGGGGCTGTTGACCTCTTGACCGAGGTCCAGCCCCGATTAGACTGGGTGCATGATGTGCTTTCTTTTAATCTGTTTTCCTCTGTTTGTTTTTAACTCTTCACTTTTTAAATTTTTATTTCTGTAAGCCGCCCGGGTCCTTCGGGATGGGCGGCCTATAAATTTATTAAATCAATCAATCAATCAATCAATCAATCAAATCAATCAATACAATAGTATTCATCACAATTATATTAATTCTATAATAATAATGATATTTTATTTGCCTACTTTATCAAATCTTCTTTACAACATTAGCCCTTTTTGTATCCCTATATTTCTAAGTTCTGTTTTTATTATCTAACCATTCGTAAAATAAGTGCCATGTCAAGAAATATTCAGTTCCTTCTTTTTTCCTTAATTGTAAGCATTAATCTGTCCATTTTGCACATACTAATATTTTTTAATTATACTCTTATCTGTCTGGATCTCTTATCATTGTCTCCTTTACTTGCTCGCTTTCCAATTTTATGCTTAGTAAATAGCTATATATTTTCTTTATTGATTTTTCGTCCGTTCCAGTTAATATGTGGTCTACATTAAGCAGTTTCAATTTTGTCTTCTGACTGCTAGCTGGTGTTCATGGATGGATTCTGCAAGTCTTCTGTATGTCTATCCTACATAGTGGCTGTTACTATTTATCCTGTATGGTACCGATGACCCCTATTTTTCTTCTTGGGCTACTGGATCTTTTGATTTGTTTAAGATGCAAGTTGCGGAATGGTCGGTAGCTTCTTGCTCCGGCTGGATAGGCAGAAGGAATGCTGGAAACACCACCGGTTTTAGCTGTGAGTCTTCCGGAAAGGAGCTCGAATGGTAGAGTATGATCCAGGGGACCTGGGCTGGCGACTAGCTGGGGAGTCACCGTCCTCGGCTGGCTCCCAGCCTACGTGGTTACTTCGCTGGTTCTTCCTATCGAGCAGCGAAGATGGCGGCTTCATGCTGGCACCGCCGCTCCCAGCAGTTTTAACGACGCTGGCGCCTTGTTACTCTATCTTCTAGTTTCGGGAGACCCAAGAGAGCCTTGGACTACTCTGGACTGTACAGGAGACCATCATGCCAGGGAGGGGGCAGCTGGCCCGGATGGTGCCAAAGGGGATCGAGCGGCAGGCTTCGTTGACGTCGCCACAGCCCTCCCAGGCCCCCCCTCCCGTATCACCTCAACAGCTTGCGGCGGTCTTGCCGGTCTTGTTCCTGCTTTCTACGAACTGGAAGGAGCCCTCGGATTTGCACCAATTTATTGTCAGTTTTAGGGAGTGGGGTGGCCAATTCACGCGGTGCTGGATGGCGGCGCTGGATGGAAATGGGCAGCGGACTTTGCTTGGTGTCTTTGCGGCCCCCTCAGCCCCCCGACTCCACTCGATCAGGGCCTCTTTGCAGTGCATCCTCTCCCCACTTTCCTTTATGATTGCGGAGCCTCCTTCCCTTTTTTACCATCTTCACCATATGGCTCTCTTTGTTTACAAACTTGGACTCTCGTATTTCCAGATCTACGTCCCTGCTCCTTTGTTGCAATTACTGCCGCCCACCGCTACCCCAAGAACATTATTCCAACCATCAGGGACACCATTCCATCTGCCCTCCATTTACAATCGCCTCACCCAACACGGATTTTCGGACCTTTGGCTTTGGGTGTCTTTCAGGATTTTGTGGAAGGGAGAGGGGAGGAGCAGCTCTCCCTCCTCCTTCCACACCATTGACTATCTCAAACCGCACTAACGCAATGCTCCGCAAATTTTATGAATGTGGTGTGGATGGTGTGCCTGTTTGATGTCTGTACCCACTTTTAAAATTTCATTATTGTTGTATTTTTTTGTGTTTTAACTGACTTATGTGGGGACTGTATGGGTGAGTGGTTGTGTATGTATGAGAGGACTGGGAGTGCAGCCTGGTGCCTCCTCCACTAAGTGCTATTGCAGAAGTGGCAGGGGGGGCCAGGCCTACCTCCCGTCCTAGAATGACTGATATAAATCGGGTGCCGGAAGGAACGGAGGCTGTGAGAGGGGAAATGGGGTCTACGGGTGCGGGGGTGGGCCGGAGCATTACGGTCATTATGGGGAGGGGCAGGTACGACGGGAGCTTCAGGGCTAGCCATTACCGGGGAAGGAGGGTTCGCTACATCACAGCGATCCCCTCTTCCAGCCCTGTTAGCTCTACTCCAGGAACAGATGGTGAGAGTTGTCAGGGCCCTGGTCTCAGGCTGCTGTTGCTAAATGCCAGGTCTGTGGTTCACAAAGCTCCCCTCATCCGGGACCTAATATTAGACGAGGGGAAAGACCTGGCATGTATTACTGAAACCTTGCTGGGCCCGGAGGGAGGAGTCCCCCTCACTGAAATGTGCCCAGAAGGGTTTCAGTTGCTTCATCAGCCGTGACCCCAGGGAAGGGGTGGGGGAGTGGCCGTCATCATCCAAGGGTCATTGGTTCCTCGTAGGATCCCTGGTCCAGAGCTTGTTGGGTGTGAGTCCCTGCTGGTGAAGTTGGACCTTGCGGGTCAAATGGGCGTGTTGTTAATGTACCTACCTTCCAACAGCATTGCAACAGCCCTCCCCTCGCTCCTCGAGTCAGTAGCCGAGCTGGCGGTAGAGTTCCCCAGGCTTATGGTGCTGGGGGATTTCAACCTGCCCTCACTTGGTGAGCACTCTGATGGGGCACAGGAGTTCATGGCTTCCATGACAGCCATGGACTTGACCCAAGTAATTTGGGGTCCGACTCACTCAGTGGGTCACATGCTTGACCTCGTATTCCTCTCGGAGCAATGGAGACGTGATCTAGATTTGAAGGGCATTGAGATCTTGCCCTTGTCATGGTGTGATCACTCGCTACTGAGGCTTGACTTTCGGAAACCAATCCCCCACTGTAGGGAGGGGGAACCAATTAGGTGGTTCCGCCCCAGGTGCCTGATGGATCCTATGGGATTTCTGACGGCGCTTGGAGAAATACCTGACGCTCTTGTCCACAGTCCAGCAGAGTCCTTGGTCGCTGCCTGGAATACAGCGGTGGTGGGGGCTCTAAACCGGATTGAGCCTTTGCAGCCTCTCTAAGGTTGCGGATCCAGGAGGGCCCCTTGGTTTACCAAGGTTTACCAAAAGAGACACCTAGAGCGCCGCTGGAGGGCCAGTAACTCTGAGTCAGACAGAGCACTGATGAGAGCCTATATCAGGACCTATCTCGTGGCAATACGGGCGGCGAAATGTGAGCATTTTGCCGCTCTTATTGCATCCACTGAATCGCCTTGTTTAGAATAACCCGCGCCCTCCTGAAAGGGAGGGAGGCGGATGACCCTTTAAAAGGTAGAGCTGAGGAATTTGTTCAGTTTCTAATGGATAAAGTTGCTCGGATTCGGACAGATCTGGACTCCAATTGCACGGTACCAGCCGAGGTACCGGGGGAAGGTCTTGAGTGGATTTTATGGAGCGAGTTTCAACTTGTCGCTCCTGAGGAAGTGGACAAGGCCATGGGAGCGGTGAGTGCTTCCACATGTATACTGGACCCGTGCCCCTCCTGGCTGGTCTCGACCAGCAGGGAGGTGACACGTGGCTGGATCCAGAGGATAGTTGACACCTCTCTCCGGGAGGGTTCCTTCCCGTTCCTCCTAAAGGATGCGGTGGTGAGACCCCTCCTGAAGAAGCCTTCTCTGGACCCAGCCATTTTAAGTAACTATCGTCCAGTCTCCAACCTCCCCTTTGTGGGGAAGGTTGTTGAGAAAGTGGTGGCCTTTCAACTCCGGCGGTCCTTGGATAAAACCGATTATCTGGACTCCTTTCAGTCCGGTTTCAGGCCTGTTACAGCACGGAAACTGCTTTGGTCGCACTGATCGATGATCTCTGGCGAGCCAGGGATAGAGGTCACTCCTCTATCCTAGTGCTCCTTGACCTCTCAGAGGCCTTCGATACCATCGACCATGGTATCCTTCTGCGACAGTTGCAGGAGGTGGGAGTGGGAGGTACCATCCTTCGGTGGTTCTCCTCCTACCTCTCAGACAGGTCGCAGTCGGTGTTGGTCAAAGGACAGAGGTCGACCCCTAGGCCCCTCAATTATGGGGTGTCACAGGGTTCGGTCCTGTCCCCGCTCCTATTTAACATCTACATGAAGCCCCTGGGTGAGTTCATACGATGGCACAGGATTAAATACCACCAATATGCGGACGATATGCAACTGTATCTGTCCATCCCATGCCAACTCAGTGAAGCAGTTGAAGTGATGTGCCAGTGCCTGGAGGCTGTTAGGGTCTGGATGGGAACGAACAAGCTTGCACTCAATCCCGACAAGACTGAGTGGCTACTGATGCTCCCTTCCAAAAATGGTCCAGCTATTCCATCTCTTAGCCTGGGGGGTGAAAGCATTCGCCCCTCAGAGAGGGTTCGCAATTTGGGAGTCCTCCTGGATCCACAGCTGACATTAGAACATCACTTGTCGGCTGTGACCAGGGGGACCTTTGGCCAGGTTCGCCTGGTGCACCAATTGCGGCCCTACCTGGACCGGGAGGCCCTTCGGATATCACTCACGCCCTCGTCACCTCAAGACTGGATTACTGTAATGCGCTCTACATGGGGCTGCCTTTGAAGAGCGTTTGAAGACTTCAGTTAGTCCAGAACACAGCCGCGCAAGCGATTATGGGTGCACCTAGGTACACCCACGTTACACCTATCCTCCGCGAGCTGCACTGGCTGCCCATTGGTCTCCGGACATGCTTCAAGGTGCTAGTCGTTACTTTTAAAGCCCTGCATGGCATTGGACCTGGCTACCTGAGAGACCGCCTCCTGCCAATTACCTTCTAAAGACCAATTCAATCGCACAGACTAGGCCTTCTCCGGATTCCATCTGCCAGCCAATGCCGGCTGGCGACCCCATGGGGGAGAGCTTTCTCTGTTGCAGCCCCAGTCCTCTGGAACGATCTCCCCGCTGAGATCCGGACCCTTACTACCCTCCCGGCCTTCCGTAATGCTGTTAAGTCCTGGCTGTTCCGGCAGGCCTGGGGCTATTGAAGTATCCAGCCCCACTTTAACTGTGAATGTTGTGGTATTTTATATTTTGTATTGTCTTAATTATTCCCCTTCCCTCTTTTATTGTATGCTGCCCGGAGTTCTTCGGGAGTGGGCGGCATACAAGACCAATAAAATCCAAATCCAAATCCAAAAAGATGATTTGCTTTAATTGGTTAGTGTGCTACAATTATGCTATGTAGTTGTAATAGCCTGTTGGTTGTTTCTAAGAAGTTTTTGATATATTGTACTGTTACCGTTTTCATAGTTTGGTTGTGCCATAGTGGACTAAGTGATGTGATTTTGTTTGTTTATTTGTTTTCTTATTGTTCAGTTGGTTCTGACATTTTGCAGCCAAATAAATTTCACTACACCAGGATTGTTTTTCAATAATTCCTTCATTAAACACATGTAAGAAATTTTTGTGTTATCACTAGTGTTGCCACATTGTCTTCTGCTAATCATCTTTCCAATAGCCTTCAATGTTCTTTTACAATATAAATGTCCAAAATATTTAAATATTTTTCTTAACTATTAGTGCTTACAGTGAGGAGTCTGGATTTCCTTATTTTAATGTTGAATGGTTTGTTCTTCTTATGATGCAAGATATTCATACAATTTACTCCAGCATTCCAATTCAAATTTAGAGTGCTATCTGCACCTCATCATAATTTTACCTGATGCGGATTTCATATTAAATTCCCAACAGTTATAAACCATACTATAATCCTTACCCAATATATAATTCTGACCAAGTTGTTAAAATAAATTCATTTTCAGGTTTCTGGCTCTAGATACTTGTAGGTAAAGTACATCCAACTGGAGACAAAGAGATACCTGTTTTGGGAGAAAATGAAGAGGACAAAGATACAGAATATAATTTTCATCCTCTTTAGTTTCAGAACAATTTATAACTTCATATATTTAATCCATGCCTTATTGTTCTTTTCTGTTATATTATGCAGGAGTAAACTAAACAACCTTTTTTTCCTACAAAATGTGAGTGTGAAGCACAGAACATCAAAAGAAAAATGAAAAGTTGGGCAGCACTAATGAAATTGAGTTACTTATAGCAAAGACTTGCTTGAATAGCAGAATATGAGAATTATTGTGCAACATATATGGGCACTTAAATCAATCTTCAAAATAACAAAGAATACCAACATTATCTACTATTCTCTTTCTTTCCCTGATCAACTAAAATGTACAATCTATGAGTCTGGAATTCCTATAGATCTTTTTTCCAATACACCATCAAACTACTGCTATCATAAATCCTCAACGCTGTGTAATAGAATCAATGTAGTCATTGAGTCATGGTTATAAGAAATATTTGAACTTTTATTATATAGAGAGAGATTAGAACTGCCTGAACAGTATCAGCCAGAATTCCCAGGGTATGTTCACCTATTGAAAAATGATGTGCATCGCTTTACTAAGGTGATGCATGTAATCTTACCAACTTCTGAATGTGACTTGGGAACCTTTATATACTATAGAAAAGATGGGTCATAAATGCTATTAACAACTACATATATCTGTGTATATACTAGAGATTAATTTTGTCATCTTCTGAATGCAGACTCTTTTTGTCTACAACTAAATATTCCTTCTCAAAAATATTTGTTTCAGCTTCCTATCTTGAGCATAAGGGAATATAGAATTCAATACAAACTGAAATTGATCTCAGTGTTATCTAGGAGTTGGCTTTTTTATTGTGCCTCAAAGATACTTTAGATTTATCAAGCATTCTGTAGGTTCAGTTCATATAAGAAATATTTGCAGCAGCATTGATAAAAGATTGAAAAGACTCCATGCTAGTAAATCAGTGACATGGAAGAATAGTTTCATAGATTACATTTCTAAGTTGCAGAATCTCCATCAGAGGCCTGCTCTAATAAATGATATGTTGAAAAACTGAAAATACTCCCTTTAGACCTTTTGGCCTACATGTAATATCAGAAACGTGTGTCAGCTGGTCAGTAGAAATAAATGAACTGCAAGTACAAGAAATATAGGTCATGAAACAGAGGACTGGTAAAAAAGATGTTCCAGGAAAATTCAGCCTGAAAATAAAGATATTTAACTACATAAAAGTTTCAGGTTGTCTTTTGTTCCTTCTATACATTACCGCGCTGTACTCCTTAAGATCATCATAAGAAGGATATAGGTATCCTAGTAGACCACTATAAGTATGAGTCATTAGTGTGCTGCAGGTGCCAAAAAAGCTAATGCAGTGCTAGGCTGCATCAACAGGAGGATAGTTTCAAAATCACATGAAGTAATAATACACATTATAGTGCACTAATGAAACCACTTTTGGAATATTTAATCCAATTCAGGACACCATGATACAAAGATGTTGAGAAAGAGAGCAGAAAAGAGCAACAAAATGATAAGGGGTCTGGAGGCTAAACCATATGATGAATAATTGAGGGAACTAGGTAAATCTAGTCTAAAGGGCTAGGGTGGTATGATAGTGGTCTTCCAGTACTTGAGGGGCTGTCACAGAGAAGAGCAGGGTTAACCTAATGTCCAAAGCATGTAAGGGCAGGACAAGCTGTAACAGTGGAAAATCATTAAAGAGAAACCAAACCTTGAACTAAGGAGAAATTTCCTGGCAGTGAGAACAATTAATCTGTGTAATGACTTCCCTCCATAAATTGTGCGTGCCTCATCATTGGAGGTTTTCAAGAAGAGACCGGACAACTATTTGTCCAGAATAGTATAAGATCTCCTGCTCAATCAGGGGGTTAGACTAGAAGACTTCCAAGTTTCCTTCCAACTCTGTTATTCTATGTACTAAGGATCATTTTCCTTCCCATTATCATAGAGCTAGAGAGAAATTGTATAGATTTTTTCTCAAAAATATTTCTTTTGTCTAGAGTAACTGATACATCTACCCCTTTTATTATGGGACTATAAAAACATAAATCCTTTGTTTCTAAAGTGATTCATTATAAGGAGAATATTTTTATAATTAAAACTTGAAGATCTATTAGTATTAGTATTAGCAATAGCAATAGCAATAATAATGGTATGGTATGGTACAGTATAGTAAAAATCTGCAATAGTTTAGCAGATTTTAGTATAGTATAGTAATTTAGTTTTTCTGCACTATGGAAACATACATTTCAAGGGAAAAATTGCTATGCAATAGCATAGCAATTCCACACTTTCATTTACATTTCATATTTTTCAATGTTGTTTTCATTATAAGAATAGAGAGAGCATATTTTGAGACAAGAAACTTGTATAATTTGTTTCTGATATATTGCAATACTATGTTACAGAGTCAAAGGATTATTGCTCCAGATTTAAAACAGATTCTTATATCCCGTTTGTGCTTAGATGCAGATATTTATCTATATTCAGTTCTCATGAAAAATGTATGAACCTTATTATGAGGAGAAATGAAGAGAAACAAAATACAATCTTTCTATTTTCCAAAGAAGCGAGATTTCTGAAGCCAAACATTTATTTTCCAAATAACTGCTGTTACTGTTAATCATTTAAGAAGGAAAAAAAGACTTTGGTGTCAGAATTTTGCAGATAATCACCTGAAGTTTTAAAAGCAGTCTTGGTTTAATCTTTTGGAGTAGATTTGTAGTGTTTTCAATAACAGCTGAATGTTTGTTTAGGACTTGACAATGAAAAAGAATTTTCTTCAAGGTCCTCTTGACATAAGAAGGGGACAGCAAAAAGAAACTTACAGTACTTGTTTACCTCCTTCATCCCTTCTATACATGCACACAACTCAAAGCTGGAGTCATGCTCGTTAACAAACATACACAAAGTTACAGACAAAATGGCAAAAAAACGCTTTACACTATATATTCTAGAATGTTTTCTTTATTAAACATTTAAAGCCCATTTTCAAGCCAGTTTACTACAAAGTTAAAATAAACATGTGCAGACTGTGAATGGCTAATCCAGGCCTCAAATATTGGTTTACAAATATGGATGTTTGCTTATTACATTATTAATACCTATTTAAAACAACCAATTCAGCACGTAAAAATAAAAAGATATTCTGGAATTAGTGTTTTAAAACACCAGGAAATAATTCTCAGAGGGATACTTAATATATTTATCAGAAAGGACATTTCACAAGAAACACTACAAATACAATCTGGATTAGTGAGATTGACAGAACAATAGATAAATCATAGTCTTCTTTAAGATAATACGTATTCTACAATCTATGCAATCTCTCAAACAGTTTGATTTTCACTTTAGTCATGATGAAAGAAATGTCCTTCTGGGTTCAGCTCCAAGTGGGGAAAAAGACACTGGAGACATGGAGGCTGCTTGGAAAGATGGTTTATTGTTGGACAGGGCCACATGGCTTGAGCCCTGAACAGAAAAGGTGATCACATGCTTCAATGTTGGTGGAGAAGAAGAGAACGGCTGAAGGAGGGGCTTGCTAGGCTTTTTATAACCTGTTTAGTCCCACCTCTCTGTTTCTAGTTCCTGTGTAAGAAAAGTATTCTGATTGGTTGTCAGACCCCCATGAGGCCATGCAGGGGATACTCTCTAGGCTGTGTTTTGAATCCAGGTATGGATGAGTTCTCAGATGCCATGTGGTCAGTTGAGTAAAGTTCCAACATTATCATGCCTTTACTCCCATCCCCCCTGGGGCTGCAGTGGAGAAGACTTTATTATGTAAAGTGGACTAGCCTGGCCTTCTCAATAGCCCATTGACAAAGTGGGGATGGGCAGGAAGTTACAGGGAACTATTCTGTCTTTTAAAACATGTTTCTTTTCATAGCCAGAGAAATATTCTGCCTTTTCAATATTTCCTGGGATATTTCATTTTTCTGGGAGAGGGCTGGATGATAACTTCCCACAGACAGTTATGTTAATCTATTATGAAAACTACTTTATATAGTCCTCAAATAGATAGCATATTAAATATTAAATTGATTAGAATTAAATACTGTATTTAATTTTATTCAAAAGGCTGAGAAGATACTGTTTTAATCTGTTAAAAAGGTTATTTTATTGCATAGACATATATTTATGTACTCTAGTGATATTCTAAAAGAATAATCCAACATTTATATTCTTCTGTGTCCATAATTATGTTGCTACACAACAGACTTAGATGTTATAACGATTATATGCCTAGCCCAAGAGAGGAGGGGAAATATACAAGTAGAAATGCCCCAAAGCACAAAAACATGCCTTAAGCAGAGCTGGATATTTTTAGTAAAGAAAAACATTTCTTTTTCACATTGAAGTATTTGGTGACTTGGCCTTCAAATTTTCTCTTTAACAATGTACTTCCACTCCTTCCCTTATTCAGTAATATTCTCTGATGGTACATGGAGTAACGAAGAGGAGACAGTTGAAGCCCACTTCACTACTTGTTATTTACTTGTTATTTTTCTGCATTGAAGAAGAATTGTGGAACTGTGAAGAATTTTAGATTCTAGAAGATTTCCTAAGATTCTTTGCACAGATTGCCCAATGGCTTGCTTGGGAAGGAAGACTATGTTTCCGCAAAAAGTAATTATACACATTCAAAGAAAAATAATAAAATGATTTCATATAGTGTCTCAATACAGTCCTTTTTTAGTACAGAAAATAAAAGCACATAGAGCACCCCCAACTGGAAAAGCCCTGGCAAGTCGAGCTTGGTTCAGGTTTGTATGCCACTGTCACAATCATGCTATGAAAATGATTATTTGTGTCCCCCATTCCCCAGCTGCACCATATTTTGTCCTTTAGCAAAGTCATTTGGACTATCTACCTAGACCCAAACATACATGCAAACATAATCATTCAATTTATTTCCCTTTGGTTCTTTCTATAGCTCTGAAATATAAGAAAGTGTCTAATAAGCATGAACACTGCTGAACTGAGAAGGAAAAAGACAGCCAAGCAATAATACTGATGGATTCTTCCATGTGGCATGGAATCCTATCATGTCATAAGATGGTAAAAGGACTCAATCTTTTCATTATGCTATAAAGATCCATCGTTTTTAAGTTCTATAAGTAGTAATTTCCACATTTTATTGTAATTTAGTCTACTGATTATGTATTGTGTGAAGACTCTAAGCCCTTTCATTTTTTTATTTATAATATAGCCATGTAAAGTATCTAAGCTTCCTATCTAAAGGTCATTTCCTATTAGAGATTTTGATTTTTTTTCATTTTCAAATAGATGTATCATATTTTCAAGAAATATTTATGATAATAATTCTAATATTGTTATGTCTCTCTGCATGTATATTCTGATGTGTAAAGTTGTGCCAGTAAAGAGATACTCATGTTCTAACCTTTTAGTACAGCAAAGGTGTTCAAGCTTCTGATCCTTTTATTTGTCTTCTTTTTCCAGTTCTAATATATTTATTTAATATATATCATATTAAAAATATTATCAGGACTGTAAATAGTATTCAAAATATAGATGTGTCAAAAATTTGAATGGGAACTTTTTAATGTTGGTAGTTTGGTACTTTCATGCCCTTTCTAAATGATCCTTAGCATGAATGACTTTTTTTATAGCTGCTACACATGAGTTGACATTTTCACTGTGCTTCTGAGGTCTTTTTCATAATTAGTTACAGACAGGTCACTAGAGTACAATAGAATAAAAGAATTGGAAACAACCTTTTAAGTCATCTAGTCCAACACCTGGCTCAAGCAGGAGACCCTATACCATTTCTGAAAGATGGCTGTGCAGTCTCTTCTTGAAAGCTTCCAATGATGAAGCTCCCAAAACTTCTGAAGGCAAGCTGTTCCATTGGTTGGTTGTTCTCACTGTCAGAAAATTTCTCTTTCTCTCTAGGTTGAATCTCTCCTTGATCAGTTTCCATCCATTATTCTTTGTCTGGGCTACAGGTGCCTTGGAAAATAGCTTGACCACTTCCTCTCAATCCCCTCAAATATTGGAAGACTGCTATCATATCACCCCTGGTCCTTCACTAGACTAGCCTTGCCCAGTTCCTGCAACCAGGAACTCATACAAATATATACTCATACAAATGCAATCATGTATGTATTTTTATCAGATACCACAGTAATGTTGCAATCATATTCTGACACAAATATGTAACTGCAATATGTGTAATCGCATCATTCCTATCTAACATTATTTTGCATCTCAATTTGATATGAATGTCATTGTATTTTTCAAGCTATTTTAAAAAAAATCTAAAATGAAATCTTCAGCCCAAATCTGGACAATTGTTTTTTGAGGATGTTCTAGTTCTGGACTTCTTTCCTGAAAAGCATTTGAACTTAAGTAACTATACTGTAACCTAGATGTGTAGACTATTATTATGGTGTCGGTTGTCACATCAGTTTTTTGGGTGGTTGACACAATGCATCTGTAACTATTTTCTAACTTTGTGGTTCTGCAGGAGAAGATATTTTCCACTATGTATTTTAAGAGAGTTTATTTATTTATTTTCTAAACTTAGCAAGGAAAGGATTCAACATGTTATTATTTACTTTTCCTTGGCTTTGATTGAAGCACTCAGGAAAAAAAAACATTGAACAGTAATAAAGAAGGCTAAAGTTACTCATATCTCTAAGACACAATTTGCCTGCATATTGTAAGATCTGTAAGTTCCTCCTTAATTTCTGCAATTCAAGACACAACATCCATCATTGCCAAGAAAAAAAATATCCCAAGGTTATTCACAATTAAGTCTATCTATCATTTTACCCCATGATTCTAAATTGTAGGTAGTATTAATGCCACCAAAGGAAAATAATGCAGCTCCAAATGTAGACAAAATTAAAGTATAATTATCTCCTCCTTCTTTGTTTCATATCTCAGTTTGTCACTTGTTTTCCTATCAGGCTTTAATGTTACATTTTGTTTCCACTATGCTAACACTATTTTTTGCACCTCAGTTTTTGCCTCTTGTGTTTCAATCCATAGAATAACACTATTCTGGTTTTAGTATCAACACCATCTGTTATGATGTCAGGTTTATGTGATCATAACATTTCATTATGGTAAACAGCTACCAGAATCTCTCCTCTAACTAGATCTCTCTGCAGGTGGCATATGACATCTTTCATAATCCTTTCATCTCTTCAAATCACAAGTTTCATTTATTTGCAATACCAGCTTCTGTTTCTAGTCTCTCAAAAATTCTGTAAAAGCACTGGTTGAAATCTGAATCACACTGCATTCTTTTAAAAAAAAATAGGTTTTATTTGCAGTTGTTCTTTAACAACTGCCATTTTTTGTAGACAGTGTAATGACTGGGTTAACATATTTTTCACACAATGTTCACAGTAATAATACAATTACATATACAAAATTTTTATCTTCCAACTTCTAATATAATGTGTTCATTATAATTGTAATATATTCTTTTACATACTTATTAACTCCCAGATGTCACTCACTGTTCAACCACATTTTCAATATCTCAACTTTCTATAAACAACATTAAAACCAATTATCAGTAAGATCTAAACAGTCCAAAGTTTATATCTCTAAATCCCCTGGATTTATAGTCCTTGTAGGCTATATTTCCAATATATGCTTTCCATCCTATTAATCATAATAATAGTTTTAAATATACCTAGTCCTAGTCTTCCATCTTCTAATCTTAATAAATCTATATTTATAATAAATTGTAATATAATTTATCTATATATGTGCTACTATTTTCCCATTTTAAACTTTCTACTTATTTCTATTGGTTTTCAATATTGGTACTACCTTACAAAATATTGTTTCTCTATCCGTCATCTCTCAGCCTTTCTGGAATTTCATCATTTATTGATTTTTTGCTGATTCTTTTATATTTCTCTCTTGGAATTCTATATGTCTTTCTAACATTTTTACACAAACTGATTATTTCCTCAGTCTTATCCTTTATCTCTTTCTGCTGTGTCTTTTGAATATTGACACTGCATTCTTAATATACTGCTGTCTGCATTCTCTGTTTTGGGATTTCATAGGTTTGCATTCCAAGGGGAGCAGGTTCTTTTGAGATTTCTGCAAAATAAATTAAGATTTGCATCTCTGATGAGGCAAGCTTAGTTAACATTTCTTTTCTCCCTCATGTTTTATGCATTCTTGTTGCTAATTGTACCTAGCACTGGCTTGGAAAATCTGTATTCAAAATTTATTTAGAAAGTCTTTTTAAAATGCTTTAGAAGTGTATTTTTCTTTTCCCACAAACGTAATCGCTCTACTGCTTCAGTGTTGTAGAGCAGGAATTCACTTTTGAATCTTGGTTTTCACAGCAAGAGTGAAATAACCACCCGTGAAATGGTAGTAGGAAGAATTAGATAGGAAAAGGGTAAATTTACATTTATTGGCACTAAAGATTCCAATAAAAGATTTTACACATTTTTATGTAAAAATGTATAAAAATACAAAATAGATTATAATTGCTGGAAAATATCGATGCTTTGAAGATAAGCCTTCCCCAAACAATAAGCTATTGGTGAATTTGCATCATATTTACAGGATGTCAATATTGGCTTATCTGTTATTCTTTCCTTCACTATTTAGTTATCTCTTCCCCTCATCTTGTTGCTATTCAGATTTGTTCTGCATCTTATCTTGACTTCCAGTCACTTCTTTTGTTGATAAAATATATCAGATATTAATCTGATTTCTATTATAACTAATAGCCAAATGTTTCCAACACCATCCATGACCTAGAGAAAATACAATAAACTAGCAAATATCATGTATAGTTTAAAGCTTTAAACTATAAACTAAAAAGCTAGTAGGTTGTGTTTATGTCTCCCCACCCCTTCTAGTTCTAAAAACACAAAGACCACCTATCTTCAGTTTCTATCCTGTCCATGTTTCTATCCTGTTCTTCTACCCATGAATATCATACAGTGTAGGAAGAAAAGCAGTATTGTCATTCGTCATTTTTAAGTTATCTTAAGTTATCTTAAGTTATCCTGTAATTTTGGTATGTTTTCTAAATTCTGTTTTTAGTGTGCTATTTTAATTATTTTAATTATTACCCAGAGTCTCATATATGAGCTAGGGAGCCACATAAATCTATTAAATAAAACTTATTAATTTACTAGGCAAATGAATAAATAGATAAATAGCATGCTAATATTGCAATAATTTATGTGAAGGGTGGGAAAAAGAAGCCACAAGGTATAAGAGTCATTTGCATCTAACTTGTAGTGGAACAACATAATTGCTTTGTTTTTGTCTGCAATAAACATTTTCCTATAGCTGGTTTATGTCTGTGTCTATATCTGCCCACACCTAGAACTCTATTGTAGTGATATCCTGAGTCCTGTGCTGGAAACTCCTGGGGGGTTGGCTGCATTGTAACATACTGAGCCTTTGTGTTGTAACCTCCTGAGATCTGTGATGTAATGTCCTGAGCAGATGGCGAGGTGTAACATCCCAGGCTTTGGTTTGACTCCGAGTTTGCGGTCTGGCCATGTGTCCATGGTGTGTGTCAGTTTGCTTTGTGTGGGGGTCGGAGCGGGGTGCAGCAGTTGGTGATGCCACCGTGGTTTGGCTTCTGGATGGTGGTTGCATTTGGTCTATGGGATGGGTTTGGGTTTGAGTCTGGTGAGGGTAATTGGTGGTTGTGTCCTGTGTTGTTCTGGGTCCGTTGTCGGTTTTTGTGGCTGGGACTCATTTGTTGACTAGGGCTAGTTTCCAGATGTCTGGTAGGCGGGAGGTATCATCACATTTATTCATGTTGTGGGCGTGTTTCTCTATTTCTATGGCTTCCATAATTATTCTCTTGTTGATTGGGAGCATATATTCCCAATAGCAGTATCCTTTTCCCTTCTAATACCAGATCTATTGCAATGTATCTTCCTTGGGAGTCTGCTTCAATTAATTCAGCTCTCATGTTCTTCCTTAAGTAGATAACTATACCATTTTTCTTCTCTGGAGCAGAAGCTATAAAGTGCTGTCCAAGTCTTGTATTAATCAAGTATTTTTGATCAGTTGATCTAATATGAGTTTCTTGCAAGCAAATTATGTCATTCTTGAATTGTTTAAGATAGTGATTTATTTTCTTCCTTTTCTGTGGGGAATTTAAACCATTAATGTTCCACGTTAGGAACTTAGTTGTCATCTTTAGCACCTGAAGCTTTTTAAGAGCCATCTGGACATCCTGGAATTTAATCTTTGGCCTGGCTCCTCCCACTGCTTCTAGACTAAGACCTGTAGCTTCTTGACCGGTGGCAGGTGTTTGTTGTGATTGTTGCTTTTTTAATTCTTGGTCCATTCGCCTGGTAATCACATGGGTTTGTCTTTGTATTGTATTTGTATTTAATTAGTTTGTATGCCGCCCACTCCCGAAAGACTCAGGGCGGCTTACAAGTAAAAAAGGGAAGGGGTAGACATACAAAAACAAAACAACATTAAAAGGTCCACACATTCACAACTTAGGGTGGGGCTGGTAAAAGTCAACAGCCCCAGGCCTGCCGGAACAGCCAGGTCTTGGTCGCTTTGCGGAAGGCCAGGAGGGTAGTAAGGGTACGGATCTCAACGGGGAGATCGTTCCATAGGGCCGGAGCAGCAACAGAAAAGGCCCTCCCCCGGGGAGTCACCAGCTGACATTGACCGGCATATGGAATCCGGAGGAGGCCTAGTCTGTGCAATCTTATAGGCCTCTGGGAGGTAATTGGCAGGAGGCGGTCTCTCAGGTAGCCAGGTCCGATACCATGTAGGGCTTTAAAAGTAACGACTAGCACCTTGAAGCATGTCCAGAGACCAATGGGAAGCCAGTGCAGCTCGCGGAGGATAGGTGTAATGTGGGTGTACCTAGGTACACCCACTATCGCTCGCGCGGCTGCGTTCTGGACTAACTGGAGTTTTTGAACACTCTTCAGGGGCAGCCCCATGTAGAGCGTGTTACAGTAATCCAGTCTTGAGGTGACAAGGGTGTGAGTGACCATCCGAAGGGCCTCCCGGTCCAGATAGGGTCGCAATTGGTGCACCAGGCGAACCTGGGCGAAGGCCCCCCTGGTCACAGCCGACAAGTAGTGTTCTAGCGTCAGCTGCGGGTCCAGGAGGACTCCCAAATTGTGAACCCTCTCTGAGGGGCGTATAATTTCACTCCCAGGCTGAGAGATGGAATAGCTGGACCATCCTTGGGAGGGAGCATCAATAGCTACTCAGTCTTGTCGGGATTGAGTGCAAGCTTGTTTGTTCCCATCCAGACCCTAACAGCCTCCAAGCACTTCTACCGCTTCGCTGAGTTGGCACGGGGCGGACAGATACAATTGGGTATCATCCGCATATTGGTGGTATTTAATCCCATGCCGACGTATGATCTCATCCAGCGGCTTCATGTAGATGTTAAATAGGAGGGGAACAGGACCGAGCCCTGCGGCACCCCATAATTGAGGGGCCTAGGGGTCAATCTCTGCCCTCCGACCAACACCGACTGCGGCCTGTCCGAGAGGTAGGAGGAGAACCACCGATGAACGGTGCCTCCCACTCCCACCTCTCGCAACCGTCGCAGAAGGATACCATGGTCGATGGTATTGATGGCCGCTGAGAGGTCAAGAAGCACAAGGATAGAGGAGTGACTCCTATCCCTGGCTTGCCAGAGATCATCGATCAGCACGACCAAAGCAGTTTCCATGCTTTAGCCAGGCCTGAAACCCGACTGAAAGGAATCCAGATAATCGGTTTCATCCAAGGTCCATCAGAGTTGAAAGGCCACCACTTTCTCAACAACCTTCCCTACAAAGGGGAGGTTGGAGTCTGGATGATAGTTGCTCAAAATGGCTGGGTCCAGAGAAGGTTTCTTCAGGAGGGTTCTCACCACCGCATCCTTTAGGAGGTGTGGGAAGGATCCCTTCCGAAGAGAGGTGTTAACTATTGTCTGGAGCCAGCCACATGTCACCTCCCTGCTGGTCAAGACCAGCCAGGAGCGGCATGGGTCCAGTATACAGGTGGAGGCACTCATCGCTCCCATGGCCTTGTCCACTTCCTCAGGAGCGACAAGTTGAAACTTGCTCCATAAAATCCGCTCAAGACCTTCCCCCGGTACCTCGGCTGGTACTGTGCAATTGGAGTCCAGATCCGTCCGAATCCGAGCAACTTTATCCATTAGAAACTGAACAAATTCCTCAGCTCTACCCTGTAAAGGGTCGTCCGCATCCCTCCCTTTCAAGAGGGAGCGGGCTATTCTAAACAAGGCGGCCGGGCGCGATTCAGTGGATGCAATAAGAGTGGAAAAATGCGCACATTTTGCCACCCGTATTGCCACGAGATAGGTCCTGATATAGGCTCTCATCAGTGCTCGGTCAGATTCAGAGTTACTAGCCCTCCAGTGGCACTCTAGGCATCTCTTTTGGCGTTTCATCTCCTGGAGCTCCTCGGTAAACCAAGGAGCCCTCCTGGATCCACTGCCTCAGAGAGGCCGTAAAGGCACAATCCAGTCTAGAGCCCCTGCCGCCGCTGTGTTCCAAGCAGTGACTAAGGACTCTACCGGACTGTGGACAAGAGCGAGAGGTAGTTCTCCAAGCACTGTCTGAAATCCCATAGGGTCCATCAGGCATCTGGGGTGGAACCACGTAATCGGTTCCCCCTCCCTACAGTGGGGGATTGGCTTCCAAAAGTCAAGCCTCAGTAGGAAGTGATCAGACCATGACAAAGGCAAGATCTTAATGCCCTTCAAATCTAGATCACGTCTCCACTGCTCTGAGAGAAATACGAGGTCAAGCATGTGACCCGCTGAGTGATTCGGACCCTGAATTACCTGGGTCAAGTCCATGGCTGTCATGGAAGCCATGAACTCCTGTGCCCCATCAGAGTGTTCACCAAGCGAAGGCAGGTTGAAATCCCCCACCACCATAAGCCTGGGGAACTCTACCGCCAGCTTGACTATTGACTCGAGGAACGAGGGGAGGGCTGTTGCAATGCTGTTGGGAGGTAGGTACGTTAACAACAAGCCCACTTGACCCTCAAGGTCCAACTTCACCAACAGGAACTCACACCCGACAAGCTCCGGAGCAGGGATCCTACGAGGAACCAATGACCTTCGGATGATGACGGCCACTCCCCCACCCCTTTTCTGGGGTCGCGGCTGATGGAGCACCTGAAACCCTTCTGGACACATTTCAGTGAGGGGGACCCCTCCCTCCGGGTCCAGCCAGGTTTCAGTAATATATGCCAGGTCTGCCCCCTCGTCTAATATTAGGTCCCGGACCAGGGGAGCTTTGTGAACCACAGACCTGGCATTTAGCAACAACAGCCTGAGACCAGGGCCCTGACAACTCTCGCCATCTGGTCCTGGAGTGGAACTAACAGGGCCGGAAGGAGGGATTGCTGTGACGTAGCGAACCCTCCTTCCCCGGTAATGGCTAGCCCTGAAGTTCCCACCGTACCTGCCCCTCCCCTTCATGACCATAATGCTCCGGCTCATCCCCGCACTCGTAGTCCCCATTTTCCCTCCCGTAGCCTCTGCTCTCTCTGGCAGGCCATCTATATCAGTCATTCTAGGACGGGAGGTAGGCCTTGGCCCCCTACCACTTCTGCAATAGCACTCAGTGGAGAAGGCACAATGTCTTTGTTCCTTGGCTCCTTGTACCTCTGAGAGAGGAAGTTGATCCAATCTTGTTGATACTTGTGTGGTTTGCTGTCTATCCTGTCCTTCTTGTTCTCTTTCTCTATGTCCAGGTTGGGGGGGGGCTGTCCAGCCTTCAATATGTTATTGTAGAAGTCTTGAGCCTTCCATACTGAATTAAGATGGTATCTTTGCCCCTGATAGATGAGTGCAAGTCCAGCTGGCACGTCCCATCTGAACTGTAACTGACGATTTTTAAGCTCTTCAACTAAAAAAGCATAGTCTTTTCTTGATCTCAACATTTTAGGTGGTATCTCCTTCAAAACAGTCACCTCCTGACCCCCAATTTGAAGCTTAATTTTGTAAGACTCTTGCAGTATCATATTCCTCATGTCTCTTGTAGCAAAGAAGACCACAATGTCTCTTGGTAATTGCTTTTGTCTGGCAAGCCAGGAGTTAACATGATAAACCTTTTCAATTTGCCATTCATAATTCCACCTGGCCTTCCCATCAATTGATCAAAGGCTTCTGAGAAAATCTGCTTCAAATTTTCTTGATTATTCTCGTGTAGGCCTCTTATTCTTAAAGCAAATTCCATTTGTCTATACTGTAACATAATAATTTCATTTTCAGCATCGCCGACTTTTTGTTGAACCACATCCATTTTCGTTACCAGGTTGATATTAGAATCACTAAGATCTTCTAATCTGTCTTCAATTCCCAAGACGTATCCCGAGAGGCAATTAAAAGCCACCAAAATATTGTCCCTAATTCCCTGGTTCCGAGTCACAAGCTCTTCAGACAGTTCTTTATAAGCAGCAGATATCTCCTCCTTAATTTTAACTTCCATCGCAGCTGCATGATTTTTTAAGGCTTCAACCAATTCTTTCTGCAAAATTTCTCTGGTCAGGGGCTCCCCTGCAGAAGTAGGGTGGGAGTAGTGACTGTAATTTAGTAGAGGGAGCAGGCGAGCTGCCTGCACTTGTGGACGTGTTGGGGGGGGAGGAAACTTTTGCTTAGAAGCCATTCCAAGTTTAATCTTCTTTAGCCAATTAGTAAGTCTATGCAAGCCGATTATACAGCAATTGCTGTTTAGTTTGATGATAAATCACTTCCTTTTCTTTAAATGTTCTGAGCTCTGTAAAAATGTTTTCAAAGCCCGGCCCCTGCTACAAAGCTGCTCGGCGCCATTTTGTGTGTCTCTTTAGCAAGTGAATTATCAGAAGGAATTCTTTAAAAATGAAGCTAAGGATTTATACACACAATTAGGAGTTCACGAGTAAAAGTTCTGCCCGTTCTGGAATCAGCAATAAATCAAACTTTGTGCTAAGGATGGGTGGATGCCTTTGTTCTGCAGATAAAAGCAGAAGAAATTCTTGACGCGGCGAATACTATGCTATTAGGTGGCCTCCCTTCCTTCCCAGATTTATAGTCTGGGGAGGTTAGTTGGAGCACTGCCCAAGCATAATTAACTCGCCTTCTTCTTCTAAGCCCAAAGAAGAGGTAATCAAACTGCCAAACAGCTGATGAATTGCTGTTTAGACAGTTTAACGCAGCCAAAATTCCGGAGCTGTTAAGAACAGCAAGCTCCCTCACCCACCCACCCCGGAAGAACCCTTAATTATTCTCTTGTTGAAGTGTTCAGTTTTGGAGATTAATTTAGTTCTTTCAAAATCAATTTCATGTCCTGTAGTTTTAAGGTGCTGGAAGAGGGAGGAAGTTTTTTCTTCTTTTCTGACTACGTTCTTGTGTTCTGTGATGCATGCATTTATTCTCCTACTAGTTTGTCCTATGTATGTGGCAGAGCAGATTTTGCATGGTATTTCATAGACTCCTTGGTTTTCTAGCTGGATCTTGTCTTTGGGGTTTCTTAAGATGTTGGCTATGTTTTTGGTCAGTGGTCAAATACATTGAGTGTGTGTGTTTGTGTGTGTGTGTGTGTGTGTGTGTATATATATATATACACACACACACACACACACACACAGACACACACGCACAACTAGAATGAACAACAATCATGCTTGCAGGTAAAAATAGTTGCAATACTCAGAATAACTAAGCAAATGGTTTTAAGTGACTCACAAACTTGAAAGGAGCAATTGAGTCATATCCCAGCAGAGTGCAGAAATCCAAATTAAAACTCCAGAGACGGCAGTCTAGATTCTGTAGGGAGATCATTTCACAGTAGTATATTCTTTCATCTGCTTTTATTCCCTTACCTCTTCCAAAAATTAAACTGGAATCTGTCTTTCTGCAACTTAAGACCATTCCTCTTTACCCTGGACTTCGGATTTTCAGGAAATAGGTTTTGGCTCTCTCCTCTGTGATGATCCTTCAGGAAAAGCAGTCATGTCCTTCAAACTGTTTTTCTGCTAAATTAAACATGTTAAGTTTCCTCCCATTTTTACCTGTAAGTTTTAGTTCCCAGTCCCTTCTTCTCATTGTTTTTATCCTTCCTTTCACCTACTCATGGTTCTTTTTAAAAGTGTGCTACTCACAGTTTAGTGCTAGAGGTGGAATCCAGTAGTGGGATTTAAATAATTTAACAACCAGTTCTCTGTCCTAATGACCAGCTGGATAGATGTGGCTCAGTGGTCATGTGGGCATGTGGGCATGGCCAACTCAACATCACTCAGGTCTATGGGCACTTTGCCTTAGCAGTTACAATGTAATAAGGGTTAACCAGAGAGGCAGTTTCTGTAAGCAGGGCAATAAAGATTAGAGGCTAGAAACAACACCAGAATATTTCCCTCCTGCCTTCTTTACAGGATTAGCCCTGTAAAGTGGGAAAAAACAAAATAAGATTTCTTTCAACAACTGGTTCTCCAAACTGCTTAGAATATTAACCATCGGTTCTCCTGAATAGGTGAGAACTGGCTGAATCTCACCACTGATGGAATCTGAATAAAATAGAATGCAGTGAAATGATTCCTTCCCTTTATTTGGAATTTATACTTCTATGGAAGCAGTGTAACCTACCATTTCCTTTTTGGGGGGAGGGGGCAGCCTTGTTTCACTCCTGATTCATATTCAGTACATGGTCAACTCCAGTTCCAACATCC
The DNA here is from genome assembly GCF_051295495.1 of Thamnophis sirtalis. Lineage (NCBI taxonomy): Eukaryota > Metazoa > Chordata > Lepidosauria > Squamata > Natricidae > Thamnophis > Thamnophis sirtalis. The sequence continues at coordinate 138,822,881 of NW_028261382.1, forward strand.
CTGAGACACCCAATATTATCCTGTCAATTATATTTGTTACTCTATCTGTGCATGTGATTTATTTTTTCCTAAATAAAGAATTTTTAATACTTTAATAAATTTAAATACTTAATATTAAATTGCATTATGTTATGTTCAATTTACTTTTCCAACCTTTGTCTCATCTGCAAATGAATATTGTTACAGTAAATATTCTCTTTATGTCTTCATTTAAGTCATAATAAATACAGTGGTTCCAAACCAAATCATGTGACACTACAGTTTAATGTAATGAGGACCCATTGCTAAGCAATCCTTCTGAAATATTTGTAAGCTTGTCCACAAGATAGCTGTGCTGTTCAGTCTAATCAAATTAGTATAATAATCAAGGACACTTTAACAAAACTGGGCTGAACTCAAGATATATCAACACATTTCTATAAAAAAAAGTTAATAGTGGCCATGGCAGGACTTGGAGATAGCAGAAGAGAAAAGAAAGAACAGGACAAAATAACAAAATATAAAGAGCTGCAAATAAAAAGAGAACAACTGTGGAAACAGAAAGCAAAGGAAATATCATAATAAGTGCCTTGTGCACAAGCCCCAAACAACTGGAACACCATTTGAATACCATCAGCATGGACCAAATTCCCATCAGTAAATTGCAAAAGGACAGCTTTACACAGAACAACTTATATCCTGCAATGTTACCTTTAACACTATTAAACATCAACATCTGCCTATCCCCAGTCCTTTGGAAGGACTCAATGGGTTGCTTAAAATGTCAAATTCAGTCTGAAGGACGGTTGATGTGTAACTCACTATAAAAGGATTCGGTTGAAACAGTTGCTCTCAGAAAATACAGTCTGATTTTTTAGGAACCACTGCACAGTTTTTAGAGTATTTAAATATTTTTTAATCTTCCCTATCAACTTTCCAGTTAGTGATGCAGACTAAACTCTATTTTTTTAATGCTTCTTTCCATTATTTTTGAAAACTAAGACAATATTTTTTCTCTTTCACCAAGTATGTACTTTTTAAAGGGGGTAAGTAATAATATCATGCCAAGGTTACAAAAATATGGTTGATGTGAAGAAGGCTAAAGTGTGCTGTAATTTCTCTCCTGCTTTTATGATCTAGTTATGATATGCTTATTTGATTTCAGGATTTTTGAAAGTTAAATAATAGAAATTACCAATATGTGTTTTCAGTACCTTACAATGCACTAGAACAAGGGTGTCAAACTCACATGATCATGGCAGCATCATGTGATGTATCAGGACTTTTTTTCTCTTTGCTAAACCGGTGGGGGCGGGGCTAGCATGGGATGCATCCAGCCCGCGGGCCATGAGTTTGACACCCCTACGTTAGAATGCAATTTATTTATTTCAGAAATTTGAGTTCATTCAAGGTCAGTTGATATTCTCTAAATGTGCTTCTATCAAATTAACCTGCATTCCTTATGGAAAAACTATTATATTTGAACAAGATATAAAATCCTCCTAATATACACACACAAACATACAAGACTCTTATATCCGTATGTCAAAATGACCTGTCAGCTGAGAACATGTTGAAACTTATGGCTTTCAAGTACAGTAAAATGTGTGCCAAAAACAACTTGTTCTAAGTATGCATAAAGCTATTAACGAAAGATACTAATACTTAGCTTGGAATGTCACAAACTGTTAGGAAGAAATTGTGTCAGCTAAATATTTATTTATTATTACACATTTAAATTTTACTTTAATGTAAATTGCTAGAAGTTAGATATAAAGTATAGAATATAACTTGCTTTAAAATAAGCACTATCGGCACAGAATGCTTATTATTTAAGCTAATATGTTCTATGGTTAGGTCAGCTTATTCTAAGACACACTATCTGGACTATAATACTTTAGCATTAGTTTGTAAAATATTGATTGCAGATTTCTGGCTCTTATGCTGAACTCTTCCTCTGCTCCCATTGAGCAATTTCTTCACTACTGTAAGTTTTCACTTCTAAGAAATATTTGTCAATTGCCTTCCATTTCCAATTCCAACCTCAAGAAATAGTGGCTATCTTATGTAAATAAACCTGAAGAAAAGGGAAAAAAATACACAATGGAACTCTTGATAAACCTCAAATGCCATTTAAGTTCCTGTTTGCAAAACCAGTTAGCATGTATGTATATGTGTGTGTGTATGTGTGTACATATAGAGGTGTGTGTGTGTGCGCGTGTGTGTGTGTGTGTGCATTCTATGTAATCTGATTTGACTGGTTTTGCTGGCTTGTTTTATATCAAAATATCCAAATCTTCTAATGAATAAATATCACTTTGAGGTGATTATTTCTATACCAGCTATATGTATAATGCCATCTAAGTACCTGTATAGTAGTATAACACCAATCAAGAGTAACATTTATGGATTTATTTACAACCTCATACAGTTAGGCCACAGATCATTTCTGATATAATAGAGTGCTGAATAAAGACAACAGTCTAAGTAGATGCTATAACACCGAACCCATAAATGCAAGAAGATACGTCATACATTCTTTTAGAATTTAGAAGAACCAGTATTTTTAAGCATTCTTTGCAGAAATAACAAAATATTGAGAATTTAAAGAATTCCTGCATAAACCTTTTTTGTTTCTTGAGAACATGTTCTTCATTTACTTATTAGTAGAGGGAGTAATTGCTTTGCTGGTTACTAAGGAAACCTTTCAGAAAATTTCCTATGCTAAATGAACTATTGAAGCAAAGAACAAATAGATGCAATATTAAATGAGAGAATAATATGTAACAATTAATTTCTCCGAAAATTGGCAATACTTCAAAAAAAATGGCATATGCTGAAGAAAATGTGGGGCCTAAAGTGATATATAAATTCCTTTGATGTGAAAATTGTTTTACTGTCTTTGAAAAACTGGAATGAGATAAAAGAAATAAGAATAGCCTCTTGAGCAATTAGAAAGATTAGAAAGAGTGAAAAGAACCAGATTCTTCTCAGAGGTCAGAATTTCTCATTTTCTGAATTAAGTGTCATTTAAAAAGCACCCTCGGTCTTTTGCCTTATTAACTCTTCCAGCTTTTCTTCATTAAAAAAAACTCTTTGGATAATGCTGCTTAGATTGAAGTAAGCCCCAAAAGTGGAGAATAAACACTGAAATATGTGGATAATTACAGAGATGTGGAGTTTTTAAAGTTTATGTCATGCTCTGATATTTGAAATAAGAAAAAACTAAAGAAAGCAAAATGTACCTTGCATACTTTAGAAGTACATATAAATACAGTTAAAAACTTACGGAAGTGAGACAATTTTTTAAACAACCATATTTCAGATTTCTATCAAAAATATTTGAGATATTTCATATTCTACATTTGTTATTGGATAGAAATTACTTTGCGGATATAAGTTAAAAGAGAGAGGTAAATATAGTTAAAACTATAACTTTTTAAAAAATCTTATCATGTGGGTTCTTGTTCTTGCTGAATATCACAGCAGTTGATTTTTAAAACTTCATTCAATTAGAGTGTTGAAGAAAAATAAGCATGCTATCTGAACAGATTTGCATGATGACAACATCCACCCAACTTTGTTTGGGCTTAGAAGTTAAGTCACATCAAGCCTGAATAATATTTGGATGGAAGATTCCTAGGGCTATAGGCTAGACAGGAAACTGAATTATCTTGAAAGAACATAATGACAGATCACTTCTATTTTTTTAAAAAAAAACATGCATGTTTATATTCATATAATCACCAAGCATCAAGCTCCACTCAAGGGTGTTTTTTGGTTTTATTTTGTCTTGATATTAAGAAATTTATTTTTCCTCATAATCCTCTGTGTTAGTAAGTCTGTAAAGAGTTTAAACAAAAAAGGGGGGAAGGGGGGGGGAAGGAACATCCTTGTTTAATACTTCTATTTACTTGAAAATACCCTGTAGCCATTCCATGCATGCTGATTACTGTTTGTGGTAGTGAATATAATTATTAGCAATAAAACTATTCCCTAAACTCAATTTTAGAAAATGGCATCTAAGAAACTTGCATTTCATTGTATTTTATATTTGAGAGCATCCAAGGATAGCAGAATGAATGGAATTTTAATGCAATCTGTGAATTGCATTAAACACCTTTGTAACAGAATCAGCTATAGTTTTAAATGGTCAAAACTACACTAGTCTCAATCTATCTAAACAAAAATAATTGTTTAGGTCAGTTGTAGTGTGCATGCCCGCGTGCACCCACACACAAAAAAAACATTTAATAAACTTGGAACAAATATTAAAAATACAATTAAAATAATTACCTCTCTACAGAAATAGAGCACAACAATGATGAGAACTATCTTGAATGCATTTGGGTCAATATTAAAGTTGGGGAGGAAATGACATTGCCATAGGTCTATACTACAGGCCACCCAACCAAGTAGAGGAAGTAGAAGAACTTTTTGCTAGTCAACTAACTAAGGTATGTAGGAAGCACACCACAATAGTAGTGGAGGATTTTAACTACATCAACTGGGAAACAAACTCTGCACCAAGTGGAAGATCCAACAGGTTCCAAACAAACCTAGCAGACAACTTTGTTTCCCAAAAAGTAGAGAAAGCCATATTAGACTTAATTCTCACTAACAGAAGGGAAATGATAAAAGGTGTTGAAGCCATAGGAACCTTGGGGGCAAGTGACCATGCAATATTGGAATTCAACATTATGCAAATACAAGTAGTAGAATAAAGTCAAACTAGAGTCTTGAATTTTAAGAGAGGATTTTAATTTCAATAAACTTAGAGAGCACTTGGGAAGAATTCCATGGATGAGAATCCTCAAGGGGAAAACAACTCAAGAAGCTTGGGAAATTTTGAAAAATGAGATTACAAAAGCCCAGTCTAGCACAATACCAATGAAGAAGAAAAATAACAGCTCCCAAAAGAAACCAGCATGGCTGCATAAAGAACTCTCTGACAAATTGAAAGACAAAAAAGATAAGTATAAAATGTGGAAAGAGGTGGACATAACTAAGGCAAAATATCAGCAAATAGCCCAAGCATGTAAAGATGAAGTGAAGAAAACTAAGGCTCACAATGAAGAAGGCTTGCCACAAAAGTAAAAAATAACAAAAAAAGCTTCTTCCAACATGTTAAAAACAAGAAAAAAGTTAAGGAAACAATTGGTCCATTGCTGGGAGAAAGTGGCAAGAAGGTGACAAGCAACAGGGAGAAAGCAGAACTATTAACTCATGTTTTGCATCTGTCTTTACACAAAGGGATAAAACAGTCCAATCTATCAAAAACAGCACGTAAGGCTAATAAACAGTAAGGCATTTGATAAGGTAGACCATAACCTACTACTAGATAAAGTAGAAGAATGTGGATTAGACAGCATAAAATGAAATTCAATGGTGAAAAGAGTAAGGTTCTACATTTAGGCAACAAAAACGAAATGCACAGGTACAGTATAGGTGGTACCTTGATCAACAGTAGTAACTGTGAGAGGGATCTTGGAGTCCTAGTGGACAACCGTTTAAATATGAGCCAGTGGTGTGCAGCAGCTGCCAAAAAAATCAACAAAGTACTAGGCTACAGAGCCTACAATCAGAGCCTAGAATCAAGATCATGTGAAGTGTTAATATCACTTTATAATGCCTTGGTAAGGCCATTCTTTGATATGCTGCATTCAGTTTTGGTCGCCACGATGTAGAAAAGATGTGGAGGCTCTAGAAAGAGTTCAGAGAAGATAAGCCAAGACAAATCTCCAACTCGTTTCATATAACTGACGCATGCTTTTCATAATCTTTCACTACTCTTAATTTTCTGAAAATGCTAAATTCTGTTCTTTTTCTCCAGTCTGTTTATGGCTTCCTATGACCTCATTGCATGAATTCTAGAAAACTAAGGCAAATATAAAGCAGAGAATACTTTTTCTTGTAACTTCTGGGTTAAAAAGAGAGTGCATCCCTGAATTAAAACAAAATGACACGCATGGTACTCACAAACATTTCCGATCTTTCTCACCCATGAGCACTTAGTCTTAGCATCATGCAGAAGTACTGGTTTCATCAGTCCAAAATTACAGCTTACTCAGATGAACAAAAGAGGCCAAGGAATGAGTATTTTCTTTTCAGCTGCCCTTCCAAATACAACTTCTCCTTTTCTTGGAGTGAGTCACTTTTGCATGACTGCTTTGTTGAAGCTTTCTTCATCTGGAATGACCTGATGCTACAGCTTCCATTCTGCCAGAAATATGGTTTCTTTAGCTTTGTTGCTCTTCCCCCTTGTTTCTGGTGATTTTTCTGATTTTCATACTTTCCTTGCTGTTTCTTATCCTCCTTTGCCTGCTTATTCCCTTGTGGTGGGAAAAAAATCCCTTGTGAAAAGAAAAATCTTTGTATGCTTTCTCTCAACTAGTGGATTTGCAAAATTACTGCAATATTTCTATTGTAATAGAATGGAGTTTAGTTTTAACCATAACATTTTTAGAACAATTTTTAGCATCACTAGGTAAGGATTGGCCCTTACTGAAACTCTAGAGCAGTGTTTCTCAACTTCAATTAACTTTAACAGTAGAGCAGAGTTTCTCAACTTCAACAACTGGCCTTCAATTCCCAGAATTCCCAGACAGCATGTGTGTGAAGAATCTTAATATTGCCAAAGCTGAGACCCAGTGCACTAGGAAACTACTGCCCTTTTGTGTGGACAATATGTAACCAGAGAGGGACAGAAAGTCTGACGATCTAGAACAGCTTCCATCACAAAGCATTAGGAGCATCTCTGGAGTCTCTAAAAGCTGTGTTATGTTGTCATTTTAAATAAGACTGAATAACGTCCAGTATTAAAGTTTTTATCTGTACATATGTATACACTAAATTGCATTTCACTTTCATTACATTTAGTTTTATTTTGATCTTCCCTACTCTAATAGTTATCTATTATTACATTTCAAAAAGGGAAATTGTTAAGTTTGCTTTGAATTATAGTATTTTTTTAAAAAAGAACAATTATATTAGAGACAGGGTATCAACAGAGAGCAGTCGGAAGCTCTAAATGACAGTTTAACTGCAATTGAAGTTCTTCCTATTTTTTATGTACACTGTAGTATGATACATATAACATTAAGCAGAATTTTGATTGCCCCATCGTAGTATCCATCTTGACCTTTTTAACCATACAAAATGGTCATCCCTATATAAAACATTGGAAGCAAGTTTTAAAATGGAAATTGTAAGCACTCTCAAATGATAAGGGGGGCAGTAATGCTCAGTTTCTCTTAGCATAATTATAAGGAAATGGATCCATTTGGTTTTGCCTGAATATTATTTTTTAGAGTAGAGAAGTACTGGAAAAACACGGAGCATGCATACAGACATAATTTGTTACAGAAATGATCCTGCTTGCAGCAGTTTGGGCAATCTTTAGAACCTCTTATTAAGGTTCACTGAAGAAAATTAGTATCATATATCTGCTAACTAGATTACTTTTATAGTTATTTGTAAGATAGATATAAGCTTTTGAAATTCATCTTAATTTGTCTTTGTTAAATGGATTTATGAAACCAATAAATATTTTAAGATAGTTTATCTCTAGTCTATAATATTAAAATTGTTCAGCGTGTTACAGCATAATATATTTAGCTAAAAGCTATGCATAAACATTTCAATAATTCTCCCAAGTTATGGATGGGAAGCAAAACCTTCTTTCAGAGGTTCCTCTGGGAGACTAGGTAAAACAAATGTGTACAATGATTACATGATAAAATGAAACTATAAAGTCATTGTTTTATTATAAGAGGTGAAGTTAGTTACTAAAGATTGATTGCAGTTACAACTACACAAAAATAGTTGGATTATTTGCCCAAAACTTTTTTCAAACTTCAAGAATAATTCAAACAGTTCAGGCAGTTCTTACTTGCTGAGAAAAGACTTCTAAAAATCCCTTAGGTAAACATTTTATAAAAGCCCAAGTTTACATATGAACTTCTCACATATGACTAATTATTCCTGGGAATTCTGCAAGGCAGAATTCAAAGACATTTGCAGGTAAACAACGAAGTAGTGAACATAAACACTCAGGATATTGAAGATTAACCTGATTTTTTTTTGTATCAATGAACTTAATAGTGCAAGAGAACTTCCATAAATCTGTAAGCAGAAAAGTCAACCATCATGGATAAAATCCTAATTACTAGATACTGTAATGGGAACAGACTGTGGATATGGCGAAGAAGTTTATGTTGCACTCCTAATCAAAACTACCCTATGATCTAGATCTGCTCCTAACTTTTCTGGCAGATAAGCATTCATCAGTTTTCCTTAAATTGCTTCTTCCACATTACTGGAATTACCTCTCTTGTTGGCTAGAAATTCTGGACACTGGAGTCCCAGCATGTCTGAAAGCTAAGGTGACCAGACGTCCCGCTTTTGGCGGGACACCCACGCTTTTTGATGCATTTTCCCACGTCCCACCCGCTTTTTAAAAAGGCACGCTTTTTTTGGCGCTTGCAGCTCCCGCCCATCAGCTGCTGGGCTGGCTCATCGTTCTGTTCTATGCTACCACCTACAAATTTAAGCCAGCCCAGCCTGCCGCTCACTGATTTGATTGGCTGGACTTCAGCCAATCAGTGAGCTGGCCAACCAGCTCACTGATTGGCTGGACTCCTTAGCTGAGGACACATGCGCGAGTCTCCATTTTATTTCATCTTTGTTTTGGGCAGCTGCGCTTACTCACTGGTGGTGAGTAAATCATGTTTTGTATTAAATTTGGTACCGTGGGAATCGGGAGGCGCTGGGCTGGGGGAAGGAGACAGCCCCCTTGCAGAGTTCGCAGCCAGCCCCTGTGCTGCGCTGGAACGGGCGGCAAAACCTTTGGAACTACCACGTGGAAGTTCTCGGGCGGCTGCTCCCAGCTCTCCTGCCCCGGAGGGAGCAGCCACCGGCGGCGGCGGAGGAGGAAGCAGCCCGGCGTCGCTGCTCGCCGCGCGCTCCCTCACTCGCGGCCAGGCTTTGGTGCTGCCTTTCCCGCTCTGTGCGTGCTGCCCAGACCAGACCTCTCTTCCTTCCGTGGAGTCCGTTCGTGAATCCATGGGATTCGCCGCGGAAGGAAGAGATATCGGGGGAGCAGCGGACGCCAGCAGAGAACGTCCTCTGGCTTCTGGGCCTCCCCGCTGCTGTCCCGATCTCTCTTCCTTCCGTGGAGTCCGTTCGTGAATCCATGGGATTCGCCGCGGAAGGAAGAGATATCGGGGGAGCGGCGGACGCCAGCAGAGAACGTCCTCTGGCTTCTGTGCCTCCGAGAGCGTGGGAGCGGCCGCGAGGACTCCGTTCGTGCAGCGCCCCAACCTCTCCTCCTGCCTCTTCGTGCATGGGATCGCTGCCTCCGAGAGCGTGGGAGCGGCCGCGAGGAGTCCGTTCGTGCAGCGCCCCAACCTCTCCTCCTGCCTCTTCGTGTATGGGATCGCTGCCTCCGAGAGCGTGGGAGCGGCCGCGAGGAGTCCGTTCGTGCAGCGCCCCAACCTCTCCTCCTGCCTCTTCGTGTATGGGATCGCTGCCTCCGAGAGCGTGGGAGCGGCCGCGAGGAGTCCGTTCGTGCAGCACCCCAACCTCTCCTCCTGCCTCTTCGTGCATGGGATCGCCGCCTCCGAGAGCATCTCTTTGGTTCCCTTCTCCTCCTCCTCCTCCTCCTCCTCCTCCTCCTCCTTTCTGGCGCCCCTTCCTTAAAGATTTGGTACCAAAGCAATGGCGGTGAGGTCGTGAGGAAGTTGTGTCTTTTGCTGCACTGTTGTCTTTTCAATGGTTCTCAGACTGGTTGAACCTTTAGCAGCTGGGGTGATATTCTTTACTGTTAAGGTTACAATTGGATGTGTTGGACGAATCTTAAAAGATGAAACTTTTATTAAAACGTTTGACTTAACTAAAAACGTCTTCCTTTTTCTTCTTCTTCTTAAATATGATTTATTTATTTATTTTTACTTCAGAAGTTTGATGACTGTTGTACAAACTAATCCAACCTAAATGTAGAGGAGGAGAAGAAGGGGGGGATTTAAAAAGAGCAGAGGAAAAAGAAAAGAAAGCATGAAGAAAACCTAAAGAAAACATAAAGAAAGGGATGGGAGGGAGGGAAGGAAGGAAGGCACTTTATGTTGAAACAGAAAATATTATATAAGGAAGAAAATGGAAATAACTTAGGAAGGAAGGAAGGAAGGAAGGAATTGCACTTAATATTGAAGGAAAAGAGAATGAAGGAAAAAGTATTGGAAGGATTGAAAGAAGGAAGGAGGAACAAAGAATTACACTTAATATTGAAATGGAAAAGAAAATATAATGAATGAAAGAAGAAGTATAGGAAGGAAGGGAAGGAAGGAAGGAGGGAAGGAAGGAAGAAACAAAGACTGTTGAAACAGAAAAGATAATATAAGGAAGAAAATGGAAAGACGTATAGGAAGGAAGGAAGGAAAAAAGGAAGACAATGTTGAAATGGAAAAGAATATAAGGAAGAAAATGGAAAGAATTATAGGAAGAAAGGAAGAAATGTACTTAATATTGAAACAGACAAGGGAATGAAGGAAAAAAATATTGGAAGGATTGAAAGAACAAGGTTTTCCTTGTATGGGATTGATAGTGTCATTCTTAAATTTATTCCCCAAAATTTTTCCCATTTGTCTAGTTCAATGTTATAGCCAAAGTTCTGTGCCCATTTTATCATTGGTTCTTTTACAGTTTCCAATTTCCTCTTCCATTTGATACTTCAAGAGGAATTTGTATATTTTCCCTATCATCTTTCTGTCCAGACTTTGAATAATTTTATTCAATTTGTGTGGTTCTGTTTCAATACCATATATTTTAGTGTCTTTATTGTATTTAGTTTTAATTTGGAGGTACGTTAGCCAGTCACCTTTCATATTCTGATCTGCCAATTCTTCAATTGTTTTTAAATTTCCCTGTCTGTCAATTAGATCTCTGTATCTTAGAATTTTGTTCCAATCTGTAAAATTTGGGTGTGTCGTTCTTTCTGTTGGTGATAGCCAATTTGGGGTTTTCACATAGTGGATTTTTTTAATTTTGAGCCATTGTTGCAGTAAAGTTCTAATTAAATGATTTTGAAAGTATTTGTGCGTTTTATGTTTGTCATTCATTCCATAAGAAATTATGCCAGCCTGCCTGCAGGTCATGGCCTTCTAAGATCAGAATTCTTTTATTCTTTAACTCAATCCAATCCTTCATCATTGTCATTGTTACTGCAGTTGCGTATATATAGGCTCCCTGTGTGCTTCCATCCATCCCTACGAAGATCTGCTGACTCTGCCTGCCTGCTGGTAAGTGAGCTGGGTTTTTTCTTTTATTTTTTTAATGTATTTTAAAATAATATTTTATTTATTGTGCATATGATTTTTAAAAATAGTGTTATTCTGTGTTGATTCTTTTTTTAAATTGTCTTAAACTATTTAAAAAAAGATTCTATCCAAAATAAATTGAAACAAGCCATTTTTAAAATTTCTATGCACAATACTTTGAAATGGACTCAGGAGTCATGATTGACACTGAGTGAATTTGCACTTTTAATAATCAGGAAGATACAATGGCATTGAAAAAAAGTGACTGATGACCATTTTTCACACTTAGCGACCGTTGCGACCATTTTTCACACTTAGCGACCGTTGCAGCATCCTCATGGTCACGTGATCAAAATTTTGTTTGGCAACAGATTCGTATTTATGCTGGTTTCAGTGTCCTGGGGTGACCTTTTGACAAAAAAAAATTTTTTTAATCAAGCCCCCCCCCCCCCCCCCCCCCGGTCAAGGGCGTCCCTCTTTTCCAATCTGAAAATCTGGTCACCTTACTGAAAGCACCAAGTTGGAAAGAGTTGCCATACATTGCACTAAGGCAAAGGCTTTCTTTAATGACAAAAATATTCAGAAAAAAACTTTCACTTTCATGAGTAGGGAAAAGAGGCCCTCATGCATATGCAAAAACAGCAGAGGTTCAGTTGTCTGAATGTGGCTACTATTCTGGCTTTCCCCCTCAGTCTGCCTCTGCAGATATCCATGGTGTTTTTTATAGAAGTGATGGAAGATGCTGTTCTCTGGCCTATGTTAGAGAAAGTTCCAGTTGCCAAGCTGATCAACTTCTAGAAATGAAGTGTGAGAAACTATGCCCCTTTATCTTCTTCATTTCAAACAAAAATAATTCATGGATCCAAACTTGTTTTTCTGAAGTGAGCAGTTGAGGGGCATGCCGCAAAATATCAGCCAGTATACAGGTAAATATGATTTTTTTTTACAGGGATGCAGTGGCACAGTGGCTCAGTGGCTGAGCTTGTCAATCAGAAAGGTCAGCAGTTCAGTGGTTCTAATCCCTATAGCCACGTAACGGAGTGAACTGCCAATAACTTGTCCCAGCTTCTGCCAACCTAGCAGTTTGAAAGCATCTAAAATGCAAGTAGTAAAATAGGGACCACTTTGGTGGGAAGGTAACAGTGTTCTGTGCACCTTTAGCATTTAGTCATGCCACCACGGAGATGTCTTTGACAGTGCTTCAGTTTTGAAACAGAGATGAGCACCGCCCCCTAGAGTCAGAAACAACTAGCAGATATGTGCGAGGGGATCTTTACCTTTATGATTTTTTTAAAAAAGATAAAACTCTGCTACAAGATTTTATGAAAACTAAATAAAGCCATGGCATTGCCCATAGGTGTCACTGGGCTTTTGTCATCCTGACCATTGTGACTTCCAGCACAAGCTTGACTTCAGGGCGCATTCTGTGTCAAGTTCTGTGTTGTATTTGTATTTGAGCACATCCACATGTGAAGTTCACTTCACATACATTTAATATTCTGGTGTCTTGCTTTCACCCATGCAACAATCCCATAATTGTGCGTGCATTCAATTGATGCATGATGCTTGAGTTAAGCACTGATATCCTCACAATCTAAAGAATCTATTTCCATTCAAATGTGAAGGTTAATTACAAGAGGTAAGCAGAATTTCATAAAGTTTGAAAGAGCAGTAATAGTGCTGCAGTTGATTAATTGTATTCATAGACACTCTGTATAGTTAAGGTGACCAGACATCCTGCTTTTGGCAGGACAGTCACGATTTTTAATAATTTGTCCCATGTCCCTCAGCATGTTCAAAAAGTCCCAATTTTCCAAAAGAAAGAAAACAATTTTAAAAAGGACATCGTTAAAAAAAAAGTTTTTATTTCTCTGAAGTGTCATTCCCCGTTTAGAGGGCAGTGATTTCCCTCTCTCCGCTTGGCTCCCTTGCAGCACCCAACGAGGGGCAAAACTCCCTCCCCTCCTGTGCATGCGCGTGCCGATGCACACCATTTTTCTGCAGGGAGAGCAACGGTTTTCTGGCGGCAGCAGCGCGGTGAGGGAGAAAAAGGAGGTTTTCTGAGCTTGGTGAGCAAGGCTCCCCCACCCCACCTCCTCTTTCAGAAAGAGGAGGTATGTGGGAGATGGTGAGATTGCTGCTTTCTGAGCTTGGTGAGCAAGGATCTCCCACCCCACCACCTCTTTCAGAAAGAGGAGGTGTGTGGGAGATGGTGGGATCGCTGCTTCTGAGCTTAGTGAGCAAGGATTCCCCACCCTACCTCCTCTTTCAGAAAGAGGAGGTGTGGGGGAGAGTGGGATCGCTGCTTTCTGAGCTTGGTGCAGCAAGGATCCCACTATCCTACTATTTTATTTTTCTTTATGTACACTGAGAGCATATTCACCAAAGACAAATTCCTTGTGTGTCCAATCACACTTGGCTAATAAACTATTCTATTCTACTCTACTCTACTCTACTCTACTCTACTCTACTCTACTCTACTCTACTCTACTCTACTCTACTCTGCTCTACTCTATTCATTTCTATTTCAATTCTAACAAGGAGTTTAGCTTCTCTCTCTTGAAAATGTAAGCTAGCATAAGGCATTATAATGCAAGCTAGCCTTAACTTTCAAACAGTTCATTTAGTAACCAAAGTTACAATGGCATTGAAAAAAGTGACTGATGACCATTTTTCACACTTAGCGACCATTTTCACACTTAGCGACCATTGCAGCATCCTCATGGTCACATGATCAAAATTTTGATGTTTGGCAACAGATTCGTATTTATGATGGTTTCAGTGTCCTGGGGTCATGTTTGACAAAATATAAAATTTTTAATCAAGCCCCCCCCCCTCCGGTCAATGGTGTCCCTCTTTACCAATCTGAAAATCTGGTCACCTTATGTATAGTTCAACCTTTTGTTACAGAGACTATGAGCAACACCTATCCCCTGTGATTACCTACATCTAACAAAAGTTTGGTTTAACTCCTAAACCAATGATTTACCTCCAAAATGTATTAATAATACTTAATGATATTGAAAACAGTATCACTGTATATTCAGACAGGTACTATTCAATAGCTGAAGGCTACAAGCATCACAACTCAAAAGGCAATGTATAAAAAGATCCTTTATTGTGCATGCCTTCTATTTAATGTTAGTATTGTTTAATGTGAATAACACTAAAGCTTGCACATGGAAAACTAACTATTTGCTGAAAACTAGTTTCTCTTTTAATCATTTTTTCACACAACAGCCTCACACTGCACAATGTTTATGCACTCTTGAGTACATGAAATTCCCCAAGAAAATGTTCAAATGTCACACAGTTCAAACTATGTATAATCTCTCTCAACAGGAAATTTTGTGATATCTTTTGCCTCTGGCTATGATTCTTAAATTTGGCTTTATCTGAAAATGCATTATAAGCTTTTGCATGATGAATAATTTCATTTTTCTCTAGGGTCATTACAATAATTTCATTAGCTCTATAAATAATTGTACAGTACATTTTTAAAATATATGTGCATTATTTTCAAGAAGGAAATCCACAAGAAACTTCCCTTGAGAACCGAAGAAAGGGTCAAACAAAAAGAAAAACAGAATACTAAGGTAGGAGGACAATGGTATGCTGAATTTTAATGTCTTTCTTCAGTTGCTCAGGTTGAGAAGTTTTGAGGATAGATTTTGAGATTTTAATAATTTCCTGATTGTGTTGTGAACACTAAATATAGTTAAACAGGAATATATTTTTAAATATTATTTCACAAAGCACATTCTTCCAATAAAAATAAATTAACTTACTCCAAATGTCATTAAAAAATTCAAATCTAATGAAATAGATATCAATTCAGAATGCATCTCTCTCTTTCATTCTCTCTCTCTCTCTCTCTCTCTCTCTCTCTCTCTCTCCCCCTCCATCTCCCTCCCTTTTCCTCTCCCTCTCCCCTTCTCTCTTTCTTGTATTATTGGCTAAAATCTCATCAATTTTTCTGCAAGCAGAATAAAATAGGATTTTATGTGTTTTGCTTTTTTATCCCTTTTTGTCATTATTCTGAAAAAGCAATAAAACAATAAATATCTCTTTTCTTAGAAAACCCAGATTATGTGTGCCTTTATCTAATTGTACAGCCTTGAGAAACCCAGCCCTATAGCTCTTAAAATTTGATTTCAGAAACTGTTTCTTTTAGTATATTTAAAAAAAACAAGCAGAACCAACAAAAGCCAGATTACAAATTAATTAAAAGATACAGGGATAGAATCCTGAATAAGATTATCCAGTTTAATGATATCATTACAAATCCCTTGAACAGACGCCAAATATAAAGATGCCTTGAAGTTAACATTGAAATAAAAGCTAATAATAATTATAACAGTCTAGTTAAAGACTGGAAAAAAAGATTTTTGCTCAGACTTTAAATTAGTTACAAGGGGTAATTGAAAATATAAACACATGCCTACAGTACATATCAATCATGCTGTTCTCTTTGACTGTTACACAATTGTTCTGAAAAGAATAGAAAGGAGGCAAGACATAGAAAGTAAAAAGCATAAATGTAAGATAATTAAAAAAGAAAGGAAATATAGTTTTACATCAACTTTGCACTAAATACAGACTATACCATTCACTTTATTTGTAATTTTATTCAGGAGAGGCATGGATCTAATTACAGAGGTGGCAAAACTAACAACTACCAGAACTCTGTCCATTTCCTCACACTCAGCATGATCAAAGATTATTAAGCTTTATTATCTCATCTTTCATGCTAAGCAGTAAGCAGGATGGAATCATTTTATGGAGGTCAAAAGTGGATCTAAGTGAGGATATGAAAACCTGTATGAACAATTGGAAGTAATCAAATAAAGTAGTTAAACATTTGTTTAAATACATTTGTGGGAAATCCCCCCCCTCCTTCTTTCTATTTCTTCTCATTGTTAGTTAATCCCTTGGCAAATATTTTTAACCTGAAAATATAATTTTTCTAAAATGAGAAAAGTCATACACATATTGCATCCTTCGTTAAGGATGTATGCATTCTATACTAAAAACCAGTCTGTTTTCTAATATGTTGCTAGAAATCATGATCTTGGTTCCTGCTTGGGGCTTGTTTCCACTACAAGCATTCCTATTTGCTATGGTAATAGGAAGAAAAGAGGATCAATAGATTTAATTATTTTGATTAGTTTGTTTGAATATTTTGTAATAAAGCCATATAGGTTTGCCTTTGCAGGCAAGAAATTCACCTGCCTTTTTGGCTTTCTGGAAAAGATCTGTAAATGTTGTGGACCTATCAGTTGTTTCTCATAATCCGCTTTGAGGTTATAGTATCTTGATGCTTTTCTTTTAGCTTATCTTTGACATCACTCTTTGAATTATATGGGGATTGTTCAATTAAACACATACTTTTGACCATTGGTTTGGTTTAACAAGCTTGCCTTTGCTATTTAATATAGAATTGAACATGTTGTCATTGTTCATCCTAATTATGGGTGAAGTTGCGTTGTTCTTAAAATTATATGTAATTTGCTTCATTTTGCATGGCTGAACTGATTGCCCAATTCATGGATGGTAATCAAACTCATTCAGTTCAGCTCATGTAATTGTTGTACTCTGATGTTCTTCCTATCTAGGAAGACCTAAATCTCAAAAGCATTATCTTAATACCTGCTATTGTCCATATTTATACGGAAAATGTATACATTTTCTTGTTACTTGTGTTTATATTATTTTTCTACCTGCAAAGTTACTTCACTTTCAAAAATCTTTGCATTTGTCTTATTTTTATTTTTATCAATCTGCTGTTTATACGCTATACATCATTACTATCTATATTGAAACTGATAATATGTTTGGCATTTTGAAGTTCTGTGAAATGTTTAGCACTGTGAGACATATATCTATCACTATCATCTTTATTCTTTAACTTCACTGAGTTTAAACTAATTAAAACATGGTATTCCCATCACCATTAATCAAAATGTCCTTTATAGATGCAGAGTGTCCAAACTATTACTGTATCTTATATCCAATTCCATGGTTTATTTCATTACATTAATAATTAAAAATATAATACATACTCATATAAGTAGAGGTTATGCAGATAATATTAGAATATATTCTTGAACATTTCAGAAAAAGCTCTAATCACCATGTTTTAATTGGTTTATATATTTTTCAATCATCGTAGAAACAAAATAACCCATAAATTATTACTAACCCCAGAGAATTCATTTAACATCACTTGCATAATGAATAAAGGGCAGATTTCTGGTTAATGTGACAAGCAACAGGAGCCCAACAACAGCTCTGTAAAGTTGGCACTGAAACATAATTAGCTATTGTAAAACAAGTGTACACAAGTAACTCTTCTATTCAAATTAAGTTGTACAGCCTCCCTTACATGAAAGCACTTTCTATTACCTGAGGGCAGACTTCCTTTGTAGAGATCTGTCATGCGATGATATTTAAATATTAATTAGAAACAAAATTAATTTGAACAATGAATTAACTTGTCTTTTTCACTACTAAACACACCAAATTTCAAAATCTACATACTATCAACAAAAGTAATCTGTTTTTGAGTTAAGTACTTATCAGTGTGGGAGAACAAATTGCCTTTTTTTTAATTTGGCAAGGTATGTATAAACTATAACTTACAACGGATAACCTTATTTAGTAGCTGATAGAATATGGATATATTCTATCATTACAAATGGAGATTATTATGCAGTTCATTTGTCAATTCTACTGAAACCAAGAAAAATATATCTCTGAATTGGTTCATGATGTAATCAATCTATCTATCTATCTATCTATCTATCTATCTATCTATCTATCTATCTATCTATCTATCTCATCTTTTTTAGTTTTACAAAGAACTCATATCCAATATATCTTCCTCCTCCTATTTTCCCCACAACAACAAACCTATGAGGTGAGTTAGGCTGACAAAGATAGTCAGGCCCAGTCACCTTGGAAGCTTTTATTGCCTGTTCAGTGGTGGGATTCAGTCAGTTCATATTAAATTATCCATCCATCCTGTTATCAAAGTGGATCTTGGGCGCTGCACTGCAATGGAGAAATGGGCAACAGAGCAGACGGCATGAGGGAAGAAAGCTGCTTTCCCTCTTTCTTCTCCCTGCTCCTCCTCCTTCCATCATGCCAACCAATCCATTGTCTGTTTCTCCATTGCAGCACAGCACAGCATCCAGAATCCATTTTGATAGCATTTAAAAAATAATAATTTGCCTGACCAAACTAACCCTGCAGTCTCCCCTACATTGGGCCTAGCTTCGATCATGCTACCAACTTAATTCCTCGCTCCTTTCACTTTTGCCTGCAGACTCACCAAAAAACCCTGCACACTGCTCCATGGGAGGGGAGGGAAACCCTCCCTCCATTTCCTCCCAATTCTTCACCTTCCCACATGAGCTCTCAGAAACATCAACACCTTGTCTCAAGGGTATACCCCACTCCTCATTCCTCAGAAACCTAGCCTCTTAAAGGAGCCATCCAGAAGGCTGAAACAGCTGGAAGACCAACGTACAGACAACACCCTTGAAACAGCCTTTTCACTGGTTTCAACTGGTTCACCCAGGGTCAGGTGGGCCATTGTGAGAAGCTCATCCCACATGTGTGGCAGATCTGGAAGATGGGGGTGGGCCACGCCTCCCACGACAGCCAACCTGATCCTGGGCGAACCGGTTGTTAAATTATGAATCCCACCATTGACTGGACTTGAACTCACTATCTCCTGCTTTATAGCCTGGTGTCTTAACTACTAAACCAAACTGACTCTGTTGTAATTCTATGTGGTTAAAATGATTGTAATACTGTGCAACAAATAAAGAATTCCAAACTTGATATTTCAATTTATTTTAGATCTAAAAGGTTTTTCCCCCCCAAAGCTGATGTTCTGAAAAAATAACATCAGGAAAATTTTTCATTTGTAAAAAATTGAATCACTAAAAAAAAAAAAAATTGAGAAAATGTTCCCTAAAAGTGATGGTCCCCAAGTTGAGTTTGATTCCTATCCCTGAGAGATTTCCCTGTTTTTGGAGCTAATTGGAATAAAGCTTCCTTATTTCTTGCATGTATTCTTTGCTTGAAGTTTCTTCTGGGAGATGAATGGTCACATGTGTGTGTGTGTGTGTGTGTGTGTGTGTGTGTGTGTGTGTGTGTGTGTATGGACCATGATTGTTTCCTTTTCCGAAGTTGTACTTGAGATAGATGTCCACAAAATAGAAAATGTCTTTGTTTCTTCTTTCATTCACAGTTGGTTGACAGGGTAAAAGAATCCTTCTCCTTTCTCTGCAGCAAAAAAGGAAAGGCGTCAGCTACGTATTTAGCTAAATTACTTCATCTCCTCCAATCCACACCAAGAACAGCAGAATCTGCCTGTCCCTGCAGCTGGAAAACAAAATTAAAAATCCAGTAACAAATAACCCTAATGGCCATACCTGGAGTAGCTCAGTGCCCTTAAAATGTTAAACTAACTTCAGTTATATAAGCTAAATAGGATGAGCCCATCCACAGAGACATTTTTCCTTGTATAAGAGGCCTGTTAAAACACATCATTCTGGAACATGGATGCCTTATTTCTTATCCCTTTGCTACTCCTTACATGTCTCTGATTACTTGCATGAAGCCAGACTCACTGCAATATTGCCTTTCATCTTTCAGTTCTGTTTTTATGAAGAAATCTCAGATATATTACACTCATCTGCCATACATGGCTAGTTATTGGATATGTTAATGTGAAAACTATTATCACTGTGGCATAAAAGTTGCCTTTTGCCTGCCAAATAGCCAGCTGCAACTATTTGTCCCTCTGGTATGCTTTTGATGGTGTAATTTTACATTAGTTCATCTTTTCTAAACAGCAAAATAAATTATTGATCACAGCACAGCACATCTAAAGCATTAACAGCTCAAAATGATGCTAGCAGACTGGGCAATGGAGCTTTCTATCCTGTGAGTTTATATATGAATGCAATGAAAGAGTAATTTGATGAAATTTATAGTTCTGCTTATTTTTTCATGTTCTGACAACAAAAGTTTAGAGTCTGAGTTTGCAAGGATTAGCTTTACTCTTGTTACATAGGGCAGATTTGAAGGTCTGAAGCAGCAAGAATGAATATGTATGGTAATTATCATTTCTAATCTATTCTTGAATAGCTGGCTAATTATGCCAAAGAGAAGCTAAGTCATAC
The DNA here is from genome assembly GCF_051295495.1 of Thamnophis sirtalis. Classification (NCBI taxonomy): domain Eukaryota; kingdom Metazoa; phylum Chordata; class Lepidosauria; order Squamata; family Natricidae; genus Thamnophis; species Thamnophis sirtalis. The sequence continues at coordinate 138,843,369 of NW_028261382.1, forward strand.
AACGACATGGTCTCAGAAAACTTACAAATAATATTGCATTGATTTTCTCTGTACTATCATAGAAGAATTTTTTTGGTTCTGAACTAATGAGGGTTTTTTTGCACTTTAGAATGACAGACTATTTAAACATAGCAAGACTTTCTGATGTATATTTTTCAGAACAGAAATAATTTTCTCTTGTAGTTGGGCACATTTTATTTATTTATATATTTATCAAATGTATATATTTTATCATCACTTAAAGTATTGGAATTAAATACACAATAGGTATTGGTTTTTTAAATGTGTTTTTTATGTGCTCCCAATTTGGAGTCCCAAATTATATTTCATAATCAGATTAGGGCATCATTTTGCAGAGAAAAACAGTGGCTTAATTAAGACAAAGGTATGGCAGGAATCTGTCACTTCTTTCAAGACTCAGAACGCTGTACCCTATCACCTCCCATTACTTGATAATAATCTGACCCATTCTACAATTTTGGAATAATGTCTTTGTTCTGATGTCAAAATTTATATTAACTCTCCTGATTATCATTCATGCATTGATATTGGAGAAAGAATACAAGTATATTCATTTAGGGTAATGTTTAATCAGTTGGACCTTGAGGGTCAAGTGGGGTTGTTACTAACGTACCTACCTCCCAACTGCGTTACAACAGCCCTGCCTGTGCTCCTCGAGTCAGTAGCCGAGCTGGCGGTTGAGTTCCCCAGACTTATAGCACTGGGGGATTTCAACCTGCCGTCGCTCGGCAAACGCTCTGAAGAAGCACAGGAGTTCATGGCTTCCATGACAGCCATGGACTTGACCCAAGTAATTCAGGGTCTGACTCATACAGCGGGTCACACGCTCGACCTTGTGTTTCTCTCGGAGCAGTGGAGACGTGATCTAGATTTGAGGGGCATTAAGATCTTGTCCTTGTCATGGTCAGATCACTTCCTATTGAGGCTCGACTTTTGGAAACCAATCCCCCACTGTAGGTAGGTGGAACCGATTAGGTGATTCCGCCCCAGGCACCTGATGGACCCTATGGGATTTCCAGGGACGTGCAGGCACTAGAGGCAAGGGAGGCGGGGCCTCACCAGTCTCCTCAGAGAAAGGAAAGGATTTTAAATAATTTTCTTAAAATAATTAAAGCCAGGGTAGTTGCTACCAGATTTGAAGTCACAGTGGCTTGGTGTCTGCTCTCAGTATTAACTAGGAGGAGGCCAGAGAACTAGGGGCCTCTTTTGCATAAGGAATTTTTCACCTTTTAGGAGTTAAGCAAGGGTTAACAAGTGAAGAATTCCTTATGCAAATGAGGCACGTATTCTCTCGCCTCCTGTAGAGGACATTTTTAGAGGCTTTTTAGAGTTCTCTGGGAGCAACTAGCTCAGTCTGACAGAGCTCTGGCTTTTCAAGAAAGGAGGGCAGGGCAGGGCAGGGAGAAGCAGAGTTGAAATCGTCTCTGAAACAGCTGGAAAAGGTCCATGTGGGGAGGGGGGAGGAATTCAAAAAGTTTGATCGGAACACAGCAGGGGAAGGGAGGGGGTATGGCAGAGGAGCTGCTTTCAAGCCTTTGGAAAATATATCCAATCCAACTTCTGTGTTTGTGTTTGAGAGTGAGTGAATGAGAGAGGGATTGAAGTTCTCTGTGTGCGTGTGTCTGTTTGAGAGAGGGGGGAGGGAGGAAGAGAGGGAGGAAGGAGGGGGAGGGAGAAGAAGAAGAATGGGAAAACTTATTTTGCAAGGGGGAAAAATGCTGTCGCTTTAAATCAGAACTGAGCATGCCTGGCTGTGGAATTCTGGGAGTTGACGTCCACAAGTCTAAAAAGTGCCTCACCAGGGCTAAAGCTGACTGCACATCACTGGGGATTTCAGATGGCACTTGGTGAGATACCTGACTCTCTGACCCATAGTCCGGCAGAGTCCTTGGTCGCTGCTTGGAATACAGTGGCGGCGGAGGCTCTAAACCGAAACTTTACAGCCTCTCCGCAGCAGTGGATCCAGGAGGGCTCCTTGGTTTACCAAGGAACTCTGGGAGATGAAGCGCCAAAAGAGACACCTAGAGCAACGCTGGAGGGCTAGTAACACTGAATCCGACCGAACACAATTAAGAGCCTTTATTAGGACTTATCTAGTGGTGATATGGGAGGCAAAATGTGCGCATTTTTCTGCTCTTATTGCATCCGCAGAATCGCGCCCAGCTGCCCTGTTTAGGATAGCCCGCTCCCTCTTGAAAGGGAGGGATGCGGACGAACCTCTACAGGGTAGAGCTGAGAAATTTGTTCAGTTTCTGTCGGATAAAATCGCTCAGATTCAGATGGACCTGGACTCCACTTGGACGGTACCAGCTGAGGTGCGGGGGAAGGTCTTGATTGGATTCAACTTGTCGCTCCTGAGAAAGTGGACAAGGCCATGGGAGCAGTGAGTGCCTCCACCTATTTACTGGACCCGTATCCCTCCTGGCTGGTCTTGTCCAGCAGGGAGGTGACACGTGGCTGGCTCCAGAGGATTGTTAACACCTCTCTTCGGGAGGGATCCTTCCCACACCCCCAAAAGGATGTGGTGGTGAGACTCCTCCTTAAGAAACCTTCCCTGGATCCATCCATTTTGAACAACTATCGCCCAGTCTCCAACTTCCCCTTCGTGGGGAAGGTTGTCGAGAAGGTGGTGGCCTTTCAACTCCAATGGACCTTGGATGAAACAGATTATCTGGTTTCCTTTCAGTTGGGTTTCAAGCCTGGTTACAGCACGGAAACTGCTTTTGTCACGCTGATTGTTGATCTCTGGTGAGCCAGGGATAGAGGACATTCCTCTATCCTAGTGCTTCTTGACCTCTCAGCGACCTTCGATACCATCGACCATGGTATCCTTCTGCGACGGTTATGGGAGGTGGGAGTGGGAGGCACCGTCTTAAGGTGGTTATCCTCCTACCTCTCAGACAGGTCGCAGTCGGTGTTGGTTGGGGGACAGAGATCGACCCCTAGGCCCAAATATGGGGTGCCGCAGGGTTCGGTCCTATCCCCCCTACTATTCAATATCTATATGAAACCGCTGGGTGAGATCATACGCCAGCACGGGATCAAATATCATCAATATGCAGGCGATACTCAATTGTATCTGTCCGCCCCGTGCCAACTCAGCGAAGCAGTTGAAGTGATGTGCCAGTGCCTGGAGGCTGTCATGGTCTGGATGGGAGCGAACAAGCTTGCACCCAATCCAGACAAGACTGAGTGGCTATTGATATTGCCTCCCAAGGATGGTCCAGACATTCCACCTCTTAGCCTGGAGGGTGAAGTTATACACCCCTTGGAGAGGGCCCGCAATTTGAGTGTCCTCCTGGATCCACAGCTGACATTAGAACACCATTTGTCGGCTGTGACCAGGGGGGCCTTTGCCAAGGTTCGCCTGGTGCACCAGTTGCGGCCCTATCTGGACCAGGAGGCACTTCGAATGGTCACTCACGCCCTCGTCACCTCAAGACTGGATTACTGTAACGCACGCTACATGGGGCTGCCCTGAAGAGTGTTCGAAGACTGCAGCTGGTCCAGAATGCAGCCGCGCGAGCGATAATGGGTGTACCTAGATACACCCATGTTACACCTATCCTCCGTGAGCTGCACTGGCTCCCCATTGGTCTCCGGACCCGCTTCAAGGTGCTAGTCATTACTTTTAAAGCCCTACATGGTATTGGACCTGGCTACCTGAGAGACCGCCTCCTGCCATTCACCTCCCAATGACCAATAAGATTGCACAGGTTGGGTCTCCTCTGGGTGCTGTCGACCGGACAATGCCAGCTGGCAGCTCCCCGAGGGAGGGCCTTCTCTGTAGCTGCACCGGCCTTGTGGAACGAGCTACTCGCAGAGATCCAGACCCTTACCACTCTCCCGGCCTTCCGTAAAACGACCAAGATCTAGCTGTTCCAGCAAGCCTGGGGCTGTTGATTAATATCCAGCCCCACTTGATTGAATGGATAATATATTAATTTTAATAATTGTATTTTTAAAATTTTTATATGTTTTTACTTTTGTTGTGAGCCGCCCAGAGTCCCAAGGGAGTGGGCGGCATACAAATCTTATTAAAGTTGAAAGTTTCTCTGCTACACAATTTCCTCTATTTTTTTATGAACCATTGTGCAATAAAATTGTATTGCTACAATACATTCAAGATTATATCAAATAACCTTATTTAAGTAGCTATACTCAAATGCATTATCATTTCATTATCATTACACATTGTCATAATATAGTTCTATTTATGCTTCATCAGAATGGATAACATGTTTCATCAGCATGAGTATAAAGCAAAATCCTTCTGCTATAGGAACAGATACAGAAAACATTTCAGTCTTTATACTTTACTGCCTATAATATGGAACAGGCTATTTTAAAATTGATTCTGAGAAATGTGTTGTACCAATGAAACCTGCCAGCTAGGTTTCCAAATTGAAGGATAACAGATATAATTTTGCCATGCAAGCCCCATCTCTTTGTGCATGCTTTGATGTTTCATATATTTTTTCAAAAGTTTGCATTGGAGTTTGCATTGTGATGCTCTAGCCACTGTCTTGATTAGAGGTGGTATTCAGCAAGTTCTGACCAGCTCTGGAGAACTGGTAGTGGAAATTCTGAGTAGTTCGGACAACTGGTAAATACTACCTCTGACTGGTCCTGCCCCATCTATTCTCTGCCTCCTGAGTCCCAGCTTATTGGTAGGAAATAATGGGGATTTTGCACTGTTTTAGCTAGGGAAAATGCCAGGTGGACAAACTGAGGCAAGCCAGAACTTTCTCAAAGCTAACAGTTTAATAATAACAGGTTGCCAACGTGGCAATGCACAACATGTGCATCTCAGCTAACTGGCAACAGCTGAGCCCCGTTTGATAGCTCTTTATATATGCCGGCTGTCAAATGGTTAGCCAATAGGAAGCAAGAACAGCGCCCCCTAGGCAGATGGACTGGAGGGAGAACTATACTACACAGCATTCCTTCACACTTAGAATGTGCATGCGTAATTTCCCAAGTAGCCCGGGCGGCGCTGGACCCGCCCGGATCTTCTCAGTATGCCTGTAGCAGGCAAAGGGGGAGGTTGGCTCAATGGAGCTAATGGATTACTAGGAGACTGCACCATCTTTTCCCCCAATGTGGCCTTCTTCTCCTCTGGACCTGGCGATGCTGGATCCACACTGTGAAGAGCAGGTAAGTCTATGGTTGGTTCCTTTATGTTGACGTCAAACCATCTGGGGTGGGTGATCAAGACCATAGTCCTTGCTCATTGATCTCTGTCTGTAGGCCCTGTTGGTGCATTTGTTGTGCTGCCATATTTGGGATCATCTGCCTGGCCCTTAGCTGGTTGATGTGATGTTTCCAAACTCGGCCATCCTCCACATCTACCTCATAAGAATATGGACCCATGATTCCTATAATGATACCCGGCAATCATTGGGAGTGGCCAGAATAATTTCTGGCATAGACTGGGGCATCTTGGTTGAACTCCCTAAGGGACCTTTCTGGAGCATATTCAGGGTGGAGGCAGTCTAATGTGGTTCTAATTTTCCTACCCATTAATAACTCTGTTGGGCTTTTGTTAGTTGTTGTGCATGGGGTGGCATGCTGCCATAGCAGGTATTTGTCAATGTCTTCCTGCCAATTGACGGGGCCTAACCTACCCAAGACCTCCTTTCTTGTGCAGACTGCTCATTTAGCCAGGCCGTTGGCCGCAGGGTTGAAGGGTGTGACAAATGCGTGGTGGATTCCTAGTCTAGCAAGGAAAGTGGCCGTTACAGCGGCTGCAAATTGGCGCACATTATCAAAGATCACCAGATCTGGCAACCCATGGGTAGCAAACAACTGTCTTAAAGCCCTAATAACTGCGGGTGCTGAGGTCGAGGCCATTAAAACCACCTCGACCCATTTAGAAAAAGCATCAACTACCACTAGGAAAGTATGGCCTCTAAAGGGGCCTGCTAGGTCAATATGGACCCAGGACCAGGGAGCCTTTGGCCATTCCCAGGGAGGGCAACCTGAAACCCAGTGGGAAATATTTTGGTCCATGCCAGGCGTCAGGCATAGCTTCGGCCCAGTGACTTCATCCTGACTATGCCTAGATGGCCCTTGTGCAGCGTGGTTAGGACAGAGTCTTGAAGGGAGGCCAGAATGACCACTCTGCCATGCCAAAGCAGGCACCCTTGCTGCGTAGAGAGCTCTTGCTGTCAGAGGGAGAAAGGTAGAATCTCCGTACCCACAGGACTCACCAGCCAACCCCTTGTTGTCCATCCCAAAACTGTAGATAGCAGTTTATCTTGGTTAGTGTGTTTGGCCACATTGGCCACAGTAATAGGCAACTGCATATTGTCCATCAGTAGAACAGTAGAGGCTGGTGTCCATCCTCAACAGCAAGGGGCAAGGGGCAACGACTTAAGGCATCAGCTTGGCAAATATGTTTTCCCGGCCTGTGATGTAAAGTGCAATTGTATGCTGCCAAAAAAACAGTCCAACGGGTAAACCTGGGATATAGAATCTAAGGGATTTGCCTGTCCCCAGCAATTATGCCCAGTAAGCGCTTGTGGTCAGTTACTAAATGAAAATGGCATCCATACAAATAAGCGTGAAAATGCTTCACTCCGGCCACTATATCCAACGCCTCCTGATCAAGTTGGCTATAGTTTCTTTCTGGAGATGACAGCATGCGAGAAAAAAATGAAATGGGAGCTTCCAGTCCTGATGGCAGTTGGTTGCTCAGGACTGCTCTGACCCTATAAGGGGAGGCATCACATGCCAAAACTAATGGGAGTGTCTCATTGTACTGTAATAGCACACTGTCCAAAGTGACTCGATCTTTTACAGTTTGAAACACCGCGGCTTCAGTCTTTCCCCATGCCCGCTTTGCTGATCTGCAGGGGCTCTACTAGTGATGCCTTGTGCGGCAAGAAGATATTATAAAAATTTAATAGCTCCAGAAAAGCTTACAGCTCAGCCTTGTTGGACAGTGGTGGGAGCTTGTTGGATCACTTGCACCTTGTCAGGGGTAGAATGGAGGCCCTTGGCATCCACCAAGAACCCCAGGAATTTGACCTTGGGCACCACTACCTGGCATTTGGTTGTTTTCAGTTTGAGGCCAATGCTCTGGAACCGGCGAAGTATGGTACGGAGGAGAGTCAGCAGGTCAGCTAGAGATTTGGCGGATATCAGGACGTCATTGAAATAAGGAACGATGCCTGGTATGCCCTGCAATAGTTTCTCCATAAGATTTTGAAATAACCCTGGAGCCAAACTAGAGCCAGCGGCATTTAAATGCCCCCCTATGTGTAACAATAGTTTGGGCTTCAGCAGTTGCCTCATCCACAGGCAACTGCTGATATGCCTGTGCCAGGTCAAGCTTAGAGAAAATGCTTTCCTGTCCCAAAGAATGCAGCAAATGCAGCACCCCGGGGACAGGGTATGGGCTTTGCTGCAATGCGCTATTTAATGTGCACTTATAGTCAGTGAATACACACACAGACCCATCACTCTTAATTGGGGTCACAATAGGTGTCTCCCAATGGGCATGATTGATGGGCTCTAGCACTCCCTGCGCCAACAACTTGTCTATTTCTGTGTCCACCTTAGGCTTTAACATGAGAAGTACTCTGCATGGCTTGAGGAGTCTTGGAGGGACTTAGGGGTCCAAACTAAATGAAATATTTCCCCACGCCATACCCAAATACCTCAGGGAATTCCTTAGTCAAGAGTTTGAGGTAAAGGTTACATTGAATCTGGTGAATCCCAGTCACCCTTTACCCAGGGCTTCAACCATTCCAGTCCCAATAAACTGGACGATGATTAAAGGCAACCTTCTGCACTCTGGAAAGGTATCTGCCCAGCACAGGAATGGGATTCCTTTGGAAATTCCTTAATTTCAATAAACAGGGTTTCAATCTGTCCCGAACCAATTTAGGCATCAATCTCTTAGCAGTCATCCAGGACAATATAGAGATGGCTGATCCTGTTCCACCCCATGGGATACAGGAATTGCCTTCTAACTTCACAGTTAGAAAAAAAATTTCCCCTTGTGCTATAAGTAATAGCGTCAATTTCAGTCTCCTGACTGTCTTCATTGACAGAGAAGCAAGATTTTCTGTTCTTGAGAGGAAATTCCCTATTGAATCTCGGTGGCTTTCTAGAATATTGGATGGAACTGGGTGAATTACCTTCTAAGGCACTATTGTAAGGAACAGCTGCCCTGCATACTTTGGCCAAATGACCATGTTTTCCTCAGCGTAGGCAGACTGTGTTTTTAAAATGGCAATCTGCTCTAGTGTGCTTTCCTCTACACCCCGGGAAGTTATTTATGGCAATTGGAGGCTTACTTGCCTACTTCTGGCCTGTTTCCCCCTTTAACTGGTATACTTCATCATCGTCATTAAACATTCTGGCTGGACTGATATCCTCATGGTGCACTTCAAACAGCTTTCTCCTGAAATGCGGATTAGATGTTCTTTGAATTTCCTTGCATTGACAGTTCCATTGCTCTGGCTTCATCTAGCATGATCTGTAGATTTAGTTCAGGTTTGGCCAGCAGGTGGCGCTGTATTCAAAAGTCTCACATACCACTGACGATCTGGTCCAGAAGGACGTCATCTAAATCTCGGAAATTGCAATGCAATGCGGCAGCCCTCAAGGCAGCTACTTATTCATTAATCAATTCCCCCTCATGCTGATTTATTCTGTGAAAAGCATGTCAGAGGGCTATTTGGGGTGGTGTGGGGCATAATGGTTTCTAAGCTTTGTCATCAAACCTCCCACGTTACTGTGTGCACTGATTGGGGTGCTACCAATGTGCCTGCAATGTTAAACATCCCCGTGACACACAGGTTCAAAAAACACAATTTCTTCCTGCTTTCTGACAATTCAGTATAGTTGTTGACTTCTAAAAAACATTTGAAATGGGATATATATGAGTCCCATGTTTCTGTGACTCTGTTAAAAGCTGCCAATGTGTTCATGGAGGCATTCTGAGGTAAAATTGATCACTCTTTTAAACTGATGCCTGTTCAGGCCTTAGTGACTTCACTCAACCTCTTATCGAGTGAATTCCTCTGAGAGGAATTTCAGCTGTGTGTGACTTGGCTCTGCGCTTAGTGACCCTTGTCCACTCTGCCTGGGCTACACCTCAGTATTCCATCCTCATCACCAATGTTCTAACTATGGAAAACGCCAGGTGGACAAACCGAGGTGAGCCAGGACTTTCTCAAAGCTAACAGTTTAATAATAACAGGTTGCACAACACGCATGTCTCAGCTAACCGGCAACAGCTGAGCCCCGTTTGACAGCTCTTTATATATGCCGGCTGTCAAATGGTTAGCCAATAGAAAGCGAGAACAGTGCCCCCTAGGCAGATAGACTGTAGGGAGAACTATAGTACATTGCACTATCCTTATGCTGGAGTGGGGAGGGAATGGAGATTTTACAGTATCCTTCCCCTGCCAGGCCCACCAAGCCTCGCCCACAGAACCTGAAGTAAAAAAAAAATGAATCCTATCACAGGCCCACATGGAGAATGCTATATTGTATCAGCACTTGCCCAGAAAATATTTTTAAAGGAACTCATTTTCTAACCAGAACTCTACCAATACTTTTCAGTATTGATAACATATGAAATTGTATGGATCTAAGAACACAGAAAACCTCAAAATTTTCCAGTGTCCAAACAAGACTGTAATGGAATTCCTTCAGTTGCCTTCTTGCCCTATATATTATCAACAGTTTTCAGTCATAATTGTGTAATTGGCATAGTGGTTTACATCCCACAGACATATGATCATCCTTTGGGACCCACACTGCCACTTCTGACAAGCAAAGTCAATGGGGAAGCTAGCTGGAGATCATAAGTCATGTTTATGTGTCATTGCACTTTATAACTGATTCACTGCACCTGAAACTTCCATAACTGCCATCATATATCATGTGATTTTCACTTTGAAACCATGTTGCTTAGCAACAGAGTTGCAGGTTTCAATTGCAGTATGTAAGTGAAGAACAACTGCAGTCCTAAATGTTGTGAAGACCATGCTAAATAAGGACCTACTACTTGAAGGAAACTACATTGATGGGGAGGTTATATCTGTAAAGATACTAAAGATAATTAAAGATATTAGCTTGATTTTATTTAAAAAAATTCTATTCAAAGTGAGCTGGCCTCTGGAATAGTTGTAATGTATAAATGAAAACTAAAAATAATTCTGATGATTTCTATATGTTGCAATTCTTAATCCATTCCCCCCCCCCAAATTATTTTATTCTTTTTCTATCCTCATTTGTGAAAGGAAAAAGAAAATGAGCATACAGTCTGGACTGGCTATTTTCAATATATACTCCATTAGGTTCTGAAGTATATGTCAGCTGGTAGTGTATTTTGGAATGCATGTGGTGATTTAATAATGTGGAATGTGGATTTATACAGAATTACAGAGATTTTGTCTAATAAAATAAATACTTCCAAAACACAAAAGCCAGCACAAATTATTAAAACTAACTCTTCATTGTGATAGGAAGACCCAGCTTTTAAATCTGAAATATAAGGATCTTTTCAGAGATTTTATAAATTATTCATAAGTCTGATCTGGCCTCTTCAATGCATCAGGGCAAAACAAAACAAAAACAAAAAACCTCCTCTTCAACAATACAGGCTGAAATTATGGTCAGATTTCTATTTAGAATCTGTGTTTCATTTTTCAAATGTTATGCCTTTTCCTTTCTATTAATAAGCATCCAAGTTTTAACATTATTATTTATATATATTTTAAACTAACTTCTGAATTAAGTTATCTGAGTTGGCTGCCTAAATTACAGGTACCTTCTGACCGGCAATTAAAACAATTTGTTTTTAAAAAGTGGTCAAAATGATTGAGGCTTGATAGATTGATTGTTGCTACGGTAAGTACTGTTCAAGCAGACAGGAAAGTAGAAACAAACTTATAGCTAGAAAGAATTTTTGCAAGTTGATCTTAAACAGGGGTAAATTGTGACCTTCCTGATATTTGCTGAATTTCAAGTTCCATCTACCAACACTGGCAGTTCTGGCTGTGCTGGATATTGTAATATATGCACTTTTAAAGTTTCACTTAAAATTTCTCAATCATCATAGATATCATAAATGGAAAGAGAAGGCTGAGAGCATCTTTGTAGGTGGTCTTTGTAGTGTTCAAAATCCAGCTCTGCATCTGTGGTCTCATGCCATCATCTGTGTTCAACAGCTGAACTAATACATGTCTGGTTCAGCTGCAGTATATTTTGAATTACATTGAAAGCAAAGTCCTACTAAAATTATAGAACTTTTTAGAGTTTAAGGATAGCTTGTTTTTATGGATAGAAACAATCATTTGGCTGATTCCAAGCTTGAGCTAGTCATTCCCCAGTAGAGGTTTAGTCATTCCGTTTCAGAGGTATTTTAAATATAGCTGAAGGAACATGAACTGCAGGTTTTGTGGAACTCCTTCACTACAGCTGCTCAGATTTTTGTTTTGGTTCTTTGGGGGGGAAATAATCATAGAAATTAACAGTTAACTTTAAATTGTAGATGGATATAAGACATAGTTATTATATTACTTTACTTCCCCCAAAGGATTGCTCTAGATATTGAATCAAAGAGCTCTATGAAGGCTACGTATAGAGCCAGACCTATTCTTGCAGTTAATTTTTTTTTTAAATAAGGTATCATAGGACTAAGATGTGTTCCATGATGAAACAACTAATGAAAACCAGCCTGCTCATTGTCCAAAACTGATTCTGGCTCTATATAATCCTGTACAGTAGTTCTTGTGGCAGGCAGAATGTTTGCTAATAATTCTTGGCAAACCTACTGGACAGTAATTAGCTGGATCACCCTATTCTCCTTTTGAATATGGCCGTGATAATGACAGTGTCCCAATCCTGGGGATCATGTGACATATATAAGAAAAAAGAGATGGCAAAACAGGCACCACCAACTGGCATTATTCTTTAGCAACTCTGGCGGGATAAAATGGCCACCAAGGGTCTCACCTGGCTTCATGGAATCTATGATGTTTCTTATTTGGTAACCAGAATTGGGGATCAATCAGGAAGAATTTATTTAATCTAAGAATTAAATATATTTTAAGAAATCATATTATATATTGAAAAGCATGTTTACTTATGTAAATAAGTCATTAATTTTTACTCGTCTTTGAAATTTTTCTCTAGCGTGTGATCCACCTCAGGTCTACATCATATAAGTAAAGTTACTGAGTTTTTGTGAATTTATTTTATTTGCAACAGTTAAAAGTTAAGGCAATGGTTCATACTGTGAGGTCTAGCGTGAAGCCTTTAAAGACAGAGAAAAGTAGAGTAGAGACATAGTTTCTCATTTTCAACTCTGTTGGAAAACTGTTGAAGCTAGAGGAGGAAAAATCTGGCAGATGATGGATGTGGCCCCTTGCCATTACAAAAGTTCAAGGGTATTTATGTATACATACACATGCATCCACACAAATATCATCACATATGCTGATGTAATAGTTAAATGGTTAAATTGTTCTAACAATTTTGGTTGCAATTAGAGGAATATATTTAATCTAGATATGCACAGTTATTCTATTTGTCCTAAATTAGAGTCTTCCAGTTTCAAAATCCTGAAAATATAAATGTTACTACACCTGCTGTGAATTCCACCCTCAGATTTTTGGTGTCCTCTAATGCACCAAAAAGGAAATAAAAAGTAGAATGTTCATATGAATCATGCTAAAATTTAAATGAAAACTAAAATTAAGTTTTGACACTCAAACAATGAGCTTTTTATTTTTTAATGGGTAATTTATGAGAAGGGACCTGTTTCTACTGGTCTTTGTTATTATCGTTTTACCAATAACATACCTAAATACAATACAGTAGAAAATCAAATATTTTCTTATACATTGTAAAGGTATTTCTATTGTCTCACATTACAAGACAAATTATATTATTAAAAAGCAATTCAACTTTTACTCCTTGATAACCTAATAAATTGATTGCTAATGGAAATAGACTGCTTTTGCTCTTCATAAAATATATAATTTGCATCTTCTGATTGATTTCTGTAATTCTAAAATGTTATTTCATTGCATCATATCTTATAGACATTCATTTGGAAATATGTGAAAAAGATTTGTTTCTAGACGTTAATGATGATCTTAATTCTTTATTCCTTCCCAATTTTTTAAACATATGGAACAAATGGTTTCTCATCCATCTAATTAGGATCAATGCTTTGAATCAAGTTTGACCCCCCCCCCCACAGACTGAATTAATATGTTCTATTAAAATTGGCAGATGGGGACAAGGTGGAGGGGAAGCATATTAGATCAGTACTGCAAAATACCCTACTTGAAAAAGAAATGTTGCCAAAATTAAATGTGTTTTGTTTCACATTAGAAACTATTTTATTCATAAGTTATTTCAAGTCTATTTTTGCCCAGAAATTGGCACGCAATTATGTTAGTAAGACTGTAAAAAATAGCAACTCGTCTTTTTGTTTAGGACTGGATAAAATCCAAATGGCTGTTGAAAAGGTATCTATATAAAAGGTGCATAACCTGCATCTTTCTGGCTTAGGTGATACCCAAAGCCTGTGAATGACACAAGCCCCTCCAAATTGCAGGGGTGGTGAATTGTACTTTTCAGTATAATATTCAGAAGAATAAAGTTATTAAAGACACACAAAGTGTTTTGAGAATATAACTCCCAGAATTCAGAATACAATACCCAGAGTTGCAGTCAGCATGATAAAAGATGTCAAGTTGAGAAAGTCTGGCTTAAAGGACTGACTTTCCTCTAGCATAATTTAGGCATGGTCTTTTCTCAAACATTGTGACTAGGAAACCATTCTTTGATGTTTGAGTAAGTTTGAATGATGTTTGAAATCTATCCTTCAATTTTGATTGTCATCAAGGCTGTGCTTTGTGGATGAGTGTATGTACTCCTTTTAGCCACAGAGACACAATATTATCATTAACTATCTTATGCAGCCATTCAGCAGTTTGAATTAATACTGCTTTACTATAACATTTTAGACCATCGACACAATAACACAACTTTAAATATTAGCTGTAGGATATTATATCTTGGATGAGTTTATACCTTTCTCTTTTTATCAAGTATTGTAATTTCTTAGGACACAAAATTTACAGTATGCAAGATCATATTAACAGCAAAAATAATGGTAATACTAGTGGAGGGAGGAGCCAATGTCGTGACAACACATCGCACAGACCTGACAGTCCGGGTCCTTTGATGAAACTTTTGTCTTTGGATGGTCCAGTAGGACCTAAACCATCCCGAAAAGATGGTGACAGGGAAGCCAAAGCCTTGCTGGTCACAGGGACATTGCAAAGTCCCTGTTTGATCCAAGAGTAGTGCTTCCAACTGAGGACAAAGAGGCACCCTGCAGGCTGGCATAGTCGGAGACGGCTCCTGAAGGAAGAGACGAAGCGAAAGTGTTCCATCTGGTGAGGTTTTTTTCTTTTTTTTACTTTTAGAAGATCCGTGTTAAGAAACTTTTTTTCTTAAAAAATATAATAACAACTAGTCCCAAAGTAAGAATAAAGCGGCAATTTTGACACTTATTGGATTGCTACTAGAAGATTTCCTGCTCTAGTTAGTAACGATGTTTTGTGGATTGAAGTAATTGCAACATTTCGTGTCTCCCTGCTTGTAGTCTATGGACTGATCTTTTTTTCTATTTTTTCCTTTTTACTACCCTAATATTTTTTTGTTGGCTAAATTAAATTTCTTCTCTTACTTCAACAAATTTTTCTTTCTATTGGTTAAAACTATATGAAAGATATTTAAGGGAAAGCAAAAAAAAAACCAATTGACTAATTATTGAATCTGCCACCTGGAAGCTAAAGTCTGAACTTTGTTTCTGTTTTGGATACAATGTATCCTTTGTTCTGCTTCACTTGGTTTCACTGACCTTGCAATGGAAGCGTTTGGAATTTGCTTATAATACTTGATAAGACTCAAAGCACGAAACCTGTTTTTGTTAGTGCTTCTGGTAAATATTTTGGCAAGAGAAGGAAAAGATAAGAATAAAAACCCTACTATTTTAAAAACTTTGAAAGAACTGTTTAACATTCAAAATAAATACAGACACATTTCCTAAAATTTTGACAGGCTAGAGTGGCAGATTCTTTTTCCTATTTTTTTCCTTTATATTTCTTTGCATTTTGAAAAATGGATCAATATTCAGAGGAAGAAAATCTAATAATCCAAAACATCCAGGCTGGACTTCAAAATATTGCAGAAGGACTTGAGAGATTTGACAAGAAATGGGACAATTTATGGGGTGCTACAGTTAAAGAGGAGGGGGTTGGAGCCCCAGAGATCAAAGAAGAGAATGGAAACATAGAAAATAAAGATAAGATGTCAGATGAATCCATCAATGGACTAAATACGAGCGAAAGTTAAAAGAAGGGAAGCTGAAAAAGTGTTTTTGACAACTTGGAGCCTTTCTTTCAACTTCAAGATGCAGGAGGGAAAAAAAGAGTGAAAAAGATGGAACTAAGAAGACAAATATATCCAGAAACAAGTTTGATAATCAAAGCTAAGCCTACGTTAATAACAATTAAAGAGCAACAAAACTACATGAGAGATTCTTTAAACTACAGAGTGTGGAGAGAAATGTTAAACTCTGAAAAGATTCTAATAACTGAAATGACACAACTGCTGGTGAGAGAGAAAGGATTATTTTGCTACTGGAAAGACACTGGCTGATAATGCCAATTGATGATAAAAATTAACTAATTTTTGATGGTTCAGAAGTAGGGATTTTAGTATTTTGTAGACTCTTATAGATTATCATTGAATGTTTATTTGCTAACATATAATATATCTTAATATTAACAATGAAAGGATAACTTTAATTAGGATAAATAACCAGGCCACAAATTGCAACTGAGTTTTGGTGGTATGATAAAGCCTATTAATTTGTGTTTCAGACCTTGTTATGAAGCTATAAATAATTTGGATTAGAATAAGAGGTGATATGACGTAAATAGCAAACAATTGTTTTCTTTTCTTCTCTGTCTTTTTCTAATTACAATAATAAAAGGGAATGTTAATGCATATCTTGGAGATTATCAACTAGACACTTAAATTTGGTTTAGAAATGGCAAACAATTGTTCTTTTTTTCTATCTTTCAACTATAAAAACAAAAGGGACCGTTAACATATACTTTGGTGATTATTAACTAGAAATGTCAACATTTTTCCTTTTCCCTTTAGATTGTCTTAGACTTTAAATGGTCATTTTGTTAACACATATTAATAGATTGTTATTTAGATATTGTTGCTTTTTGCGTTTGTGGAGAGAAGAGGAGAGAAAAATGTAAATAACCCCTCGTTAACTATAATAATAATAAAGATATGTTACAGAGAGGAAATGTTAGATGTCCTACTAATTGACTTTTTTTTTCTTAGAATATGTTATAAAGATATAAAGATGTGGCAGATTGACTAGAACTGGGGCAAGGGGGGAATGCCATCAGGTGGCTGTGTTTTTGAATCTTAACTAAATGAAAATTGTGGTATGGTGATAGTAAAATATATAAATTTTTAACATATACAATTTAAACTGAATGGAATATATGTGATTGTGGACAAAACGCATGAAATGTACTTGTGACCAATGGATACGCTTCCTACAAGATGTAATGAAAGATGATGCTTTTCTTTTTGTGTTTCTTCTGTAATAAAATTAATAAAAAATTTTAAAGAAAAATAATGGTAATACTAGCAATAACATGCAAAAATATTTTACTTGTGTTATTCACTTTGTAATAAAATAAGTTCATATAAACACGATACCTTTTTTTCTTAATATGGGATGCTTCTTGAAGATTATATAGTATCTGTTGCTATCTCTTCTATCTGGAACCCAAAACGCCTTAAGGAGCTTCCCAAGTGATTTGTTCCCATACCATTCCCCCAGACCTCATTGTAAGGTGTTGGATGCAAAACATTACTTGTTCCAACTCTGTTGATCTAGCCCAAACAAAATCTGTTTGTGGAAAAAAATGGAAAATGAAAGATTTGGTATGTTGAGTTCGTGATTATGTATTCTGAGTTTCCACAAAACGGGGACATATAATGTAACAAATATGAATTACTGGCCTATTTCCAAAAAAGAGTAATAACAGATTTATACAGCAACCTGAAGCCATTTTAAAGCCACTGAAAATGAAGCGAGATGAAGAAATAACTTTCCAAATTTCTTTTGCTTCAGAGTGAGGATTGCACTCTCTATCATGTTTACCTCCACCCATCATAGAATTACTTCTTTATCCCCCCGCCTCCAATACCCACGTTAAAAAGAGGGGGAGGAAAGTGACACAGTTTTACCATTATCTTGTAACTGTTTTTTTTTCAAAGAGCAAAATGGTAGAATTCTTGTCAAGATCACCCAATGAAGAGTACTACAAAAAGAGGTCCATTATAGCACTGTACACCTTTAACTATTTTATTTTAAAGCAGCTTTTCACTATTCTAATGGCAAACTTGTATGCAATTGAGAAATATCAAGGTGCTTCCAGATTGAAAGAATTAGCTGGTGACATCACTGTTGCCCTTGGGATGCCCTGGCAGGCACTGCAGTCCCCAGCAGGAGCTGGAGTGAAGGAGAGGTTAACCCTGCCTCACAGAATCTCTTGGGTCTTGAACTCCTGCCTAGCGTTCCAATCACTCAAGCCACCATGGTCCTGGAAAACTTGTAAAAATAAAATATAAATAGCAGTGGAGAGCTATGACCAGGGCCAAGGGGGTGGGAACATTTGTCACTGAAGCAGGCATTCTGAGTTGAAGGATTTTCTTATAAAAATTTTTGAAACTCAAGATGTGAACAGACAGCACAACTTGAACTAGCACAAGATGGAAAATACTAGAAGAAGAAGCTAAGATCAATGTAGAGATGTCATTAATTTCTTTATTTCTTTTTTCTCAATAGATTTTAGACTGTGTTTGTTAAAAATCCATACCATGTACGGGTTCTGGGAAGTCGGGGGGGGAGGAGGAGGGGGGTTGGGGGGAGGGGGGAGGGAGGGAGGGGTATACATTAGGCTAAACAAGAATTTGGTGGTAAACTAGAACTATTTTGACACCAAAAAAAATGTACTCCGATGTCTCACTGATTGAAGAATGATGAAATGTTTGTTTTAAAAGAAGATGGAAAATACTATTTTGGACATACAGCCAGGAAACAAATAGTGGTTATACATTGGCTGCTGGCTAGTGATAGACTGAAGTAATCTTTACATTTATGCCATGTCGTTAAAATGTAAATACTGCTACCCTTTATTGCCTTTTCTGTTATATCACTTTCTCAACCTCAGCAATTGACTCCCAATGCTGGTTGAAGAGTTCTGGGAGTTGAAGTCCACACATGTTAAAGTTGATTGAGGTTGAGAAATATTATGTCACATTAAAAGTTGCACTTTAGTCATAACTTTTAAGCATTGTTGTCTGGAAGCTATACCAGACTTTTGAGAGCAGAAATGGCTCTAGAGTTCAGAGTAACAGACTAGGCACCTCTGTTCAGTGACATCAAATCAGCTAATTACTGTCAGCTAAAGGAGTCTGCCAACTCCTGTAGTTAGATTGCTTGTTGTCAGATGACACAGATCCCATTTAAACTTGTTATTCTACCTACACTGAAATTCTAGCTCCATTTAGAGAATAGTGACAAGCATTATAACAAGCCTCCTAACATAAATAATGGCATTATTATCACTGCAGATGTGCTTATCTTGATGAGCTAATGAATGCAATTGCATTGTTTTTGCAAAAGTGTCTACAGTTTATCACTTGTAACTGTTGCCATTTGGAGTACTCTTTACTCAGAGTCAGAGTCATGACATAATAGATCAGTGTAAGATTAATTTAATAAGACTTTTGAGATTTCAAAACAGCAATTCATTATATTTACCGGATATTTACCAGAAATTACAAATGCTACTGAAAATATTAGTTGTGACTGAAACAATGATGTTCAGTTTTAGCGTCATAATACTGAAGAAATAAGAATACCTGGGGAGCAGGGACGTGCAGTCACTAGAGGCAGAGGAGGCGGGGCCTCACCAGTCTCCTAAGGGAAAAGAAAGAATTTTAAATATATTTTTTAAAATAATTAAAGCCAGGGTAGTTGCTACCAGATTCAAAGTCACAGTGGCTTGGTGTCTGCTCTCAGTGTTAACTATGGGAGGAGGCCAGAGAACTCAGGGCCTCTTTTGCCTAAGGAATTGTTCGCCTTTTAAAAGTTAAGGAGGAGTTAACAAGCGAAAACTTTCATATGCAAAAGAGGCACTGATTCTCCCGCCTCCTGATTGGGGAGCAGCGAATCATGCCTTATGAGCAGGCTTACGTTGAGCACGCTTACGTTGGGCGGACAAGATGAGAGTTGAGAGAGTTTCCACAGCTGGAAAAGGTGGATCGGACGAAGGAAGAGGGGGATTCAAATTTATTGTAATTTAATTTGTAATTTTTTTATTGTGAGGTTTGTGTGTGTGTATGTGTGTTTTCTTTCTTCACAGCGGTGGGGTTGGAGGAGGCGGGGGCGAGGCGACGGAGTGCGGAGGCGGCAGGGACGTTCTCGCCGCTGTGTCCCAACAGGCCAGGTGTTTCGCATTTATGTCTGCCATAAACGTGAGACGCCTGGCCTGTTGGACACAGTGGTGGCGGGGGAGGAATGGGCTGGGTGGGCTGGCTGGCTGGCTGGCTGGCTGGGGAGGGGGGAGCCCTTTAAAGCCCTGCTGCCGTGCCTTCCCAGCAAGACTTCCTTTTGGCTCGCGGTTTCCCTTGCCTGCCTTAACCAAAGCTTGGCGCCCTGCCTCTGCTTTCGCGCTCTCCCTCTCTCAGCTGTGCAGCAGCTTCGGCGACAGCTCTCGGCCTATGGCAGCAACATCGCGCAGGCTGTGGAAGGAGAAGGAGGAGGAGGGGGGAACCAAGAGAGGCGTTTAACAGGCGTGCGCCCCACAGCCAGGACTATCTTTGCGCCTCAAGCTGCGTTTCTTCTGCAAAGCCCTTCGGGCATCAGGCGGAGCTCTAGGGTTGCCCGAAGGGCTTTGCAGGAAGAAACGTGGCCTGAGGCACAATGACAGTCCTGGCTGTGGGGCGCACGCCCGTTAAACGCCTCTCTTGGTTCCCCCCTCCTCCTCTTCCTCCTTCTCCTTCCACAGCCTGCGCGATGTTGCTGCTGTAGGCCGAGAGCTGTCACCGAAGCTGCTGCACAGCTGAGAGAGGGACAGCGCGAAAGCAGAGGCAGGGCGCCAAGCTTTGGTTAAGGCAGGCAAGGGAAACCGCGAGCCGAAAGGAAGTCTTGCTGGGAAGGCGCGGCAGCAGGGCTTTAAAGGGCTCCCCCCTCCCCAGCCAGCCAGCCCACCCAGCCCATTCCTCCCCCGCCACCACTGTGTCCAACAGGCTTCGGCGGGGCTTTCACACACTTGCCTCACTGGCCATGAAGCTCACCGCACGTCACTGCTAGGGAGTGAATAATGATTTTATTAATATTATTATAGTTGCTGTGTTTCATAAATACCCAGCATGTACAAACATACATTATCTTGTTACAACCATAAGGGCATTGGTAAGCCTGGAATGAATTAAATTGAATTCTATAAAATTTCTTGTAATACTTCAGACATCAGTTGACCATTCAAAGAGTTTTACTAAATGGAAGCCTGAAATTTGGTTTGCAATGAAGTTTCATACTTTGAGCAGTACTAGTTTACAAGTTTTGATTTCATTCAACCACATGCAAATGAATAGCTACTTCAAATTGCAGTTTCAGGGTAACACATAGAGTTGTACAAAACAAGTATAAAACTTTGGCAGAAGAGGCAGAAAGCAGATTTTGGAGTCCCACATAAAAGAAACTCATGGGTGGTTGGAATCATGAATACAAATTCTCCAGGCTGAAACATTTTGTTCCAAATCCCATTAATCATTACATTAAAATATGCTTTTCTTGATTCAAAGCAGCATAAAATCATTATAATAAAACCAGAAATAATGCAAAATTATGAACGTTTATACTTTAATTCTATTACAAAAACCAATTGCTTGAATCCATCTCTCCCCACATGAAGTACATACCCAAAGAAACAATTAATTGATAAAACATTTTTCAAAACATATAATTTTTTTCATTTGGTCCTGGTAAGATACATTGCTTTGAGAAATATGTAGAAAGGATTGCAAAACCACATTGTAGAAAAGAGAGTAGGGAGATGAGAGAGAAAGTCAATATAGTAAGCATGAATAAAACGAGGGAGCAAAATATTTCAAGTTAAGTTTTTGAAGTCAGATGTGATGTTAAGATTTTATACTCAAAAATAAATCTAGGCATCCGAAAAATATTTCATCTGTGTGTGATAGAAAATGTAGTAGCAATAAATGTAAAAATTAAATCAAGACAGATTCAGTCCATCAAAAGATCTCTGCACAAATTTTACAGACAACTCATTCCAAAAAGCATTTTCAGATTCATGTATCCTTGATGGAATTCTTCTAAAAATCATTTTTCCCATGGATATGAAATAGTCATAACTTGAATTGAATGATTTTTTTTTTAGAACCAAGTCGTTCAGTTAATAATTCATCTGTACAATCCATTGTCAGAATGAATAAAGATACTTATATTCAGTGAGGTTCAATAGACAGTGAAAGGGCCTCTGGGAGCTTGTTCCAATCTTCAGAGCTGGCTATAGATGACATAGATATTGCTAGTACTTAGATACTGGAGTGCCTAAAGTTTTAATAATTGTTCTGGTTTTTAAAGTCATTTGTTCTACACTATCAGTATTCAAGAAACACACTTGAAGCACTGATTTGTGCTGGAAATGAGATACTCTGGTTTGGTTTGGTTTTGATCATGTCCTTCATTATATATACATTGACAGCTGTTCTACTGAAGTTGAAAAAAGAGCCTATAATTAAATGCAAGGATTTAAATAGTAAACTACTGGATGTGATTGTTTCTCTCTTCCCTGCATTGCACAGCTAGTTCGTATTAGTCATTCACTTTTAAAATTCTTTGAATCCAGTGCTGGAAAGATTCCAAGTTCACAAGGCTTCATTTTGTCATTCCAAATTCAGTATAAAGGAGCTCTACTCAATCAACAAAGTGACTCTAAATATATAATATTTATCTATCAGAATAGCTAACTGTAACTACTGTAACCTGCCAATGGGAGGGAGAATAATACAAAGTTTGATGAAAATGAATTGGTTTTAGCTTGAAGGGTTATCTTAATTGCATATTTTCCTAAAGCACTACTCAGTAATCAGCTCAGCTCTAAGTGTACATTTTACCTATAAAAATCATAGCAAAGGGCAATAAACAGAGAGAACACTATTATCAGTTTTCATTTCTGTGAAATGAACCATCATTATGTGTGGACTCCAATGGCTTTAGTGCTAGGTATTCAATATGGGCTTGCAGAGATCTTCAGTTTCCTTCTTGATGGATAGTCAGGCTTATTCAGGAGAGTGGATGTGGAATTTGAACTGTTCACCCTCTGTAATGAGACTTTCATTGCAGTCTCTTTGGAGCCTGCATAGTAAACTGATAAGAAGAAATTTCATTTGCAGGGTTCTTGAAGAGAGCTTTGTAAGCAGAGAGTTTGAAAGTAATCAATAATTCTTTGCTTGCTTTTAGGTTTATCTATCATCCTACTACCACTTTTCCCCCTTTTCTTTTATATTTTTGCAATACAGAATAGGAAAACATTTCATTTCACATTGGACAGTTTAAAATACTTCAATAATATCAGCATTTAAATAAGAAGTGTTTGCTTAATGGCACAAAGTATCCAAACTTCTCAAATATATTAACAAGAACCTAAGCAGGCAACAACTAATCAGAAGCACAGGGAATAATTTAATCTCTGTGTGTAACTGCAGTAAAACAGAAAGTTATCTGTCTGGAATTATTAAAATACTGAAAAAGTGAAAATCGATGCTGTGATTGTAATAATGACTATGCCTATTTATTTTTCGTGTATTAATTTACACGCTATTCCAATTTATTGCTGGTGACTGTGAATTGAATACATACCAGGCACCTGTAAATTAGATTGAAACAGAAACATAGTTACAGTAATAATGTACATATATGACCATTGGGAACATGAAAATTCAGTCCAAAGGAAAGAACATGACCCCCTCCCAGTTCTGTTTGAATAACCTTAGAAATTAGAATGCTGAATCATGTTTTTCCACAGAAGGAGCAGCAATTGGGGTTTCCTCCGAGAAGGAATATGAAAGAAACTGTGGTACCAGATACCTATTGGATTGGCAGATACAATTGGGAATAGATAGTTTCATAGATATCTAGTTCCAGAGCCACAAAAGTTTTTAAAAGTTGACAACCAGTATCTTGAATTGACAATCAGTGCAGCTTTTCAAGTAATATGTATCATAGGCATTATCTTATGGTTACAAGTAAAACTGTAGCAGAGCAGAAAAATCATTGATTAAAAAAAACAGAAAAGGTTATTTTCTATTTTGGATTGTCATTGACAACTACCAAAATTGATGTTAATTTCATTGACTTGCAAAAGAACATTAGAATGACAAAAGAAAAAAGAAAAAAAATAGAAATACCTGATCTAGGTTATGTTGTAAATTTATTAAACCTTTGTATATCTGAACAAACTGTCTGCAAATTGTTTTCTTTTATGTTTTGTAGGAAGAGGAAATATTTTAAGTGAAGAATTATCTACAATTCTTTCTGCTATGATCAATTTGAGTCATGCCTCTTCTAGGTAGCTGCCTTAAAATCTTATTTACATCTTATCACAATCATCTGCCAATCCAAAATTTAGCTACGTGTTCTTTTAAGTTCATCCATATGTGAAAATTTGGCTTGATAATGGAGCATGGCAAGTAAACTGAAGACTGTTTTTCTACTGCATTGCCATGTCTTTGTGGGAACTCAGCTATTTGAATGTTAGAACAGAAAATACGACCAAAAGATTTCATGGCTTTTTAAAGAAAATGTAGCATTAATGGAACTTTTAAATCATATCTGCAGTAATATCGGTTAGTTCTGGATGCATTTGGAACTCATGGGTGTCAGATAAGGTGAGAGTGTTTCTCATACTACATTAGAAGTGGAAAATGATAGCTATGAGTCACTTACAGTTTTCAGAAATTACAGGTACTGGACTAGATCTTAAGTTAAGAATTTCTGCTCTTAGTGGATTCATTATTGTTCTTCCACTATGTTGTTTAGGAGGCAGGAAGTAGATAATATGATTTATATCTTAGAGAACTAATTCAAGACCCAGTCTAAAAACAATTTTCATACCTCAAATTTCTCATTGTTCTTTTCCACCCATCCACAGTATGTTATTCTAGACATTTTTGCAGTTAAAATTATATATTTAAAAATTTAAAATTAAATTAAAACAATGTGTTGATATTAAAGAAAATAATAACCAAGAAAAATCATATGAATACAATCTGATTTTCTTTGAACACTTGTTGTTTATGAGAAAACAAAGGTCTCATAGACACTATACTAAGGGAGGGGGGGGAATTGTAAGTGAGCAAATGAAATTGCTAATTGATCTATGTGAAGGCAAGAAGATCAATATATACCGGTATGTGTTCTGTGATGATCCAGTGCCTAATTGTAATACCACATATCAGTTATGAGATTACTTGAGACTGTGATCGCCACCAGTAATTGGAATTGTGTAAATATGATAGGCCCGTTTTATTCTATAATTTATAAGTTGTAGATTTTTCTCTTGCTTACATCATGAGATCTCTCTAAATTTTAGTTTCAGTGATCTTTGATCATAAGATCAATGGAACCAGCTATGAGATATAAAATTAAGCACAGCAAGAAATTTGCTCTCATCTTTTATGTCTGCCTGTTAGCACCATGCAGTCTCAGCGCTTAAAGAAAATTATAAAAAAGAAAAAAAGTAATTAGCTCTTTCAACTCTTAGAGCCCAATTTCAGCTAAGACAGTCCTGAATGCTTAGCATCTATTTGTCTTTTATCAAGCTGGTATCATGCTTAAAACCATTGGCCCATTTATTTCTTAATTAAGAAAAAAGGGAAGTTCATTTCCTAACATTGACAACCAGGGATGTACAGTGAAAATTATTATCTTGTACTGTAACTTTATGTCTAGTCTAGATGCATTAAATTATAGATTTTTGTCCTTTTCATTCGCAGAAATTAACCAGGCATTCCAGAAGAAGTGGTTCAGTATATGTTGGTAAGAAAAGTTTGTTCTATAGGAAAAAGCAGCATTGCCATAGGGTGAATCCTGCAATTAGTCATTACATGCTAAATCCCACATGTACTATTCAACCAATATTCTAAGCCTTTTAATTCAGTTTTGAAATACAGGACTTTTGCAACCAAGAGATGATAAAAGTCTAGTTCTGCTTTAGACAGCTGGATGATTGTGAGAAATGAGGCTGTCTACCAAATAGCCAGACTTGTGTTGTTACTATCTTGTCCCTTTACGTTTCCTATCTAGCTGGTACAGCAACTGTTAGCTATAAAGATGGGCAGAGAAGCAGCTGGTGCAGTGCTGTCAATGTATGTTCACAAAGCAGTATAAAGCAAATAGAACAATACTGTTCCCCAGCAGTGAGACTCATGAGAAGTAATATTGGAGGAATAGTAGGAGTAGATGTAGTAGAATTGGGAAAGAGTGGAATAAAGAACAGCAAGTACAAGCTTTAGAGAGAAGAGGGCGGGAGGGAGGGAGGGAGGGGGAGGGAGGGAGGGAGAGGGAGGGAGGGAGGGAGAGAGAGAGGGAGGGAGGGAGGGAGGGAGGGAGAGAGAGAGAGAGAGAGAGAGAGAGAGAGAGAGAGAGAGAGAGAGAGAGAGAGAGAGAGAGAGAGAGAGAGAGAGAGAGAGAGAGAGAGAGAGAGAGAGAGAGAGAGAGAGAGAGATCCTTAGGGACCTGTATGCTTTTGTTTTCTTTTCTCTTTTGGGCTTTGGAGCCCACTGACTTGAGTATACATAAAAGAACATGACTGCACAAACTTGTCCGTACTGTCATCAGGAGTTTTTTTTTAAGGCAAAGAAACAACAAAAAATTATGCAGATATTTTCAAGAGCAACCTACTGATAATTC
Source organism: Thamnophis sirtalis (assembly GCF_051295495.1). Taxonomy (NCBI): domain Eukaryota; kingdom Metazoa; phylum Chordata; class Lepidosauria; order Squamata; family Natricidae; genus Thamnophis; species Thamnophis sirtalis. The sequence goes on from NW_028261382.1 coordinate 138,869,479, forward strand.
TGAGCTTTGTTGAAATTCGAAGGATATCAAAATAGTACTGTCATTTCCAAATATAATTACTTTGCAGGTTCTATATTTACACTGACATTTTATGTTACACCTGCAGATAAAGGGTTTGTTTTCTGAATACTTGCCAGAATATGAATAGTTACATTTCATTACTCTTACAATCTGCTCTGTAGCACTAACAGTTAATCTAATAGTTACCTAATTAGAATAGACTCTTCTCTGCGTTTCATATACAGATTTCTAATTTCTCAATTATGATGTTTTGGTTATTTTCATTAAATTTTCTATTAAATTCCACATAAAATAAAATCCATAAAACTTGTAGATCTGACTTGAATGAATATTTTGAAACATTAAAAAATTAAAGTAGTAAAACATCTAAAAGTGCATAGAAACTTGTACATCCTTAATGTTTATCTATTAATAAATGCATTAAATCAAATATCACAACAATCTCTGAAAGCTTTGATATTTTCCAAATTCCTTCATTCTGTAATATACAATGACAACAGTATTACAGCTTTGTCACAGAAGTGGATGAGATTTATAGGAGTTATTTATTGGAGGGACTAATGGACATTTGTTTGTAATAGAGGATACATACATACCTACAGTACATATATTCAGACCTACAAAAGAGCAGTGAAATCTGAAATTTGTAATAAATAAAGGTCAAGTTAATGTTTTGTCTGTGATTCATTTTAAAAGCAAAGTTCAAAGTTGCAGGATCCAATCTGGGTGATTCACCAGGACTAGAGGTTTAGTCTTCCAATTTTTCAGACTCATGCTGGATCCTCAGGGAATTTATCCCTCATCAGAATGTGATAAGAGTATGTAGTGAGAGAGAAGTTCCCTGAGGATGGGCTCCAGCCCAAGTCCAAAAGCTTGGAAGATTAAACTTCTGGTCCGAGTGACTGATCAAGATTGGATTCTGCAACTGTCAGCCCTCAGGCTGCCATCCAGGGGGAAACTGTCCATCACCATGCCCGCTCGGCTATGCTTACACGCCACTAATGCTGCCACATTGATGTTGCCTCTCTGATATCGATTGAGCCTGTAGCTGCATGTGGCTCTTCTACTCGGATGCAACTGCCTACTCTGATGTAACTCTTTTGCTCGGATATGGCTAACCAGGAAAGGGGCTATGATGACACTGAGTTGGGGTGTGGCTGAGGGTGTGGGTCATGGTGATTGGTGATGGTGGGTGGGTGGGTGTCATCTGGGTGGAGTTGTGGGTAGAGCTGGGTGGAGTAATGGTATATATATATGGGTGATGGTGTTAACTTGGTTAGAACTGACTTGGATTTGATTACCTTTGTATCATTGTCATTTAGTGCTGGTTATCACGTAGTTTCTTAGATAGAGATAAAAGTTTTTCACCAAACAAACTGAATCTCTGTTTGTATGCAACGTGAATGCCAGAACGTGACAGCAACATTATCTTGGGACATGTATATTTGCCTTCATTTGAAAGTTCAGTGTTTTTGGATTTGTAAAATAGTTTCCTATAGATTTTTAACTCGACCAAAATTAAATTTGGCACACATTTTTGATTGGGCATTTTCCTTTTTTTCATAAAAACATCTAAAGTTTCACAGAAAAAAGTAGCTTTAGCTGTTAATATTATATTTGAAATATTAAGTAACTTGTAATCACTAATATTAGAAATATCTGTTGAGGGTCTATTAGCTGGGGTTGCTAATAGATCAAGTGTAGGATCCCAATTGAGATGACAACTAGCTTTTCATCAAAGTCAGTGGGATTGTAAATCAATAAGATTTATGACTAATGCATTAAATCAACTAACTTGGATTTTACCTAGCATCTCTTAAGAGTCTTTTTGTTGCTGGATTAGAAACCTCATCCAATAATACATTGTAGTTAAATGGGCAGTCAACAATCATTTTCCACAGAGAAACATGACCTTTCTTCCATTTTAAATTGAATGTTCAAGACACTAAGAATTTCATAGTTTGTGACCACTGAGAAACACAGCATGATGCAAATGTTTTTAATTCACATCTTCATGTTCCATGCTGAGACTGAGATTATATTTTACATAAAATTGAGCTTTTTTTCTGGAGAATAAAATGTAGGGGAAGCAACATCCCAATTCATCTCTGTGGGTAGTGGTCAATACAGCAATTATTAATGTACTTGTTATGTGTTAGTTTTTCCTTCTTTAATATTAATGTGGATATGATACTGTGGCGCTGGAAGTGAAACTTTGGAATTTGTCTTTACCAATAGTTAGTCAGGATTCAATAGCTATTGTCCAAGTCTGAATAAGAAAGTTGCTGCCTATTAAGACTATTTCCTAACTTACTAGGTAATTCAGGTCTTAGCCCAATTACTAAGAACATTCTGCACTTTTGCCCATCGCTATAAATCCTAACATACTAATATAGTTTACTGAAGAAACATTGGGAGGCAAAAGTTTTCATCTGCAATTCTACACATACTTATTAGAGAGTAAATGCAAATTATCTTCAGTGCACTTATTATTGATTTAATATGGTTAAGATCTCCATACTGTTTCTCCTATTCCTATTGATTTGATTTTGGTTCTGTCCTGAAATGTTTCAGTTATAGCTTTAATGTATTTGGATTCTGTCTAAAACTGCAATCATTAAATAATTTAAATATAAGATGGTGGAGCAGGGGATGGAAATTAGTATACTATTACTGTAGCTCAGAGGCCCTGCTTTCTTTTCTTATGTAAATTAGTTGAGGGTGGTTGAAGATTGAACAAAAGATGGTAGAGTAGGAAGCCGGGACTAAAGATTGGGAAAAGGGCAGCTGAATATTCCACTTAAAATCATTCTCTTCTCTGCTAGTTTCCCTCTCCCAAGTAATTAAACATGAATACCCATAAGGTTTTATAAATCAGAAAAGAAAATAGCTTGAAAGTGATTTTCAGTTGACAGCAGTTTAAAGGTTGGCTTTTTATTCTGCATTACATTCCAAGTCTTTTGTTCAGTCTGAAACAATTCATAATAAAATAAAGCTCTCAGTGAAATCATCGGAGAATGCATGTCTCACAGTTTTATCCCTATATTTTCCATTCAACTTCATTTCTTCATTTCTTCTGCCATGCAATGCACAGAATGGATTACATACTGTTAAAATCTGTTATAATTATTTAGCATGCATCTCTAAAAATATGTCAATCTTTCTCCATATTTTATTAATATATGAATGTATTCTATTTTTGAAAAATGAACTTTGATGAATAACCACTGTGGTCTTAAATTTCCATAATGCCTTGAAAGCCAGTGGTAAACAGTTAAAATTACATGAAAAGTATAAAATGCAATGCTTTTTAATGCCATCCATGTTAAGTGTTAGTAGGCAACATTGTTAACATGTATATCAAATATACACACATTTGACTTTAATTAAAGCATGTGTCAGCAGGTGTCCTCAGATCTAAGGTACTTGGACCTTTTTTAATGTCATTTATGTTAGAATACTGCCTTGTTCCCAACATAAAGTTATCCATACATCCATACTGTATGTAGTTAGAGAATAAGTTATACGGGTAGAAAGAAAGGTACTACTTGTCATAAAACGGAGATGGAGATGAAGACCACACTGGAATGGTGCACACTGGAATGGTGCATCATCCACTTTGGATTGCCACAATATAAAAAAGATCAACAAATATTATTAAGGAATTGAAGGCTAAAGCATATGAAGAACAGTTGCAGGAATTGATATGAAATGAAGGACTAGGGGAGACATGATAGCAGTGTCCCAATATTTAAGTGGCTGCCACAAAGAAGATGGGGTCAATTTATTCTCCAAAGGACCTAAAGGCAGAACAAAAAGGAATGGATGGAAACTAATCCAGGAGAGAGCAAACTTATAACTAAGGAGAAATTTCCTGAACAATTAATCTGTGCCATGGCTTGGCTTCAGAAGTCGTGGTACTCCTACACTGGAAATTTTAAAGAAGGGATTAGACAACCATTTGTCTGTAATGGTATAGGGCAGTGGGCTAGATTAGATGATTTTCAAAATCCCTTCTAATAGTATTATTCTGATATGGAGATGGACATGATAGAGATGGAGATGATAAAAATGATGGAAATGATGATGAAGATGATGGTGGAGATGGAGATAGAAATGATAGAGATGGAGAGGGAAGAATGGAAATAGTATCTTTGAGCACTTCCTAGGATTCTAAAATGTTATGGAGAAGATCTGATTTGAAAACAGGTTTTTCCAACTTTCTTCATAATAATTGCAGGTATATACACACACAAATACATCAGGATTATGCTAACATGTTATGGATGTTTACATCTTTTTCTGCTGATAGCACCAGGATACTCCTTTTTATATTTACAATAGGAAAAAGAAAGAAGGAAACTATATTAAAAAAGCAAAAAGCACATAGCTATTCCTGACATAATAAACTCTGTATAAGCTCCAGGACAGGGGGTATCTAGACTGGACATTGTCTTTCATATTTCCATCCTGGAGTAAAGTATAACAATTAATTCTAAAATTGTCTTTCTCTATATTACCATTATTAAATTGTCAATGGGAAGGCCCCTCTAGACTAGATAGATGCCTTCAGACAGAGAATTCTCCTCTGTAAAGTGGTCCTGTAACCACTCTAGGTATCATGAAGATAAGTGGTGGAAAGAAAACATAATTATCCCATAATAGTGAAAGAAGTGGGGCATAGAAGTAAATGTACATTAGCACAAAATATTGTTTTTATTATCCTATCCTTTTACCCATACTATACTCAATAAAAAATAACAACACAGAAGTGTAGAAATTTCCCTCCTGGGCTGTATTTCTTTGATTGGTGATAGTACCTTAATAAGATTTTTTTTCCCTGAGATGTATGGGATCTGACAACAAAGTTACAGTATAGGTAAGTATCAATCAGATGAGGGAGAAATAAAAGCTTTTTTTCTGGTAATACTTCATGTGTAGAATTTAGTATAGTACAGTAAGTACTCATTTCTTCTCTGTCCCTTAATAGCTAACCATCCGTAATACATTGCAATTACCACAGTTGAAAACTGTAAGATCTGCATGAAAATTTCCATGTGAGATAGAACTTTCCAGTGCAGAATATGAGTTTATGTAGTATGTTCACATGCATATGTAATTTCCCTGCTACAGACAGTTGCACTAGTGGATGACTGGCTATTTGTAGTATGGTAGTATGACTTGGACAGAGGAATTTGTCTTTAGACTACATATGTTAAATTCCACATTATGAACATACCCCTGAAAAAACCTCACCTGTAAATATAAATGGCTAAAACAATCTGTACATGAAACTTTAGGAGATGAAAATCCTAGAAGTTTTATTAATGTAATAGGAGGAATCTTTAGATACAAAGACTAAGTTGGTTCTGATTTCTTAAAGCCCTTAAAGGGCCAACGGAATGGCTTTGTTGAAAATCAATAAAAAAATAAGCAACTGAAAGCTGGTTTTGAAAAAATCAAACCATTAAGGAAGAAGAGTAAAGAGGTAAATCTTGCTATTGATTACTTTTTTGAACAAAGAAGAGAAAAATGAAGAGCTGTCTTCCAGCAACTTAAGAAGAAAGAATGCAGAGGCAGAAGTGAATCTAGTGATCTAGTGAAAGAAAGAAGTGAGGTCCATTTCAGAATCAGCAAATCTTTGGAAAGCAGTGTGATTTCCCCTTGACATGAAATCGATTGTAAGAAGGCTCATAGTGTAAATCTTTCTAAAATAATCTCAAGAAAAGAAGAGAATACATTCCATTTCTATCCCTGCATTATAATATTTATTTAATGATTTATGGTCAAAACACCAAGAAATTGTCAAACATAATCAATAAAGTAGAAAAAGGAAATTTGAGATAATTACAGATGGGTCAGCTTATATTGATGGTGGACAAAAAATTAAAACAAATGGTTAAAATGTAAGTTTATGAGCATTTTAGAAAACAACACATTGCATTGCTGAGTAGAAACCAGCATATGTTTATCGAGAACAGCCATTTGAAACTAATCTGATTTCTTTTGACTTTGATACTCTTAGCAGTTTAGCTGACCATGGAAGTGCAGTGGGCATACTATATCTTAACTTCAGTTCTATCATAAGATTCTGGTAGAAAATGAAAAAAAAAAATAGGGCTCACTTAATCAGTAGATCACCTACTCTGACTTCTTCCTTCGTGAAATTATCATACATAAGGCCCTAAAATTATTGCTTAATATTGATATTACTGCAGAACTGGGAAGATGAACATAGGAAGCAAATGAAAGTAAATTCCCCATTTTCCTGCTTCATAGAATTCCGTCATAACTTATTGTGTCACAATTCCAAATGTGAAACTGCTGGGCTGCTTCTTCAGATTTCAAACTCATGCAGAACTGAACTGAATTGAAAAAGCTTCTTGAATGAGAAGCGAAACACCTTCAAGGAAAAACAAAGTCCAATTGCCTTTTGAAAAAGGACCTTTTGGACAACCATGGATGACTAAGACTCCCCATAGACATTCAACTGTCCAAAGTAATTCAGTCTTATCATTGTTTCCAAATCAGCCCACTGAACTGAATTTGCATTTTGTCTAGAACTGTATTGATTTTTTTATGTTTTAAAACCTCTTAAAATTGATTTTGCTTTGCTTCTTTTAAGGAGAAGAGAATGTCATATGAAGGCAAATTTGCACATTAATTAAACAGTATCTGGAAGTGTGTGACCTGGTTTTCATCATGCAATCATCTTTCTGGCCATTAAAGCTTCCCTGGTTTCTCACTTCATTTCAGTCCAAAATATAGAAATTGTGTTGTGCAACAGTTCCTCCCATGAGACTTTTTCTAGTTAGGAAGAACAGTGTTATCTGTTATCTTACAAGCATCTATTCAATTCAGAAACACTACTAAAAAATTCCAAAATTCATTCTGAAGTTTGCTTAGAATAAGATACAAAAACATTGTTTTCTAAAGAGGAGAAAACGTTCAGAAAATTGGAAGAAAGATTTTGACACAGTATTGGTGCAGTGGTTAGAATGCAGTACTGAAGGGCTAACTCACTGCTCACTCCAGGAGTTTGATTCTGAGCAGCTCAAGGATAACTCAGCCTTTCATCCTTCCATAATTGGTAAAATGAAGATCCAGATTATTGTGGGCTAACTCAATAACTCACTTAGAGAGCCTAGAAAGCACTGTGAAGCGGTATATAAATTTAAGTGTTATTGCTATTTCTTGTTTTAAAATATTTTATTTTCATTTCCATAACATATAATCACATGTATATTATTACATAGACAATATCATGTTGTAAGAGAGGACAATATACATGTGCAATCATACTACTTTAAAATCAAACCTGGAATAGTTCCCCCACTCCCCCACTCCCCCCCACAACCTACCCCCCCACTTCCCAGAACCCGTACACGGTATAGATATTTAACAACCACAGTCTAAGATATATTGATAAAAAATAAAAGTAAGAAATTAATAATCTCTTTACATTGAACTTAGCTCCTCCTTGCTAAATTAGCTATAAACAGTTCAAATCGTTCCTAGTCTTAAGCATAGGCTATCTGGAATTTCTTAGTTCCATATTTATTTTGTATATAATCGATCCATTTTTTCCAGTCTCGTTTGTATCTCTCATTTGAATGGTCCTTAAGATATGCAGATATTTTCGCCATCTCAGCTAAATTTGTGACTTTCAGTGTCCATTCTTAGATTGTAGGCAAATCTTCCTTCTTCCAGTATTGCGCCACCATCAGTCTTGCTGCCGTTATTAAATGCAAGATCAGATTAACCTCTACCACTGTACAATCAGTAATTATACCTAACAAGAATAACTGAGGAGTAAATTTTATCCTTTTTTAAAGAATATTTTGTATAATCCACCATATTTTTATCCAAAATGCCTTAACCTTTTGGCAGGTCCACCATATATGAAAATATGTAGCATGAAGAGAACCACATCTCCAACATTTGGGTTGTAAATTCGAATACATTGAGGCCAATTTTTTAGGGTCTAAATGCCATCTATAGAAGTGCTATTGCTATTTCTGAAAGGTTGATTCTGATGATTCCAAGGAACACTCATATCAGTTTTGCTTAGTCTGTGTTTTTCAGCCAAGAAATCAGAGAAATAATTCCAGCTGTTGAAAAACTTAATCCTTTAAGATTTAAAATAACTTTGGGCTATTATAACAACCTTCAGTTCTTCCTGACCTGATTTTTTAAAATGAAAACCTTCCTCCCACCTTTTTAAACATTGCTTTCCTCTTTTAAATGTTACAGACTGCTTTTATGTTTTAACATTTTATTGTACATTCTCTGTGAGAGAAATGGGGAGTTTTAAAATGTGATAAACATACTAAAATAAATTTTATTTAAATAAAATAAAATAAATATTTAAATAAAATAAAATTTTAAATATACATTCACTAAAATATTTTGTTTAAAATGGCAGAAATTTAATTCTTGCATTCCAAACTCTTTTATTTCATTTTCATTTTTCTTTATACAATCACTTAAATACTGTGCAGTTAAAACAAAGCAATAAACACAACTCATCATACACCCTTTCTTCTACCCCTCCAACTTTCATTTCTCCCCTTCAACAATCCCCTCTTCTACTTCCCCTCCCCCTCAACCATTCCTTTCTCCCCCTTCCCACCATCTCACCCTCCTTACATTCCCTTCTCACTCCCTCTTAATTCCTCCCTCTTCTTTCCCTCTACTCCTCACTTCGGTGTATTTTTACTGTTCATTGGACTATTCGTTTTGTAATTTACACTAAAATTATAAGAAGAAAAATTAAAAGAAAGGGAAAAAAAAGAAAGAAAAGAAAAAGCAACAGTATCCAAGTGCATTCATTGTTTTAAAAATTGAATCTATATTTCTACCCTTCCCCCCTCCCCCCCATGAACCCCCCTCCCAGACCTCCTTCCGACTTCCCAGATCCCATTCCCGACATCGTTCCTTATCAAGCAAAGTCTGGAGTATATTGAAACCAAATAGATTAGAAGCTAAAAAAAAATAAAAAACATAAAAATAAAAAATAAAAATAAAAATAAAAAGAAAAGGGGAAAGGGGAAAAAGACCCCCCCAAAAAAGAGAAATCAATAAACTCTCTACCTTAAGCTCAGCTTCCCATCGTTATTAACACTTAAGCAATGTGCATCATTCCTAGTCTCGATTAATTTATTACTTGCAGGATTTCAAACTATGTTGAAACCAAGTGAGTTAATCAAATAGAATTCTACTCTAGCTAGGGACCTTATCTCTTTATCTAAATATGTATCCATTTCCAAACCTTTAATATATCCCTTTTACCTCTTTCTCTATAAAGCAACTTAAACACCTCAAATATTTCTCTCGGTTTCTATTCCAACTCCTCTCATCCTGCGTCTACCCGTGTCCATATATATATTTTATTATCATCCATACACCTTCCCTATTTGCTCCGCCTTCCTTCAAGCTCCCTGAGTATATTCTTCCAAACATTATGTTCAAATAAACATTACTATAGAAGTCAACTTACTTTCTGGCTCAAAATAAGCTCTAATTAAACCTTCACTACCCTCCCATCTGCGCCACCCTTCCCAACTCGATTCAACCTAAACCACAATCCGGAAGCATCACAATCTCCGCCTCCCTCACCCTAGAGAATAAAACATAAGCAATTTATGTAAAAGTTCCAAGTTGTCCATCAAGTCTTTTTTTTTTTAAGTCCCATACAATATAATTCCCGAAGCGATCAACATCATTTCTTACAGCCTTAATGTCTCTTGATCGGTATACCACTATGCCATTTTCTACAAAACATAGTCACAGAGTATTATTCAAGTTACGATTAAGCAAATGTTTTGGAAGCATAACTAAATCCTTGTTCTCCGCTCTGCTGCCCTTCCGAAGGGGAAAAACGATAGCTCCCATCTTGTAGTTGTGTGATTGGTTGTTTCTCTTGTACTTCTCCTTGTATTTGTCCAAGTCCGGGTAATTCAGGAAGTCCCGCCTTTAGAATCTTATGATAAAAGTCTCGGGCTTCACAAGCTGAGTTGAGGCGATGTTTCTGATCATCAAGTGTGACTGTAATACCAAATGGCGCCTCCCATCTGTACTGTATCTGATTGTCTCTAAGTTCTTTAGTTAAAAAAGCATAGTCCCTCCTGGCTTTTAACATCTGGGGTGGCACCTCTTTAAAAACGATCAAATCCTGTCCATCAATTCGCAGCCTGTTGTTGTAGAACTCTTGTAGTATCGTGTTTCTGGATTCTTTTGTAGCAAAATATATAACCACATCTCTCGGAAGCTGTCTCTGTTTTGCTGTCCACAAATTATGGCGGTAAATTTTTTGGATCTGCCAATCAAAGTTGAGTCCTGGACCTCCCACCACACGACTGAAAGCCTCAAAAAAGGTCTGCTTCAAATTCTCCTGTTCGTTTTCACGCAATCCCCTAACTCTTATTGCAAACGCAGTCTTTTTATAATTTGTCATAACAAGTTGTCTCTCTGCCTTTTCAATTTCTGTTGCAGCTTTTCAATTTTAGATGTCAAATTAAAATTGTCTTGTTCCAAAAGTTCCAATTTATCCTCCATTCCTGCAACGTAATCTGTCATCACGGTTATAACTCCGATGGTATCCTCCCTTGTTTGGGCAATCTTGGCATCAAATTTATCACATAGTTCCGAAATAAATTGCATTATTTCCTCTCTAAATTCTCTGATGGTTTCAAAAAGAAATTCTTTCGTTAACAGATCTCCAGTAGAGGGCGTAGAAGGCATAGACTGTGGCTTTATAGCGATTACTTGGGATGTATTGTTAAGAAAACACTTAGAATTTTTTGACTTGGGAGCCATTATAAAAGAACAAAAGCGAACAAACAAAGTCTCTGCACACCTTGATTTACAATAAAATACTTTGAGTAAACTTTGGCAATTAGTAAAGAAAAGTCTTCAGGAAAACAGGGCTGATTAAATATATCAACTGCGAAGGCTATAAAATCGCCATTTTGAAAAACAGTTAAACAAAGGGGGTTTTTGTAAGGTTGAAGCTGGTATTTTAAATAATAATAAACAAAAAAGGTTTTCAGGAATGGTCGCTGCCGGACCGATTTTAAATAGCTTAGATTTGTTCGGGAGGGCGAGGACGGCCTGCCTTGGGCTGAAAAAAACAGCTGAGAAGATCTGGCTGGAGTAAAAAAAAAAGCTCAGCTTTGTGTTGAACCTCTTCTCCGTTCACAGCGAAAGACAAAAGGCTGTGAATTTCAAAGAGATTCTAACGACTGAGCTCCTCCCTGCCCCTTTCTGCCTAAAAGGGGAGATATCTATAGATCTTTTAGATATACAGACCAGAACTCTGAAGGGAGCTCCGTTGAGCCCCCGACGGCGACAGACTCCTCCCCCGGAAGCAGAAATTTAATTCTTTTACTGAATTTTGTACTGCTCCTCTTACTTTGAAGCTTCCTGAGTTATCTTTTTTTTAGAAATCTTCAATAATGCTTAGATACTTACATAAAACAACCAAATTCCTTTTTATCATCTGCCACTAATTACAATCAAACAGTCTCATTTTTAACATGTTTCAAAGATTATATCTACTTATTTCCTATACAGAATTAAAGATGCTTTAAAGGATAAAATATTCAGACTTAGAATTACATTTTTCTGAGAATGACAGCAAATGTGAGACATGAAAAATAATACTTCTGTCTGTTAAACTGTTTTCAAAAGGAGACAGTGTTATAATATCAAATGTCCACTATCTGAAACAGTCAAGTCTTCCAATATATTATTTCATTAAAGATTCCCTGTAACTTGTCTTCACTGATGTTTTGAAGCATTTCATTATGGCACCCACTATGAATAATTATATGTCTGTAAGAAACATTCACTTCTGACAGCAACTAATTTATTCCAGAGAATTTTCAAATACAGCTCATTGGCAAGTCTTTTTATTCTTTTGCTGTTCACTTTGTCATTGCAAGTAATTAGACATATGTATTGATTTAGTCCTTCACTAAATATGACTAAATATCTAGTTTATAACATACTGTCTAATTTCTTATCAGTCTTCACTGCTTCTAATACAGGAATATAATTGTTTTCTTTATCGCTTTATAGTGAATCTTTTGACTTTGTGCTCATTTGAAAGAGGCAGAAATAGAAAATCATTCTATGTATAATAACAGAAATGTTAGCATAGATAGTAAACTGAAAGCAATAATGGCAATTTTTAACATTCCTAAAAAGCAATGAAGTATTAGTTTGGTGTATTGATATGTCGCCTGAAAAAAATATTGTTAGTGTCTAGCAATAATAAGTCTATTTAAAAATTAAATAAATAAGATTTAAATTGTTCTTTTAAAATCACTCAAGTGATATTAGAACCAATTCAGGCAGCTACAAAATATAAATATAAAGGTAGAGGGAATTTTTCAAAGTTCTAAAAAGTTTGCATGACTTCTCATACCACAAATATAAGTTTTGATCAGATCATTCCATTGTAGTATCTATAGTGCTCCTGACCTAAATCTGGCAAAAATAATATCAGAAGCATGGAATTAGTTCATAAAAAATAGTTTTAAGGCCTGGAAACAACATTTGATTAAGCTAATTGTGTTCTTCTCAAATATTAGTTCTGTGAAAAACATATACACTTTCTCCAAAAGGGCACCTACTTCAAAGGAAAGAAAACATTAGGGATTTTCAGAAATCAAAAGGATCTTAGACAAAAGATCACAATTGGGTCAGAATCACTTCAAAATTTCATAGCATCTATGAAAACCATAAGTATGTCCAAGGTTATTATAAACCCAAAAGATGGAATAGTGAGTGGGCACTCTGCAGATGTAGCTGTTTCTTCAGAATGGTCGAAACATGATCTGGAGATAGAGAATATAAAACATAAATGCTTTTTAAGAGACATATAATTTCTGGTTACCAATAATTTAATTAGCATTGTGGATGCCCACAAGCAAATGACTGATAAAGATTCTCCATCCAAGATGATTTATAGAGCCAGATGATTTTCTGGCTTGTTGATTTTTGCAACAATCCAGTAAGAACTTCAGCAAAGTAGTCAACCTTTGGAATGTGGAGGCAGTGAAGATGCTTGACAGATTTGCTGCTGAGAATAACTTTAATTTGCTGAACAGCTCAAATAGTCTGAAGAAACAGAAAAGAAAAATAACAATAGCACTCTACCTTTCCTGGATAGCCTTATCAGCAGGGAAAATAATGGCAGATTAAAAAGCAAGTCTATTGAAAAACAACCCACACTCTAGGTTATACAACCCACATACATGAGCACCAACTAGCAGTCAGAAGACACAATAACAATTCCTTAATCTTACAATACATGGATAAACTCAACCATAGTTTCAACTGTAAGCATCCTAAAACAAGCTAAATCCAAAAACATTAGGAAATTCTTAGAAGGCTGACATTCAGACATATCAGCCATCAATAGACATCTAGAAATAAACCATGTTTATCAGGGTGGGTTGCTGCTGGCATTACTGCCGGTTCGGTGCATTGCAAAAATTTTAGGAATCTTAGATAGGATGTATCTTAGGAATTATAATTCATTGACAGTGTATTTACACATATCAGTACACTGTAAAACCCAAAGCAATGTAAATAGGAAATTTACACATTATTGATTACCAATGTGGCAGTGCATTTTGAGGATAGTTGCTTGCTTGGTTTTTATATCTTTTCAACCCAATAAGTGAGCCATGAACTACAATTAAAACATGGTATGTTTAACAATTTCATTAGTTTAATGTCAAGCTCTGGATCTTCATCTGTAGGGCATTGTAGCAAAAGAGCCATTCATTGGAACACTTTGGTTGGTCATTATCTCTTCTACAAAATTGCTATATTATTATATAATTGAATTTCCAAAAGCAAAATTGTTCATATCTACAGCTCAAAAAATGGGAGATCAGAAGTACTAATTTAATTTTCTCACAGTGAAACAACATACTAAAAGGATAATCAGATAAAATTACAACTAGGTGTTTTCTATATCATAGGTTTAGAATAGAATAATAACGTTATTATCACTTTGAACGTACACTAATCGACATACATTAAAATGAAATTTTCATACAGCTTGATTTAGTATTTACTCTCTTTCTCACTTGGAGCCCTCAAGATCTGTTTGCATTTCTGGAAATAGATAGGGTACCATCCATACTCTATATTTGCTTCTTTATGTACAATTTCAGCCCGTCTATGCATTGAATAGCTAAGCAGTAAAACACGTGGTCAGTGAATGGCAATATCTAAGCTCATCTAAATGGATAGGAACAAGTCTTTTCTTAGGCATCTTCACATTCTGTTTAGAGGGAAAGGCCATATAACACATCAGCATTTGGCTTTTGTGCTGTTTCTGTATGAGCTTTGAATGTATTTGGTCCCATCCCATAATTATCATGGGACAGCTGAGCTGATTTATTGCTGCAAGTCCAGTTTTCCATTTGAATTCAATAAAATTTGAGAACAGGCCATTTTTCTATTGCTCAGAATTCTCGCCTCTTGCCCGCTAAACTTTGTCTTTCCCCATATTTATAAGCCATTTAATGTTATGTCTGCATTTTACCAGCTTTTTGAGCATAGTTATATTTTATTTAGGAGAATCTAAATCTCCAGGACTGTAAGTTTAAATATTGGATCTTATGTTTTTTCTTACTGACAAACAACAGTCATCTGTTTCCCCTATAAACCATTATAGGTTACTAACACCTGTTTGCCATTCTACTATATCAATCCTTGAGTTGTAACCATGTCACTCATCCTGCATTTTTGGAATATGCTTAGAAGAATTAAGGATACTCTAGAGCAGATGTGAATTGAAGAATGATTTAAAGGGAATATAAAAGAAATATCATAAACAGAAGTATCCTCAGGTAGACTTCTTTTTTAGTGTTATCTAATTATATAATTCATGTGTGAATAAAAAGGAACAAAGTAGCACAATTATTCCTAATCTCCAATGTTGCAGGTGCAACTAAATCTATCAATCCAAATTTATACTTTCTGTTTGCTGAATTGCCAACATGCGTTGTTCACCACTTCTTTAGCACATGAATGGATAGTGTTATCCTCCATGCATTTTCAGTTCATCACAAGTGTGTCTTTCATCCATGTTTTGAAGTCCAATTCAGAACAATAGTCTATCCAAGTAGATAGTCTGTACTAGATCTTTCTGATCTAGTGACAGCCCTAGTTTTTATTAACTACAGAATCTAGCATACCTACTTCGCTCCTCTCCTCCAAGTCAGTGTCTTCAGTAGCTATTTTATTCTGGACTACTGAGTTCCTATATTTTTTCACTAATTGGCAGCTGCAATTTTTATGATCTAGTATTTATGATTGGGTCAATAATGGCCCAATAAGACAATAAAATTTCTTCCTCCTATATTTTTCCAATCCATGGAGAGTTCTTCCTCCTTACAATTCTCAGTGGATATCCTTTCTGGTGATGCCAACACTCTTTTTGCTTTTCACTCCATGGAAAATTGCCCTCTCCCACCCCAAATATTAAAGTGGACAATTAAGACAATTAAGATTTGAGGTGGGAGACAGTAAGGACTGTATTTGCACTGAGCACCAACTTGGTCCTATTGTTAAAGCATGTGATGTGGCTTACAATGTTTAAAGTTAGCTTCTGAAATAGTCAGGAACAGTATGAGAAAGAAGTAGTTTAAAATGGAGGGCAGAATTGCTCTCACTGTCCTTAAAAGAGCATTTTTAAGTACTGGAGGGGCTTGTATTCACTGGGGATATTCAAATCTTGCGAAGACTCTACAATTCAGCTTCACTTACCACTGGATATCCAGCAGCTATAAGGTCAGGATACAGAAATTTAGGGATGGGCTTAGAGTTGGCAATCCTGTTTTCAGTGGCATACTTATCTTTCTCCTTCTGCATTCTGCCACATAATAAGTTATTTCTTTCTGAGCATGATCTTAAAACAAACTACATATTTTTAAAAGTTTTGGTAGACAAAATGAATTTTTTTTTTAGTTTTCAATAATCACATACCCAAAACCTTTCTCATTTATGGGGTGTGTGTGCAAGGCTGTGGATTCATAAAATTTATGCTTTTTATATGTTTAGATTGTTTTTGTTTTCTTTCCCCTTCTCATTACAAAAAAGAAAAAAGTAATTATTTTGCCTACCTGTTTCACCTAAAGGTCTCAAAACCCAGAAGACAATACATGAAAACTAATATTAAAAACAGTTAATAATAAAAAAGCTATAATGCAACTCTTACATTTAGTGACCTAACAAAAGAAATTTGAAGTATAATGCCTACCCATGCATGTAAATTCTGTCTGAAATGGTTTTATTTTTATAGAGCCCTTATTAGATTGGGTCATTTTTATTGTTGAAGATGTGGATACAATGAGTGCCTTTATTATTCTGTCTGTGTAATGTTTTATTAGAATTAAAATATTAGGCCATACTTTCAGAAGCATGGAGGATTTGATTTAAATCAAGTTGATTTAAAACATAATTTTTAAAGAGAAACTGTCATCTTTGTCCTGCAGCGGCTTCTCCTCTGATCTGCTGTTGACTCATCGACAGTCCCATTCACTTTAATGGGACAGCTGGTGATGCGGCAGTGACACAAGGTGAGGGACGTGGCAGGAAGCAGGTGAGTTGATGCCCGCCAACAGGCACTGCCATGATCAGTGGTGGGTTGCAAATCCCGTTCCAACCGGTACAGTTGGAATGGGACCGGCAGTGTCCTCATTGACACACGTAGCATGTGCGCACATGCGCACAGCGTGCACATGCATTTAAGCAACTCCGCAACACTCTGTAATGCTCCAGCTGCTCCGTGGAGCATCGCGCAGGCGCTGTATGCACCATGCGGCTGTGTGGAATCGCAAAAGCCTTTAAACTCCGGTAAGGAGCTTGGGCGGGTGGGTGGATCGTCCGGAGCACCATACTGGAACGGTATCCGGTGCTCCGGGCTGGCTCCAGTACGTGCTTACTGGGGCATACCGCCTGCAACCCACCACTGGCCATGATGGATCTGAAATGACAGGTCCTCTTTAATATTATATTTATAAGCTGCTTAGAATGTTTCACTTTTATTTTTACTGTTTGCTCTTCTTCTTCACACTTAGAGCCTGGTGGTACAGATGAATTTCTCTTCAAACAATCATACAGTTTATAGTGTATATAGATTTGCAAAACAATGGGATAAGGGAATGTTCCTGAACTTTGGTTTATGATTTATCTAGTGATTTTTGTGAAATTGTGTCAATGCATCAATGCAGTGCATGTTATCTCAGCTTGCAGAGCTTGGATTCATTGAATGAGTTTACAAAAAATGTAAATATTGCCGAATATACGGCCTCATGCTACATAATGAAGTTCCATTTCATGCTGAATAAATTAAATTATTAATTTATTTTAAATATAAAACTATCTTTAAATAGATTTTTGCTCCAAAAACATTATATTAAAATAAATTTGATAAAAATAAAAAAAATCAGATTTAAATAAAAAAAATAGATTTAAAATTTTTAACACATTTTTTTATTTTTTTAAAAAAACAATCATCAATTTTTATTCTCTCTGTTCAGAAGTAATTTCATTACAGTGACGCTGGAAAAAGTTGCCCATAGGTAGAATTCTATCCACATTTTAAACCCATTAAATGAAGGTCATCCAGTATTTCCTAATTCAGACAGATGCAGTCAGAACATCTAAAATTATCTTTTGAGTGAAGGGTTGAGAATATTTCTAATTTTCAAAGTGTGTGAAATGGGCAGAACAAAAATCCAATTTGAACTCATTGGAGATGTATATAATTGTATATATACAATTCAAATATAATTAATCTAGTCACTTCCCAGTTATATATTTAATTGGTTTTACTTGTATGAACATATCTACAAATTGGTGACAAGGTTTAGCACAGAGGTAGCAACACCTAGACAGAGTTGGCTAATCTTGAAAAAAAATGAAAAATAATATTTGGGTAGGATATTCCCCCTGGAAATCCAGGGTTGCAAGTGAGATTGGAGAATAAGATAATATCCAAAGAAGGCCATGGCAACTTTACATATGTTTGTGAAGAAAATGATATGAATATGCCCATGTACTCATCACTAATCAAGCCTAATCTGCAGAAAGCTTTAATTAAGCCTTACCCTAACTTTGGGGAGTCTGTAAGTTATATGAAGCTTCAAGAATCATATGCATCCCTAGAGTTTTATAAATAATGGATTATAGAAACAGGACATATTTCAGAGCTTTTATCTTATAAGAGAGGTTTATAGTGATACCATTATCCTATTAAAGGTAATTCTCAGTTAACAACTACTCATTCATAGCAAGGTGCTTAAAGAAGGGAACTTCTAACAGGTCTTATAGTTGCCGCTATTGCAGCTTCCCCTGTGTTGTGTGATAATGATTCACATGATTGGCAAGTGGCCTGCAATTATAATGCTGCAGCATCCTGCAATCATATGAGCACCATTTGCAACCTTCACTGCTAGTTTCTGATAAGCAAATCAATAGAGAAGCTGTCAAAAGGTTGCAAATGGCAATCACATGATCATGGAACATTGTGACCATGTTGGTTTCACCTAGTGAAAGCAACTTGGACTGCTGTTATAAATTGGTGAGATCATATGATATCATGCTTTACATCACATTGCTTAGTTATGAACTTTTCAGTCCCAATTATAATTGGTAAGTGATATGTATCTGTATATTGAAAGGAAAGAAGCAGTGAACTTTCCAGGCATTTGCCAGGAGTCAACATTGATTCAAATGCACAAAAATAAAAAAAGAAGTACTAAAAGCATGATGTAATTAGCCTGATATTTCATAAACAAGCAAAAGGAAAGGCAAAGCAACTTATTTATATTGGTGGTTTTTTCCAAGTGATAAGACCATATAGCTTCACAAAGCAGATGCGAACTGATACATTACAGAATGAAATTGATAGAATGATAATTAAGGAAAGAGCTGAATGTAATTCTAATATATCAGATTTTTTTTCTCAGAATGAGAATGGGCACTTCTTGATCCAGTCCTGGATCCTTTACTCTTCTTAGAAAATAGAAATAAAATTCATAATGAATTTGATAAGTTAAATAAGAGGCTTGAAAATAATAGGTTAAAATTTAAAAGAGACAAATAAAAAGTTGTGTACTTTTTGAAAAATGGTCAAATGTGCAGATACCAATAGGGATTTATGGACTGACGACAGTAGTTCTGAAAAATATTGAAACTAGAATTGACTATAAATTGAATAAATTATTGGATGTAATACACCCACTTTATGCTGTATTACCATTCCATTTTAATCCTGTGTCAAAGTCAGGGCATTATCCTTTACGAATATTTTAGAATTGGAACAAATTGGTTCCCAAAGGCAGTAAAAGTTGTCAGTGGAGTAGAAATTAAATCCTTTAAGAGAGCTTCACCTTGAGGGGAAAAAAGACGAAGCAAGAATTTGATAGATTCTCTGAATACCTGTCAAACAGAAGAAGGCCTGTCTTCTATCGTCCCAAAATGCAAGGCATAGAATGATGGCTTTATGTTACAGGAAGATATCTTTCTGTTGAGTATTAGGAAAAAAATTCCTGACAGTAAAAGCAACTGACAATAGAATACAGTGAGCTGGAAACCCCCTTCTATTGGATGTGTCGAAGCAAAGTCTAGGGGGTATCTGTTCTGGATCTGTTAATATGGATTCCTACACAGATCAGTGGTTCACTTAAATGGACCTTACAATTCTACGATTTTATGCAACAGCAGTTGGCAAGTTGCATCACTTTTAAAACTTTAAAACCAATTACATTTCTGTGGAATGGATTATTAACTGTTTGGCCACAAAATGAGACCTTCCCAGTGGTGAGTTTAATAACATCTGCTCTAAAGTGCTAGATTGTGCAGCTGCTTGGTAATAATTTAACAGCAGTTCTCTGAACAAAATATTAACTCTATTAATGCCATCCTTTAATTTAAAGTATTTATCATACCTCGCTCTCAGTGGGAGGAGGTAGTTAATTTCAAGGTTCATATAATGAAATGTACTCTCATTTCAAAACCTGCTAGGAGTCTTCAAGGCTCAAAAAACTGTTTAACTGATTATACAACATTTCAGGAATAAGCTGCTAGTAAAGATTTAGTCTAACTGATTAAGAATCACTAAGACAAAATATGAAATCTAGACTTGTATACATTTTTGTGCATGATATTACCTAAAATTTATGATCTTGGTTCATGGTACGAACAGTATAAATTACAGGAAATAACATAGTATTTTGTGTGGATAAAATGCATAATTTATAATTTTGCCTATGCAATTTACCTTAATACAATATGTAAGAAACCTATATTTTAGTAGGCATTTCACCTAGTTGTTTTGTGTGTAATACTTAAATACTTTTTCAATAAGTCATTCCAGAAAATAATTGTGGATGTTAGTCATGATAGAATGGACCAGGTAAATATTATTTGCCATCCTGTAATGGGATCTCCCATGGATGCATACTTATTTTGAGAAAACAGTTGAGGGTGAAACAATACCTTCACATATATATGAAGATTTTCATGGATGGACTGGAGAAGAAACTGCAACGGGTTAAGATGGTAGCAGAAAAGGAACTCTGGTTTGAGGAGAAGAAAATCAGGAAGACATTTAGGCAGTTAAGGCTGCTGAAGAAGTACTACTAAAAGATCCCCGAAGACCACCAGTTCCTAAATAATGGAAGATGAAGGAAGACAACATGGCAGAAATCACACCTATCTGGTACACATAGATAGAGAAGGGTATCCAAAGATCATGTTCTTCAGACACGTGGAGTTTCCAACTCTGCTATTGATTAACTATACAGGGATTTCAGTATTGCTATCTATACACTACTAATTTAGGCACATGAACTTCAGAAGAAGCAATACTTTGCAAACAGGAAAATAGTCAATCACTGATCAATAACAATGATAAAATGATTTATATTTATACTACCTTCTAACATTTATGAGTTACATCAGAGATGCAGAAAGGAATGATTTACAAGTTTTAGTAATTTGCACATTATCTTGAAGAGCCAAGGTGGCGCAGTGGTTAAATGCAGCACTGCAGGCTACTGCTAGATCAGCAGGTCAGCGGTTCAAATCTCACCGGCTCAGGGTTGACTCAGCCTTCCATCCTTCCGAGGTGGGTAAAATGAGGACCCAGATTGTTGGGGGCAATATGCTGACTCTCTGTAAACCGCTTAGAGAGGCCTGAAAGGCCTATGAAGCGGTATATAAGTCTACTGCTATTGCTATTGCTATAATATGTATTGACATTATATTTTTCAAAAGCTAGAAGTCATCGCTTTGTTCCCTATTTGTTTGATTTGATTTGATTTGTTTATTATTTATAGGCCGCCCTTTTCCCTGAGGGGACTCAGGGCGGCTTACAATTTGTGGGGAGGGGAATACAAGACAAGACATGAGACAATACAAAAGTAAAAATAGAACACAACATTCATTCATCATTCGGGTGGGGACGGATTAGAATCTTTATCCCCAGGCCTGACGGGATAGCCAGGCCTTGAGGGCTGTGCGGAAGGTCTGGACGGTGGTGAGGGTGCGAATCTCCACGGGGAGATCGTTCCAAAGGGTCGGAGCTACTACTGAAAAGGCTCTCCTCTGCGTAGTTGCCAGTCGACACTGACTGGCGGATGGAACTCGGAGGAGGCCTAATCTGTGTGATCTAATAGGTCGTAGGGAGGTAATTGGCAGGAGGCGGTCTCTCAAGTACTCAGATCCACTACCATGGAGGGCTTTATGGGTGGTAAGTAGCACCTTGAAGCGCACCCGGAGATCAACAGGTAGCCAGCGCAGCTCGCGGAGGATAGGTGTTATGTGGGCGAACTGCGGTGCGCCCACAATCACTCGTGCGGCCGCATTCTGGACTAGCTGAAGTTGCCGGATGCTCTTCAAGGGCAGCCCCATGTAGAGCACGTTGCAGTATTCCAGCCTAGAGGTCACAAGGGCCCGAGTGACCGTTGTGAGAGCCTCCCGGTTCAGGTAGGGTCACAACTGGCGCACCAGGCGAACCTGGGCAAATGCCCCCCTGGTCACAGCCGACAGGTGGTGGTCAAAGGTCAGCTGTGGGTCCAGGAGGACTCCCAAGTTGCGAACCCTGTCTGAGGGGTATAAAATTTGGCCCCCCAGCCTGAGTGATGGAACACTAGCCAAATTATTGGGAGGGAAACACAACAGCCACTCGGTCTTGTCTGGGTTGAGTACCAGTTTGTTAGCTCTTATCCAGTCCCTAACGGCTTCGAGACCCCGGTTCATCACGTCCACCGCTTCATTGAGTTGGCACGGGGCGGACAGATGCAGCTGAGTATCGTCCGCGTATTGGTGGTATCTTATCCCGTGCCTCCGAATGATCTCGCCCAGCGGTTTCATGTAGATGTTAAATAGCAGGGGGGATAAGACCGAACCCTGCGGCACCCCATATGTTAGGTGCCATGGGGTCGATCTCTGCCCCCCAACCAACACCGACTGCGACCTGTCCGAGAGGTAGGAGGAGAACCACTGCAAAACAGTGCCTCCCACCCCCACCTCCCGCATTCGTCGCAGAAGGATACCATGGTCGATGGTATCGAAAGCCGCCGAGAAGTCAAGGAGAACCAGGATGGATGCATGGCCTCCATCCCTGGCTCTCCAGAGATCATTGGTCAATGCGACCAAAGCGGTTTCTGTGCTGTAACCAGGTCTGAAGCCGGACTGGAAAGGGTCAAGGTAACTAGCTTCCTCCAAGGACCGTTGAAGCTGGAAGGCCATTTTTGTTGACAAAAATGCAATCTCTTCTTCAGTTATAAGCAGTTCAGTTGTTATGTTTAACCTGTATTGGTGCTTTCCTAGACCATTGATCTATTGCCATCCCTTCCTCCTAGTCTAGTAAAGCCAGTTCCCGAATATTTCCTATCTCTAGAAATGTATATGATATTTCAGAATCCTGTTTATAAAGGGATTCAATTGATATCTTCCTTTAATCTTATGTTTGTCTTTTAGGAAATTAGGTGATTATTGAATACATTACTTGTACATTTTCTTATGATTGCGCTGATATTTTTTTTAAAAAACTTGAATTTTCTTCTAATATTTCTTTAATCAGCTAATATTTCTAATTGAGATTTAATTGAGCTTCTCTTTTCTTGCTTGGCATTGAAAGTCTGTGTTATAGTGATTGCTTGACTACTCCACTTGGAAAAGTTCTTGTTTACTCGATAATACATTTTCATTTTCTCTTTTCTGTGTTGTAGTCCATTAGACTCTGATATGGTATATCTGAATCAGTGGTGGGATTCAAATAATTTAACAATCAGTTCTCTGTCCTGATGAGCAGCTGGGTAGGTGGGGATCAGTGGTCATGTGACTGGGTGGGCGTGGCCAACTGAACGTCACTCAGGTCGATGGGCGCTTCTCATTAGCTGTTACAATGTAACAAGGGTTAACTGGAGAGGCAGTTTTTGTAAGCAGGATAATAAAGATTAGGCTAGAAACAACATCAGAATGTTTCCTTCCTGCCTTCTTTACAGGATTAGCTCTGTAAAGTGGGGGGGGGAACAAAATGAGATTTCTTCCAACAACCGGTTCTCCAAACTGCTTAGAAAGTTAAGAACCAGTTCTCCTGAATAGGTGCGGACTGGCTGAATCTCACCACTGATCTAAATATAATTAGTGTGTTTTATACATTATTTAGCTGATATTAGCAGTGAACAACAAGACTTCATAAAACATTATTAACCTATCTCCAGCTTTTTGGTATTTCCAGTTCTAAATTTCCTCAATTCTCCAACTTTTGTTTTCAGCTGCTATTTAGCAGCCTCTTTTGCAATTTAGCATAAAATTCATTGGTATCCTCTACCACAGTATCAATATCATTGCATAACACGAAAGTTTGCTGCATTGACATTAATTATAATACTGTTTGTGTCTATATTAGCAATGTTTATTTTGAGTATCATTGTTGCTTCATCAAAAATGTCATCAAAAAGCACAACAAAGAATGTTTTTTTCTGTGCTGTAGAGATAGAGGTCATCTAAAGGATATGTGGAGGCCATGTGCAGCAAATCGCCGCACCTCAGCAACTGTTTATCTCAAATGTCTACGAGCGCACCTAATTAGCACCACCAGGCAGTACCAGGAACCATCTAGATATGTGAGACTTTACCCTGGCTTAGAGATTGACAAGGAGAATACACCAATAACGATGCTGTTGCTATATATCCTCTTTGCTGTTTGTTAAACCTGTATAAAAAGCAATAAACTCTGCGAAGGCAGACAGATATTTTGGATACCCTGTTATGACTGGTTTCTGAATCCATCACTGCGCCAACCAGAAAGCTCAAATTGTCCAAAGAGTTGCTGATTCAGTTCTACAAAAGAATTATTGAGTCTGTCATCTGCACCTCCATAACTATCTGGTTTGGCTCTGCAACCAAACAAGACAAACACAGATTTCAACAGATAATTAGATCTGCAGAAAAAACAATTTCTACCAATCTGCCTTCCATTGAGGACCGTATACTGCACGAGTCAAAAAGAGCGTTGTGAAAATATCTACAGACCCCTCGCATCCTGGACATATTTTTTCAACTTCTGTCCTCAAAACAATGCTCTAGGGCACTGCACACCAGAACAACTAGACACAAGGACAGTTTTTTCCCGAATGTCATCACTCTGCTTAACAACTAATTCCCACAACACTGTCAAATAATTTACTAAGACTGTATTATTATTATTATTATTATTATTATTATTATTATTATTATTATTATTATTATTATTATTATTATTATTATTATTCCTTCCTAGTATCTATCTCTTCCCACTTATGACTATAAACATGTTGCTCATATATTTCAATTTATATTGTTTTATTTGTTTACTAGTATGATTTGAGAGCTTATTAGTAACCTTGACTATCACTAAGCATTGTATCTTTTTATTCTTGATGAATGTATTTTATTCTCCTTATGTATACTGAGAGCATATGCACCAAAGACAAATTCCTTGTGTGTCCAATCACACTTGGACAATAAAGGATTCTATTCTATTCTATTCTTCATATACATTGCTCTCCCAATAACCCTCTGAGTTTACCCACCCTTCACTCTGTTTTCTTGGTGTAGTGGCTTGGTATTTACTGTTGTCACAACTTATATTGTAATGGTATATTATGAGAAAGATAGGATCCCCAGAATCTAAACAACTTACCGTAAAGTACAAAGAAAAAGATAAATTTTACAGAACCATATTCTAGGCCTGAAATGAGGCATGTGATTAGGTAAATCAACCCTCATTCTCAATCATCAATGTCACAAGTTGTTAAATTGTGTTTTTTTAAAGGAAAACATAATGCTTTACATAATCATTCAGTGGCAAAGTTACAAAAAAGTGAAAGAGCTGCTTAAAACACATAATCAGTTTTAAATATATATCCAAAAGGTATTTTTTAAAAAGGTAAAAGAATATCTAAGATTCTTGGAAAATTGAGTAGATGTTGATTTGTCCCTAATTTAGAAAAAAAATCTGCTAGAAAAAGATTGCAAGTTACCATAAATAACAGCAAGATCATATGGAAAGGATATATATATATATATATATATATATATATATATATATATATATATATATATATATATATATATATATATATATATATATATATATATATATATATATATATATATATATATATATATATATATCTGACAATAAATTACATATACATGGGGAAATATCAACTAACCTTATGAATTATGACTGTTATAACTAAAATTGTTATCTATGCCTGAAGTAAAATCACCTTGCTTGACTTTACAGCCTTTATCTTGCTCCTTGTAATTGGTTTCCTTTATATGAGAAACTGAAGATACTTCTTTCTTTCTTTCCAGCTTCAAACTACATTTTTTTCCTTCATGCCTCCATAATTCAGACTTTTACATAACTGTAAAATACAAAGGACCTCCCTCCCCCCCTTTAGAAGGGGGAGGAGCTGTTAGGAACTCTTTTGGCTGTGTCCTCAGGTCTATGCATTAGAGATAGACTATTTAAGGAAGAAAGGCTTGAAGTATCTGTGACTGCTGAGTATCATCATGACAATCCCAAATGTCAAATCCTAGTAGGAAAGGTGTTCTGTCCCCCCTTCACGGCTCTTAACAAACGGCAAGCAGACAAACTTAAAAGGAAGTCTTTCTTTATCAGTTCTCGGCTCAGACTGGCTTCGAGCCCAAAAATAACATAAATACAGTCTCTAACGAGATAACAGAATACAAAACAACTCTTACAAGCAATGCACTTCTCCAAGTGTAGCCTTGAATCAGGATTACAGGAAACACAAAGCACTTATCCAAGTGTATCTTCCATAAACCACGATTGATGATCAAGCAATGTTGTACCAAACAAGGAACGCACGAAGGAACGTTGACTCCTGCGACTAGGGCGTGGCAGCATCCGTCCTTTTATCTCCAAACCTGCCCCTAACAAGCCCCAGCTGCATAATGAATCTTATATCCCGAAAAGACTCACAGAAGACATCTGCTGAGTCACAACACTATCCCCCACTGCAGGGCCCTTTCCCCGGGGTCCGATGGTCTGGATGCGGTGGGAACGTCGTGTCCACAAGATGACCCGCACCCATTTCCCTTGGTGCCTTTTTCATGAATCCCAAACCTCTGGAGGCATAGCCCCCTTGAATCGGGACTGTTTAGGTATCCGGTGGCCACCATGTTTCCTTCCGCCCTTCACGGCGTCGACACCCTGTCCAGGGTCATCCACCCTCCGCAAGGCTGACCCACCAGCCCCCCCTACTGTCGGAGGTTGATGGCAGCTCTACCAGCTTCGGCCGAGCCTTAACACCCTGTCCAGGCCCCTCCACCCTCTGCAAGGCCGACCCACCAGCCCTCCTACCGTCGGAGGTTGATGGCACCTCTACCAGCTTCGGCCGAGCCTTAACACCCTGTCGAGGGTCCTCCATAAACCACGAT
Organism: Thamnophis sirtalis; assembly: GCF_051295495.1. Classification (NCBI taxonomy): domain Eukaryota; kingdom Metazoa; phylum Chordata; class Lepidosauria; order Squamata; family Natricidae; genus Thamnophis; species Thamnophis sirtalis. Next base: position 138,896,497 of record NW_028261382.1, read on the forward strand.
ACCAGCAGTATGTAATATTTTGTTCATAAGAACATGAATGCATTGCCTTATTTTCAAAATAGATACATATAAATTTATATTGGGGGTTGTCTACTGACATGTTTTCTTCAAATAGGAAAATATGTCCTAAATATGAGATAGAAATAAAGATTAAATGTCTGCAGATGTTATTTTTGGGGCGATGGACCACTCAAACAATGTATATCCATATAAAACTTTCCATAAGAATATTGGATATTTTGTAGCTGAGCTTGGGGTTAATATTTTCCTAATCTGACTAAGTATTAGTCAAATGTCTATATCCTCTACGTATAAGAAGTTAGAGAATTTTGATCCAAATATATGTATCCAAGTGCAAAGAACCTAGACAAGGAGCACAAGTTCTATATTGGAAAAATATTGTAAACTTGCTCAAGGAAATGAATCATACATTTCTAAAGAGGAAAATGCATAAATCACATATTAAAATTAATGATAAACATTATTTAATATTGAACAGCAATAATAAGCAGCTTGTTAGTTGGGTGAGCAATGTGTGTGCGTGTCTGTGTGTGTGTGTAGATATATATAATACAAGCACACAATCTATTTGCTCCAGAATGGAGAGCGCAGCCAGGAAATATGAAAATATGTCTTCCTTTTCACTAAGGTGTCATTTTTTAAATGGCCCACACAAAGATTCCCTGTCACTGACATGTCATTGAATGACTCACTAGTTTTGGTAGCAAACAAATAGTCATTTTTTTCACTTATGTGAAAATACAGCTCCTATTGAGGGGTGATAAACTAAAAAAGAAATATGGAAACTAATATTGCATATGGTAATTGTGGAAAGATTATTTTACACACAAAATATAATGAAATATTCACATTAGAGTATTGTATTATAAACTTGATGGAGCTCACAAAAATAATTCTTGTATTGACATTTTGCTGAAAGAAGAAAAGACTAAACTAATAATTTGTGGATCTGGAATTTAGAAAGATTTAAAGAAAAGATGATGAAAGAAGAGCAGAAGTCAAAATATATTTTCTTTCTTCACTCATTTTCTCATTTCCTACCTTTTTTCTTTTTCTTATTTTTCTTTTCATTTTTATACTTTATTGTATTGAAATTTTTTAAGTAAAATGTTTTTTTAAACAGTGTTTACTCTTTTTCCCATCTTCTATAAAAGTTTAAAATGTAGTAAAAGCAGTAAAATTACCTTCTAACTTGATTGCTTGTACCATTCAATAATTAATTAGCAACATACATCCTATAGTACAGTTGTGAGTTCATTTTTGAACTGTAGTTATGATTAAATTCCTTCTTAGAGTTAATCATCAGTAGTAATTGCACTAAGATGACAATTTCTCTTAGTTTACAAAACACTGATCATGTTATCCCTATGTCTGGTCTGTCTTCTTCAATGATTTTCCTGTTATCTAGTAACTCTTCAGTGAATTACCTCTTTATCAGCTAAAACTGCTTAAATCCAACTTAATTGGCTAGCCATCTTCTTTTCCATCTCCCAAACTGCAAAAGCAGTTCTCTTTCCTGCCAACATCATAACTCTTCATTGTCTCTCTCCAATGCATGAAAAACTCATATCTTTGTGAAAATTCTATCTGTATCTCCACTGTTTTCATCACACTTAGCTTATTACCTCCAGTAATGCCCTGGGTCAAGTGACAAAATGGAAGCCAGTGCTTAGATATAGTGTGCCTTCCTTCTGCTGATCCTCTGAAAGGAACAAGCTCAAATCGAAGATGCAGTTAATTCTATTGTGACTCAGAAATAACTTCCAGTGCATGAGATTACATCTCATCTTTACATTGGATCCTGAATCATGAGGGAATTTTAAATAAGCATAAAATCTAGAAAAGTACTTTAAAAAATCAAGGTAAAATTAAATCTAATCATATAGAACATGCTGTTGATAACCTCAATTGGATTTTTCCACAGCTGAAATACGTACATTTCAGTGGGTGATATACATTCTTACTGTGACTTGTAAAAATAACCTTGACAATTAAAGTTTGAATTTGACATGCTTATTGTTTGTTTTCCCAGGAAATTTCACTGAGAAATAAACAGAAAACAAGTCACTTAAAACCAATTATCTGATTCACATTTTGACACTAAATCATAATTTGTTTACCCAGAATTTGTTGAAACACTAAATTATAAAAGTAGGTTCATAAACCTCGCTGACTAGATTGATACAATTTAGCAAAACCAAACAGAAAAAGTTATATTGTGTGTAAATCAGTGAATGTGTTTTATAACATTAAATGCCCTGAAAATGTTATTTGCTGGGAGAATTTATCAGAATGTCAGCAAGTATAATTTAGGCACTTGTTTCTCTTTTACAGATTAACATTTTCATTTAATTTACATCTGCATATAAAATCAATTAATTGAGCAGGAGTAAAAATTTTAAATTAGAAAATCAATAAAGGAACACTATTCATTTTAATGTAAATCATGTGTAACAACGAATACTTAATATACTACATATATCTATTAACAAAGTACATCTCAAGATGTAATGATAAAAACTCAATTTGGTAATTAAATTATTTTGGGAAAGTATGGTTGTCAATTCATTTAATTTTTGTAAATTCGCTTTCAGTTAAATAATTTAGCATGTACTAGGTTCTTAAATTGCCACTTGTTTTTTTATATCTAATATGTCCAATGGGTTAAAATACAAGTGTAGTATGACTAAACAGGAACAATATGCAAAGAATTTAAAAAATGGGCATGATTGCAGTGAAAGGAACAGTGCAAATATCTGTTATACCACACAGGGACCCAGCAAATGTCACTATTTAGTTTTTTAGAGAACATATTTTATCAAAGTATACTGAATGTCTTCAAGTATTCAGCTTTTGATAATTAGTGCATAGGCGTATATTAATTTGTCAAAGAAACAGTACACTTTATTTTGCTCATTTTTGAGTGGGTTGGTTAATCTTCTGTTTAAAGGAATTACTCTGATTTGATGACAGAATATATAATATAGTGTATCAATCAAGATAATAGTATAAGGTAAAAAGCAGCAGCTTCCCTTTCAGGGGTGATTTCACTACAGCTTCTGTAGCTTCTGAATGTGTGTATTATTTGAAACTAATAGTAAAGGTCTTAGAAGAACTCATTTAGTTATGAGCATCATAAGTCTGATTTACATTGCTAGGCATTTGATCCTTATGATCCAGTATTAGCTACTTCTCTTGGCAATAGAACACTATGGCTCAGATGCCATTGCTATTTCTTATAATCTTATGAATTGGAATGTATTTTTCACTCCCAAATCTGTTAGCCTGCTTTTCTCACTCCAGATTTGTGTCTAATCACTTAAACAACATTTCACCTGAGCTAGTAACTAAATAATTTCAGCTTTATTATAAAGATTATAAAATCTTCAGTGTTGTGGTTGAAGTGTGCAAAGCAATTCTGCAAAATTAATGATGTGGAATTTTTATTAATCCTGCAGAGAGTGAAAAAGAGCAATTTAATGGTTTATATATATTTATTTTTAATGATATGTAGATGAGAGATGATTAGGTAGATAGGTAGGTAGGTAGATAATGCATGGATGAGAGGATAGATTTCAAAATTTCTTAATTTTCTGAAGCTTTTTGGAGGAGGTTGAGTTTATTCTGCAGTATGTTTGTTATAAATAATGTGTTTATTTAGTTTTGAGTAAACTCTAATAGGACTGAACAATCATTCTGCAGATACTTGGAACTAGTGGATCATACTCCACTGTGATCCTTGAGATTTACACCTAAATCATGTATTGAATTACCACATATGTACTGTATATAAATGCATATATGATTGTGTATATCTACTGGAGTTGAAGTGCCAACAAATGTTGCTGTTGTGCTTTGATTCAAATCAGCAGATTGAAATGCCATTTCCAAAGCCAAATTAGACTTACAAATCAAGTTTACATACACTTCACAGGGATTTTTTAAAAATTGGGATCTTTATTCAAATAGGCCAGAGACTATTATGTAAAAATGCACTATAGCCACTTTGTCCCTACGAACACATCATAAATATGGCAAAAACATACCTGGCAACATCATTTTCCTGCTTTGTGTTCATGATGTTGCTTCATCTTATCTCTAGTCCACAAGGGAAGCTGATTTCAGTCATCATTAGCTACAGTAGCATTAATATTTGCCCCCTTATTCTAACAATATCTAGAGACAATCCCAAAATAATGTATAAAATCTGTTAGGATTTCTATTATCGTGGAGATGACTGCAGTGAAGTAAAATAGTGATGGACAATAAACTTCAAGTTTGAATCATTTTCAGCTGACTCAAGAATAGGTCGACATCTGCCCCACTAGTTTGTTTAGCAGATAGACTTACTACTGGCAAACATTTAGCATGATGATATTTAATTCATTCATGCAAACATCAAAAATCATTAAGTCTCTCTTTTGCATAAAATATTCATAGTAGAGGAAAAAGCAAATAGATTGCCAAGCAAATAATTTTTCAGTTAAAATGAATAATAAAACTCATGAAGATTCAGCTGCTGAAAAAACAAAAGAATTAAGTTGCATTTTCTCAGTGAAGTTTCTGCAAAATGGGCTCCTACCAACCATAAAAAAGTAATATATGCAGCCTTGCTCTGTGGTGGATGGGAAAAGTTTGTGAGAGTGGGTCAGTGCATGTCTGGCTGGCTGTATCCATTGGCTTGATCTAAGAAGTCAGCTATGTGACTTAGAAGCAGTAATATTTTCCAAATCAGTATGTAAATATTGAATACTGTATGTACAGTATGTATGTATGTAGTCAATAATTCAGTCAGTGTATATGGTGTCCCACTAACTTTGTATGCCAGACAACATATTTTTTATTCTTGTGTTGTAATTCTGATCTTTTGTATTAATGCTTCTGAAAATTATTCTAAGCTCCCTGATGGGTTGCTATTTACACATATTATAATATACATAATAGACAAGAAGTTTCCTTAATACTTGATTGTATGAACAGAGGTATACAAAAATACAAAATCATGTGAAGTATTAGTACTGCTTTATAAAACCTTAGTAAGACCACACCTGGAATACTGCATCATAAACATCAAAAACATCAAAAACATATGAAGAATGGTTGCAGGATTTGGGTTTGGCTAGTAAGAGCCAAGGTGGCGCAGTGGTTAAATGCAGCACTGCAGGCTACTGCTAGATCAGCAGGTCAGCGGTTCAAATCTCACCGGCTCAGGGTTGACTCAGCCTTCCATCCTTCCAAGGTGGGTAAAATGAGGACCCAGATTGTTGGGGGCAATATGCTGACTCTCTGTAAACCGCTTAGAGAGGCCTGAAAGGCCTATGAAGCGGTATATAAGTCTACTGCTATTGCTATTGCTATTGCTATAGTCTAGAAAAAAGAAGGACTAGGGTGGACATGTTAGCAGTATTTCCAGTATTTGAGAGATTTCCAGAGGAAGGAATCAATCTATTTTCCAAATCACCACAGGGAGAATCACCAGTCTAGAACTGGGGTGTCAAACTGGCGGCATGTGAGCCAGATGAGTCATGCACAGGCCCACGCCAGGACCACCGCAGCTCCAGGAAGGGGGAAAATGCCATGTCCCATGATGGCAATGTGACACAGAGAGTTTGACACCGTGGTCTGGAAGACCTCCAAGATCCCTTTCAGCTGTATTTTGATTGATTGATTGACTTTTAGTCTGTTCCTTTAAAATTTCCAGAATGATTCCCTTTGTTCACCGTATGCATTGGCTAAATGCATAGCTCAGAGAGGTGAGTTATCTCTTCCACAAATGGTGGAGACCTTAGTGCAACAATATTGAGGAATTGGGTGTCCTCATTACACACGCTTGCTTTTGATGAGGAAAGAACATAAATATTTAGTAAATTGCTTTTAAATTGCTCTCTAATGAATTACATGGCAAGTCCTTTCCTCTTCCTTCTCTCTCTCTCTCTTTCTCTCTCTCTCTCTCTCTCTCTCTCTCTCTCTCTCCCTCCCTCTTGTTTTGCAACACTAATTGTCCAAACAACTGAACTGAAAGCAATGATTTACATTTATTTAATTTTAAATGTTAAATATTAAATGTTCTATGCATTTTTTATGAAACAATAGAAAAGCAGATGGCATTATCCAAACTTCTGAAATGTTGTTTGTATGTATGTGTGTGAACATGTGCATGACAACACTAATGCAAGGGTACAATGAAAGGAGATAGAAATTATTTTAGCAGCTGTGGATTCCTAAATATACATTTATAAAGTCCATTTTCCATTGTAAAGAACTTCTTTAAAATGTTGTTCCGTAACTAACAAAGTAATATAAAATGCCATTTAATATAACAGTATTTAACAAGCACATTTTAATTCATTTAGAGGAAAATGTTTTTCTCTGAGGCTTACCATGGCAATGTCTTTCCAGATTTTTTTCAGCTAGAGAGAGGTCTACTCATGAAAACAAATGTCCATTACTAGAAATGGTCTCTTCTAGTAATGGCAAAGTGGGAAGCATTTTGAATAGATTAGTGGACTGTATCATTTCCTAGAAAATAATTTAAATCTGGATTGCCATTTTTTTACTTTTATTGTTTAATTCTCAATAGTCTTGATTTTCCAGATATTTCCCATCTAAGCAGGTTCATTCCTGCTTAGCATTTTAAGAAACAGCCAAATTTAATTAGGTCTGCCAGATATTGGAGAATTCTGCAATTGTGATGACCCCATTACTGGTGGATGATACTGGAAAACAATGAGGGGTAAGATTTATGATAAGTATATTGTTGTAACCAAATATCTTAGAAATTTATCTTCACTACTCAATACCACTCAGCATATGAAACATATTCCTGAATATATAGAAATATATGGATACATCAAACTAAATCTCAAAGTGCTAACTGCATAGTTAAATGTTTAGTATTCATGCAGAATTCATTAATTGAATTTTGGGATACTTAGAATTAGTTTAGTTGATGAAGTTTAAGACTGAGAACTTGGGAAATCTAGTTCAAATCCCCACAGGACTACTAAGTGTCTAAAGAACTCCAGATATAAATTTGTAACATCCTTAAAGTTGAAGTGAACAAAAAAAATCTTAATTTTTTTAAAACAAGCTATAAAGAAGTAACAGCACAAAAATATGCAAGGATTGTGTAAAAACTGTTCCAAATTAATAACTACAAATATGTTCAAATATACCAAACATTCTGGAGGGGGGGGGCTTAAGTTTTCCTATAAAATATCACTGACAATAAAGCTGTAGAACTTGATAAAATATCACTAAAACTGTTTGAAGATGATCCTGTTAGAATCATATGTACAGTTTACAAGTCCCTGGGGACAATAGCAGATGAAGACGTAGAACTGAATTTCCATTTGTGTATTCTTCACCAACCTATCACAGATAAGGGATTGTTTCCTTGAGAATAACTGTCCAATTTGGTCAGTCCTTGTGTCATCTTGGACAAATATCTAAAAACTATTATGTTCCATAAAATAAATATAAACATTATGCTGGAGTAAACTTTTTTAAAAAAAGAAGCAATGTTGACATCAATATTTCCATTGTTTCCTTAACTCTTGATTATATGCAAAGTCATGTCTGATTCCTAGTGACCATTCTCTAGGAAGATCTATTCCCCAACCTGCTCTTTCATGACTCCCAACAATGCACTCATCACTTCCATAAATGAGTTTATGCACCTTGCTGCTCTTCTATTTCCTTCTATCTTTCCCGGCATTAGAGCCTTTTCCTCAGAGTTGGGTCTTTGCATAATATATGCAAAGTAGGATAATTTGAGCTTGGTCATTTATTTTTCGAGTGCAAGTCTTGGTTGATTTATTCAATAATGTTGATTTCTTGGCCGTTCTAAGTATTCTCAGGAGTCCTTAATTGGAAACAGTTATCATCTAACCAGATTTCTAATTTTAATTTGCTCAAAATTTCCAAAGATAGTAAAAATGAATTTAGCCCAAAATAAGACAAGCATAAGCAGTAAAATACAGACTGTAGATATACAACTGTTATTTCTCTTGCTTACTTACATACATAAATACATTTAAAATTTTGTTGGAACATAAATATATATTACACATTTCAATACATTTGCTTGCTATTTGCTTTGAAAAAAGATGTACAAAAGCTGTACAGGATACTTTTCTTTGATTTGAATGGTTTTAATTCCTTACAGTGAACATGTTTAACAAATTGCATATATAATCTTATACATGTCTTATTTATTTCTGTTAGCAATTTGTATGAAAAGAGAGCAACATCCTATTACAGCATATAGACAACTATGTTACAGCAATTAGCCAAGTCTATTTAGTCTGTAATTGCCAACATATTCTAGCAATATCTTCATCTATTTGGGGTTTAAAAAAGGCCTTTTGTACATGTCCTTTTTTTCAGAGTAGCATTTTCCCCAAAGGCACAGCTATATGTTTGATTACCTTTCTTGAATTAAACAGTTTTCCCCCTCAAGATCATTTTGCAGTTAGAAATGTTTTGAAAATCTTGGATGAAGCTCGTACCACTTCAACACTAGGTTGCTATGCCAACAACTGATGAGTAACGTTTTTGTTAAAGCATATATAACATTTTAGGATTTCTGTCAGCTATAATGCACCTTAAACAACATTCTTTACTACAATCCAAAAAAATGTTTTAAAAGAACAGGCATAACCAGTCATGGACTCTATCATCTTGGATCCAAACAGCATTGCCTCTGCAGTAGTGAAGCTTTTTGAAATATGCTCTCTGAAAATTACTGAAGGAAGAACATTGAAACAACTACTGGGAAAAGCCTGTAACTGGAATAATTGGAATAAGTAAGAGAAGGAAGGAAGGAAGGAAGGAAGGAAGGAAGGAAGGAAGGAAGGAAGGAAGGAAGGAAGGAAGGAAGACAGTACACATATTTGATAGAATTGAGCCTCTACCTTTGGTTAAAGAACTAAGTGGTTAGGAGAACTAATTATTTCCTTGGCCCTAGCCAAATCCCATTTGTGTATAACTTACTACATGTGACTGCCATGACTACTTTAAACTATCTCTTGTTATTATAAAAACCAACTCCATTTTTGAAATTTATCCTGTACCATTAATTTGTGACAGAGATAATATGTTATCCTGTGTGGATCAGATATGACTCTAAATTTAGACTCAAAAATGGTATGATACAATAAAAAAAACACAAAAGAATTTGTATATAGTTCCTGGATTCAGTTTCACTTGAGAAATAGTTTGAAGTACTTGATGATTATCAACTCAGATACACTCATAAATTCTCAACCAACTTTTTCTGAAAAGAACAGACGTATTAAGTGCACAAACCATAAAGCTAAGCATACAAGTTGATTTTATGAAATTTTTATTTTAAAGCATATCAATTTTTAATATGCAACCTTGAAAAAATGTTCTCTATCATGCTGAGAAAAAAAAGAAAAATAAAATTTGTAATATTAAGAGCCCTTTCAACTACTATAAGTATATCGTTCAAAACAATTTAACAGTCTTGTGCCTATTTACAGCTAAGTTCTTACAGGTTTCAAGTGTTTTGTAAATGGTATTTCCATTTTCATAGAAGTAGTAATCATACAATGATTATGATTTGAAAGTCTGTTCAACAAACTATTTCCTAAGAACCACTAGAGGTCTCTTTGATCTCTCTGGAGAGGTCAAATGCACTTATGATTGTTCAGAATTTATTTTCTCCCACTTTATTTTATGATCATGCTAAATCAATAAAAAGTAGAATAGACAAGACTCAACAAAGACTTGTCACATAACACACACACACACACACATACACAACTTCCCTTTGATACTATAACCTCACAGTAACTGGATTTTGGAGCAGTGTTCTTTATTTCAAGAAGGATGGAAGTAAAGTTCCTTCATCTTATATAACTACCCAGTGATAATCTTCCCTTGATTGAGCAGATTTTCCAGTGAAACATTTTCTTATATTTTGTCTCTATCTAGAAATCATATTAATTTTTTTCTTACAGCAACATAATGTAAAAGGGCTATGTTTTTCTGTGGTTCTCAGATTTCTAAGTCTAGAGAAACATTATCATAAGATAATTTTTTCTAGCCATCTATACGAAGATAAGTTTGATTCCTAGCAACTATATAAATTTTCCTCTGCTGTTTTCTTGGCAATAACATTAGAGGTGGTATTCAGCAGGTCCTGAATATGGAAATTTTGAGTAGTTTGGAGAACCAGTAAATACCACCTTTGACTGCCCCCCCCACCTATTCTCTGACACCTGAGTCCCAGCTGATTGGGAGGAAGTGGGATTTTGCAATAACCTTCCCCTGGAGTGGGGAGCGAATTGAGATTTTACAATATACTTCCCCTGCCACACCCACCAAGCCAGGCCCACAGAACAAGTAGTAAAAATGTTGAATCCCACCACTGAATAGCATACATGTGGTTTGCCACTGAATTTATCCTTGTTTTCTTTCCTGTTTAATCTAAAACACTGAGGTTTTCTGGTAATCTTTCATCCAATACATACTAGGATTTATTTTGCTAATCTTGGACAATATTACCCAAACTTGCCTCCTGTTGTATACATATATACCACCAGTATAATTAAGACTCCTTCCATTCAATTCCCCTTAAGGAATTTGCAGGTAACCTGAAACTATTTTTGCTTCTATTGATATCAAAACAGAACCACACAATGACCTATCTACAACTTAACATCAGAAGATAAATAAGGCAGTTAAAATAATAATTTGACTATTTTGCCATAATAGGACAATCATGGAAGAAGCCCAGTGACATGTATCAAAATCTCCTTAAAAATCTTACATATCCAATATAAAAAAGGATATCTAATCCTTCCAAAACATTCATTAAACTGACCAATAAACATGAAAAATAATCATTGAGTGAATTAATCTCACTTTAAGATCAAAGATAAATATTAAACATGCTTTAAAGCACATAACCACTGATTTGTCATAATAGAATTCTTCAATTCTGTATTCCAAAGCTTTTTCAAATGACCAATATATATCTTAATAATTTCAGCTTTCTATAAACATAAATGGTATGTTTAGAAACTTACAAAACACTTTCCATAAACAAATAACTTGGCGGCTTCATAAACTTTTAACACATCAGATCCAGTTTTAGGCATTCCAAATTCTTCTTGCAATAAATAAATTTAGAAGAAAAAACATTGGTCCTGATGTTAAGGAAACATACATTTCCAATTTTTATATGTAAGTGTCACGATGTAAGAAAGTATTTTATTTTGCCTATAGGTAAAGGTAAAGGTTCCCCTCACACATATGTGCTAGTCCTTCCCAACTCTAGGGGCAGTGCTCATCTCTGTTTCAAAGCTGAAGAGCCAGCACTGTCGGAAGACGTCTCCATGGTCATATGGCCAGTATGACTGAATGCTGAAGGCACATGGAACACTGTTACTTTCCCACCAAAGGTGATCTCTGTTTTTCTACTTGCATTTTTACATGCTTTTGAACTGCTAGGTTGGCAAAAGCTGGGACAAGTAATGGGAGCTCATTCCATTACGCAGCGCTAGGGATTTTAACCGTTGAACTGTCCACCTTCTGATTGACAAGCTCAGCATCTTAGCCACTGAGCCACCACATCCCTATTTTATACAAATCTCTAATACCCCATCCCTTTTCCTCAGCTCCAGTGTGGCAACACTGACACCCCAATATGGCTATACTCAGGTCAGCTTCAGGGTTGATACTAAGATTATACCAAACGTTTGGGTAAACAGGGTTTCAAATTAAACCTGTATACCAGAATCTTCCAAATATATATTATAGCCCTTATGGTGGAAAACAAAACTCCACAATATATTTACTTAGAAGATTTATATCCTACTGTAATCACAAACTTTGGCATACTTATAAGTTGGCAGTACCTGGCATGATGCCATTCTGGATGGCAAATAATGCTGAAAGCAAAAATCTCCAATTAGGGGCTCTTCCAAAGAGTCAACCTATCACAGAAAAGCATGATTCTGGGATTCACACACATACACACACATACACCCCAATTTCTCAAAAAGGAGGTTCAAGGTACAAACAGGGGCTTGTTCTGTCCCAACTAGTTGGGCCAATTCTAGTGTGAAGTTGCAATCCTACAAGGAGTCTGGCACAAGTTATACAAGACAAATTTTAAGCGAAGAAAGATAATATTTTTAATTATAGCCATAGTTGTTTTTGGAGTAAATAAAATGGGAAAATCAAGAGGTAAGATCAATGGTAACTTTAAAAATTTGGAAAATGAATTTCACCTTTGTATGGAAATCAAAAATTGGATGAAGACAAAATAGAGGTCCATAACATAAAGACTTTCTCAGTAATTATATATTTCTTTGAAATATTTAACACCAAATAATACAGGATTCCCCTTGGAATCTAATGATCTGTTTTTTTGTAACTATTCTGAGATAATCTAGATCCAATTAGAAGCCTATTAGACGTATTCTAGTTAATGAGATAACCTGACAATCTACTGAGTCTTTGCATACCCAAATGTAGGTTAAGTACTTTGATAATTATTGGTTAGACCCAAAAAACCCTCTTACACATGATAAAAAATTATGTTCAGTTCATCAGTCACCTTTCTTTTCAAAATAACATTTGATTTCCCAGTAAAACAGGTCAGTGGCTCTAAAAATCAAGTGAAACATATACCAACCAGAGTTCAGTCAAGGAAGCAAGAATCATATTGATGCAATTTTAATACAATAATTAAGGTAAATCCCAGAGTCCTAGAAGAGCAATAGGAATTTCAAGTCCCACATTACTTTGAAGTTCATTAAGGTGAAACTTTTTAAACCTTTGAAACTCTTCTTCTCAGTCTTTCTGCAACCCAGATTCAACTGCCATTTGTTAGAAAAACCTCTAACAACTCTCCATATAGTGATTGTTTATGTCTAGAATTGCTCCTCTTTTTTTTCTCAGCCTGCTCAAAATCTCTCATAATATTAGAAGACAAATAGAAGACTCCCTTGATCAGAGAGGCATCACTTAAAATGCCTGCAGGAAAAGATGCTGAAGCTTTGGAAGCCTGCTGACAAGAAGAGGCAATGAACCTCAGCGCTGCATGTGGAAGATAGCCAAAGCTTGTCAATAAATTATTCCTGAACCAATGATATATTGGTGCAGCTGCCAAAACCAGATGACAGCCTGAGATCACATAGCTATACAGGTACTTCTGGAATAGTTCAAAGAGCTTGTATGGGAAGTACCCTGGAGAACACATTTGCAATAGTGTTATAGAATGAGTTATTCTCCAGCCTTACTCTGATTTAAAAGACCGATTCCAATCAATCCAAAAGATTTACGCATAATCTTTATATCTCAGGAAATCTGTAGAATTTTTAAATTGGCACCATCATCCACAATACATCTAATCTGAGACAAATTCACCAAAGCCCATTTCCCTAACTGATCTCAAGGGTATTTAATTATAAAGCACATCTTTATAATTCCACTGGATTTCAGATTAAAAATCTTGTGCTTATAATTAAGTTTCCAAATTTCATGAAAATATGGTTAGACCATAGGCAATTTCTGCCCAACATCCATAAAAACAGGTAAATAGTTAAACACAATGTTATGCCATTACTGTTGAATTTCCTCCCCCAAACTGCTTGGCATGCATAGATATGAAATTAGAAAGTAATATGCTAGTTCAGTGATGGCAAACCTTTTCAGCACCAAGAGCTGAAAAGGTCGTGCAGAAACGTTGTGCACACACACACACGCTCCTCGGGGCTGAACTTCCAGGCTCTAGCGTGCATGTGCACCTGACGATCAGCTGGCTGGCATGCATGCACAGGCTAGTTTTTGGCACTGCTGCACTCGTGAAGGGCAGCTGATCTGCACACGCATACACGCCCCAAACCCAGAAGACAAACAGGCAAGGCCACATGGGCCAGGCGACATGGCTTTATGTGCCACTTTGGGCACGTGTGCCATAGGTTCGCCATCATGGTGCTAGTTGGTTATATACAGGTTATTCCTACATATTTCATCAGGTCATAGACATACTTAATGGGTGCATTCATGTAACATACTAAGCTTACTTTGATTCATTTTTAAAAAATATATTTTGGTATAATATGTCATGCAAACATAGCTTATTTTATGACTTAATGGTCCATCGTCTTGCATGAACACAGAAAATGGGTTTGGTAACAAAAGGTTTTGTGAAGTCGGTCTAAGTGTTGCATGTAATGAAGGATGACTGTAATAAAATAGCCTTATTGTATTAGTTGTAACTAATAAAACATTGTTTACTTGTGAGATAAAAGCAGATTATATGAATTTGCCTACTGGAAATTCTGCTCGGCTGACAAATGATTTGTCAGAATGAAGTGGTATATCTGTTGTAGTATTGATCCTATTTTACATGAGCTAGTAAGTACATATGCATTTGATCTGAAGATGATTGGATCAGATTTCCTGAATAAGATCATCCTCCTAAGCATGCACAGAAAGTTTTATATTTATTGGCTTTATGTGCCTCTCCAATCAGTGTTGACTTTGAACAGTTTATATACTGTTTTCATAATTAAGGTTTGAAAAATATAAACCAAGTACAAATCACAGTTGATGATCATGATCAGTAGATCAGCCCCCAGATTACAAAAACAAACCACCCACAACATTCTGCACCTAAAGCTTGTTGAGAAAGACCACTTATAATGGCTTTTCTAAAAGCCAGCGTTGCTGGGACCATACAGATTACAAGGGAAGTGCAGTTCCCAAGAACTGGAAAGCAATTGGAACAATCTACTTTCAAGGCCCAAATTGATGGCATTATTTGAAAGACAAAGCCTGACCTCAATCAAATTGGATTCAGTCTGAATTCCTATTATCTCTTCCCACTTATGACTTTAACCTTGTTGCTTGTATCTTTACAATTTATATTGTTTTATTTAGTTTCTACTATGATTTGATTGCTTATTTAGTATCCTACGATTATCACTAAGTGTTGTATCTTATGATTCTATATATATACACTGAGAGCATACAGACAAATTCCTTGTGTGTCCAATCACACTTAGCCAATAAATAATTCCATCCCATTTCATTCTATTCTATTTCTATTTCTATTCTAATTGGTTTGGAAATTTGAAACAACTATCTGAATAGTTGAATGGCTGAATGGCTTTGATGATCCAAACAGGATCTGAGGTGATCTGCATATATTTAACATTAGGTAATTTACTAGGTTTTTTTCTAAATTTCCAATTCACGGGACTTCAAAATCTGGTACCCATTTGTAGAAATTAAATTTTTTATTGCAGTTCAATAGAAAAACAAGAAGTGTCATTTCTAATGCCTCATTTTAAATAGGGGGATAATACTGTCATGAAATGGAAAAATAGAAACAGAGAACTTAATCATGTTTGGTATCATTTATTTTAAAACAGTTGCATAAACTCTTTAGTTTTATGTGAGTATTAATCTTCACATACAATAATATTTGTCTTACCTCTTTGTTCAGTTGCCCAAACTTTGTTGCAACAAGGAAGGATTGAAGCAGATATTTTTATTATTTTAAAAATAGAAGCCCCTATATGTGGAACCAGAAACATCAAAACCAACTTTGTATGCTTCTACTTTCCCTCTCTGCTTTTATTCCTCAAATCACTTTAAATGACTGCAGAAGATTTACACTAAGGAGAAAATTGATTGGAACCTTGCTTTGATTATCCATGCTTGTGATGTTATTTGGTTGGCACATTTACCAATAGTTAACCATGGTACTTTTAAGCAAATCTTCTGAATTCAGATACACAAAATCATAAACTAACTGTTCAGTTTGCACAATATTTGAGTTCTATATGTTACTGGAACCAGTGTTTATCTATTCAATGTACAGTATCTGTAGATCAATCTATGGCCATAAAGAGAATTACCCCAGCAACAGTAATCTCTTGAGAAGCATTTGTTAACAGTCCAGAAAGTGGAGTTGGTTGAAATTCACTTCATGAGAGCTTATCTTATTTGAAGATGCGAGGCTTGCTAAAGAATGTATTAAGTAATTAAGATGGAAGTCTGCATCAGAAGAACATTTACAGCTAAAAGCCCTTAAAGGCACTACAAAGAAAACCTACCACATTTGATAAAGTACCTTTTCTTGGGAAGTACAAAATAGTTCACAGCCTTCAATTATCCCTGCTAAGAGGCTGAAAAGAAGAAAGAAATGGCTGTGGCTTACTTTTGAGAATGCTGAAGAGACTGGAAATGCTATCTTAAATTCATGAATAATGGCTCTCTTTAGCGAAGAGTAAAAGAGATTCTTGGTTCTTTCCAGAGTTGTTTGTCATATTTGGTTGACATCAGATTAATAAAAAAAGGGTGAATAACTTAATTTAACTTCTAGCTGCAAAAAAGAGAGAGAGATGATAACTAGGTAGATGGAAAGAGATACAACAAACTCTCTTTGCTACCATTTGGTGGTCATATTTTTACAGTGTATATGCAGAAATCTTTTTGTTGTCCAGTGGGATTAAATTTAGGTTTGGTAAGACCCCTTCACACCTGCTACCAAGTCCCAGTCCAATATTTTAATGACTACTCTATCTTTAAGGATCTCTAAACCATATGAATAAATTATTAAAGAATAATTATAATTCAATTATATATTTGGTACTATAAAAAATAAGGTTCCACTCTGAGATACACACACAGTCTAGATACTTTAGAATAAGTCTCATTCCCCCCATGGTATTTATATACATATGTGCCTGTGTATATAGCCATCATGTTTTTTCATTTTTACAACAACGTTTTTCACACCTGGCAACTTTAAGACATGTGAACTTTCACTCCCAGAATTCCCTGGCCACTAAGCTGGTTAGGGAATTCTGGGAGTTGAAATCCATACATTTTGATGTTGCCACTGTTTCAAAAACAGTGTTTTAAAGAATGCAGTCTTATGCATAGTGCATTCACTCTTTCTTCAAATATTTCTTTTGCATTATTTTGCAATTTTTTCCATTCCTCATACTACTAAACCATCTCAGCAGATTTATTTTTCATAGGTCAATCAATTTTATTTAATCTACAGTCATTTAGCGCCCATTCATTTCCAGGTGAACCATAATCCTGTTATATTCAACTTTTGTTTTTCTTGACATGACCAACTGTTATATAAGAAAGCAGACAGAGTCTTATAAAAAGTCTCTTTACCTTTTCCACAACAGATTCCTCACTGCAGGCTACATTCTACCCACTGGTTTTCTACCAACACTTATGTCTTGAAAACTTTCCATCCATGTTCCTATATTTACCAAACATTCTATTAAGGCCGATAGAATGCAATCCACCTAATTGATTTAGGTTTTCCTTCTATTGTAACTGATTAGTCCATTTTCTATTAAATACTACAAACATTAATTTTAGATCCATACTATTCCTATTACATGCCCAACATTAAATGCTATTTATTTGAATTCTCAGCCAATACAAAAAATGCATTATATGTCAGCAGCCACCTGACCTTACAAGAATAAAGCATGCCACACTATCTCTTTCTCCCTCCCGCACTCTCTTTTGTACAGTGACCAGATAGACTAGGCTGGGCTATGTTATCAGCACATAAATCAAAGAAAAGTGAACAAAGCTATCCAACAAGTACACATCAGAGGCTCAGAGTCAAGTTCCATTCTACATAAATATAAATCACTTCAATGTGGGTTTAGAAATATGATTTGCAATTTTGCAAATGCAAATGAAGAAGGAATAGCAAACAACTTAAAAGGAAAGTATCGAGATTCAATCCCTTCACTTGGGTAGGAAAAGGCAAGAATATAAGAATGGACCAATTCCACTGGGCACCTAATCATGAAAAAGGGAATTGGGCATCCAGATGTATCATAAGCAAATAATGTAAAGTAAATGCAAAACGAACAAGCAAATTGAACCCTAGGTTGTATTAAAAGAAATATAGCATTAAGATCAAAAGAAGCCACCATTCCACACTGGAGACAATAAAGGACCTATTAAGACAAATTTAGGAAGATTAAAGGTACTGAATATGCTTAGTCCGGAGCATATAGAGCAGGGGTGTCAAACGCGCATCATAACACCGTTGTCACGTGACGTATCACAACCTTTTTCCCCTTTGCTAAACTGGGTGTGGCTATGGCCAGTGTGTGACACATCTGGCCTGTGGGCCACTAGTTTGACAACCCTGATATAAAGAGACATAAAAGTTTCCCTCAAGTGTATGAATGACTATATGTAGGTTTTCCAGAAATAACAAGGAGTAAGTTTTAAAATCACCAAAACACAGATTATCATTGAATATGGGCAAGAATTTCCTTGCAGCAAAAATTATTCAGTGATACAGCATACTGCTCCAGAGATGATAAATTCTCTTTTACTGGAAGTACTTACTGTGTAGAAGTAGACTGCTCTACTGGGCCTGAGGCTTACATTTACCATTTTAGAAAAAAGGTAAACTGGATGATGCAATGTCACACAATCATGAAAAGATTAAATATTTATACTCATTTATCAACATCAAGTACATTTACTAAGAGGATTTTGAGTGCATTAGTGGGGCTTTATATGAGCTCTCAAATGTGAACATTTGGCAGAGTAGCTTATATTCTGCAGAATCATTTTTTTATATGTAGGTTATACAGTTGCTTACTTGTATAAAAGTCTTCATAAGCTAGCTTGGTCATTCATTCCAATGTTCCCTATAGAGAGATTTTAAATTCCTGAAATCAATATTAAGGAAACCACAGCATAGATTAGCAGTGATTTCCTTTGCAGGGAAGATTATGGCAGTAGCAAGACATCTCATAGCAATTAATTTTGTCTCTTTTTCCCATTCTTTATTTACACATCCAGTAATTACCTTTGTTCCTTTCAAAATACCTTTTCTGAATTAAGAAAAACTGAGAAACACCAAAAATATTAAAATGGCTTTATTAAGGATAGATAAAACTCTTGTGTAAGTAAACACTCATTGGCTGCCATATATTATAAACTCTCTAGTTCAGTGCCCAGTTTCCATATAAATGGTATGGAATCCAAAAGCATGGTTTTGATGTACAATAGAGAAAAATCTCTATTGTAAAAATCTATTGTACATCAGTCAGTCTCTTCAACCATCCATCCTTTCATCTAAAGAATGAAACTACTGAGATCCATCATAGGTGTTCTGCTAGAACTCTTGTTCTAGTATAACTTTAATGAATATCATTAGAGCAGATAGCAGAAAAGGATAAGTAAAACAGAAATATGAGCAGCCCTATTTCTCCTTTCAGCACATTACAATAGGATGTTACTTCAGAGACTATAAGACAAACCAAGCTGCAACAAATTTACTCTCTAAAACTGTCCTCTGTCAGTGTTGAGGACTGCATAATTCTCTGTATATTTGATATCTAAACATGGAACCCAGTAATGATTACAATTGATGCCAGATTTCTATGTTTTTTATATGATGTTGTCAGTGCCTGTTACATATTGCTACAAATATATCATTCTCTCCAAAATGGTGTTTATGCAGGGTCACTTAAGGCAGGGTCACTTAAGGCACTTAACACAAATGGCTAACATGGATTTAATTTAATATTCCTGTTTTCAGGCTGCCTAGCTCAACATTTCTGGTAGCCTTACACTGAGAAAAAAAATCAATCTGTAACATAATCTCCCTCCCTTTCAGAATGATATAAGAATTTATTTCATAGATCCTTTACAGCAAAACAAAAGATAATAAAAAGAAGCTAGAATCCACACAACTCTTTTACTGTGCATGCATCTACATTAAAAGATCTATTGAATGTTATAATTATAGAAGGGAAAATATGATTCAATTACAAATTAATTAATTAATTAATTAATTAATTAATTAATTTTAACCAGCTACCAAAATGAAATTTTGATATTTTGACTTGTATATTGTGGGCTCTATCCAATTCAATAGATAGTGTGTGTATGTGTCTGTGGGAAAGAGAGAGAGAGAGAGAAGTAAATCAACTGAACACTAGTTTAGCATGCACAAGTAACAATTTCTGAATTAAGTTATAGGGAGTACCTAATGACAATAAACATTATCACTTCCAGATCATGAACCCACTCGTGAGTGATACCTTGAAACAACTAGAAATTATTTAATCTTTAAAAAAAGCAACTATATTACAGTGCTTGCAGGTTATGAGGAAAATAGACAATAGAATGTTAACTCCGATCTGGGAGTGCAATCAAAATACAAACTATTGAGGATCCTTACAAAGTTTTAAAGTAAATAATTCTAGTGAAAGTTTTGAAATAAAAATAATATTTTTAACTTTGTTCAATGTAACACTCTATTAGCATCTTGCATCATGTATTTATATTTTGTACTAATGTCTGCAGATAGATAAAATGAGTCCAATGCTTTCAAGGTCATTAATAGCTCAGAGGCTCTTCTGCAATTACCATCTTATCCATAAGTGTTTTTCCCTCTGAAATAACTACCTATAAATTGGACAAGGTGGGGAGTTTTCTTAAATTAACTATAAGCAGGATATTGGAGGATGGTTTTAAAATTGGAACATAATAAGCAAACTGGCAAAAAATGAGAGCCAAGGGGTTGAAATGGAAGCAGGAGAGAGAGAAGAAGCAGCCCCGATTTGTTCTCTTCATAATGAGTACATCTCTAGAAACTCTACACACTATATTTAAAGGGAAACAAGAGGAGAAGTAGACTAACATGCTGACTGAAACATATCATAGCTGAGGCATTATTGGAGATTTGACTTCAGCAGCAGCTATGTACACTGCAGATATAATTCAAAAAAATTCAGTAATAGATGTAATGGTTAAGGCATCAACTAGAAACCTAAATTCTATTTTTGCTTTAGGCAATTTTTGTCATTTTAATAATTTCTGCATAGCTTACATGATTTTTAAATAACAAAAATGATGCCTCTATACATAGACATGACGGGATGAAGTATATGAAAACCAGATTGACTATATTATTGCTAAAAGAAAGTGGAGAAGGTAGGAACTGGACTGGAAGAAGATGAGGATGGTTTTAAAATTGGAAACATCAATAACTTGTGCTGTTGATTGCTTCAGAATGTTCTAAACCCTGGACTGGGCTCAAAAACTTTCAAAAGTCCATTACTTGATGTTAAAACTGTGGCAAAAGTCTAATTAACCCTTAGAGACTAGAACTGCATCCTGGAATTGCAGTCAGTTTAAGTCTTCAAACAATTATGTCTAACATAATGAGTAGCTGTTAGTGGATGTTTAGCCAAAGTGATTTGACCTTTCTAAGAATTGACTTTTTCCAACTACTATGTTTAAACTTCAGTTTTAATGACACTGTTTTAATCAATATGTTATAATAATCTCCTGTCAATGATTCCATTTCATAACTCTAAAGGAAGAAACTGTGTCAGGAAAGGTCATTAAACTTGAATGTTATATTAGCTGGAGCATTATAAATCATGTGCAAAGACAAGAGACCCTGGCATTGTCTTTTGTGATTAATATAAAAGCCAATGATACAATTGAGTTTTCTTCCTATTCAGGAATAATTATATAAGATTCTTCCTTAATGATGCCTGCTATTGAGTTGTGAAGTTCAAATCATGTGTAAAAGTGGTCCAATCAAAGCTAAATTTTATAATTTAGTTTAAACTCAAAATATTGCACAACTGCATACTTTCTCAAGAAAATTCAAAGAAACGAGCGGGTCTTATTTCCAAATAAACATACAGAGGAATCATTTATAAAACATTAAAATAACAGAGCATGAGAACAGCTTAATTTACTATGATCAGATTAGATTAAGAGAGCTGGAAGGGACCTTATAGGTCATCCAGTCCACGCTCAAGCAGGAGACCCTACACCATTTCTGACAAATGGCAGTCCAATCTTTTCTTGAAAGCCTCCAGTGATGAAGCTCCTACAACTTCCAAAGGCAAAAGCTGTTCCATTGGTTGATTGTTCTCACTGTCAGAAAATTTCTCCTTATTTCTAGGTTGAATCTCTCTTTGGTCAGTTTCCATCCATTATTCCTTGCATGGTCTTCAAGTGCTTTGGAAAATAGCTTGACACCCTTCTCTCTGTGGCAGCCCCTCTAATATTGGAACTCTGCTATCATGTTTCCCTGGTCCTTCTCTTCACTAGACTAGCCATGCCTAATGCTTAATAATTATATAATTGATTATTAAGCAATTTCTGCAGTATTGTGTACTATCGAAGGTACTGATAGTAACATTATTTAATTGTCTCGTCATGGTTAGATTAGATGTTTAAAAATGATTTTAATGTAGACAAACATCCCATTCATTGAATATTATTTTTAACTCAACAACTAGAAATTTTTCATTGAAAATGATTCTGGATGATTTTTTACTTCAGCAGATATGTCCTTATTCTTTTCCAATAGTCAGGGTCAGAACTAAAAATAAATATTGATTGAATAGCAAGTTAAAACTAATTTCTAATAAAATATGGCATATATTTGTAGAACAAGTTGAACTCCCATAGGTGTATGCATGTATATGTATGTTTGTATGTATGAGTGTGTATGTATGCATGTAGTGTGTATGTGTGGTGGAGAAATTGTTTTAAAGGGCCAGCATTATCATAGAAAAAGCGTATTTCCTGGATCCTGTAAGGTGACATTGTATCAAAGAAGAGATATGGAGTGTGTAGGGAAGGCAGATGTCACAAATAGTCTGGTTGTGTGCCATAGAGGACTTTAGCACAATGGATTGCACAGGAATATTATTGAAAGTCAGTGTAGCTCCATTTTCATTGTGTTGTTGTTACAGTGTTTGAATACAGTAATGAATCAGTTTAATATTTGTTCTAGATTTTTCCTAGCTATCAATGGTTGTACCACTCAGCCTCCAGTCCCTTTTCAAGATGAGGACAAGCTATACTTTGTTCTAGTCATTTGCCACTTCAACAAAAAATTTTGAGAAAATAATTGGTTTGGTTTGATTAAACCACTAGCAAATTCCTGCTATACCTTAGGATACAATTCATTTGGCCCTGAATATGTGAACTCGTTCAAAATAAATAGATATTGAATAACAACTCATTTATCATCTTCAAACCTTTTCCAAATATGTTTGGAAAATCTAACAGAATATTTGCCTCTTGCTGGAATAAATGGAAACAAATAGAAGTTGGAAAGTTCTGCTTTATCTTTATCACCCATTAGCATTTTGTCATAATCAGTAATGCTAATCATTTTCTTTTTATTTTGAACAAACAGTAGCTTGGGCTTCATTTCCAGAATTAAAGGAGAATTAACACTGAGGTAAGTCACATATTCTGATTACACACACACACACACACACACACACTATATTTAGATAGCTAAATGCAGTATATAGTATATAGCATGAATCTTTGGAATCCCTGTAAAAACATGGCCCATTTTATTAAACTGTGTTGAAGCAGGGATAAATGTGCACAATTCTAAAAGCTGTTCTACCTTCATAGTCTTAGACTTAGACTTAAAATAACTTTATTGTCACTTTGAATGTACACTAATCGGCATACATTAAAATGAAATTTTGTTGCATACAGCTCTCAATGGCTCTCCAGCTCCAATATACACTCATAAATATGACAAAATAAATAAATAAATACAAAATTATGCATACATGCACATATATTATATGACATGGAGAAATAACACAGTCCATATTCGTTATGTTTCCATTTTACTATTATCAGTAACTAGACTATCCACTTCATCTTTGAAACACCAGTGCCATGCGCATTTCCTCCCAAATTTGCTATTAAAATATAATTATAAAGGAGAATATTTGTAGTTTAGGGTTGAAATGAGGGGTCTTTTGGGTTATGGTTATGTTTTATAATAGAAAGTTCTAATCTACTCAGATACTGAGGAGGGAAAATATTTAATTAAGATAACCCCAATATTTGTATTCCTAGTTTGAAAAATAGACAGGATGTATATGACTAAATTAAGTTCCTCCTCACATTGATAGGAACAAACTAAGGACTATTGAAATACTCTCTTTCCTTCAGACAAATATCTTTGCAGATTTAAAACCATGTAAAGTGGATCAGAGTGATCCTCACTTTAAAAAATGTCTGTCATAAAACCCAAGTCCCAAGAACCAAAAAGCTTCTGCTAGCTAACCTTAATTTTTGCAAGGCCCTGTCAACCTTCTAGGATACTAACCATTACAAGGTTAGGAGAAAACAGGACCAATAAGACAAAAAGGATATTGAGTAGCTTTATGAAAACTAGAGTTCAGATTTCATCCATGGTGACAGAACAAAGAATCATTAGAGTTTCCATTTTGAAGATATTAATATCTACACTGCAAGAGTGTCAAACTAATGGCCCACGGGCCAGATGCATCATGTGCAGGGCATGTCCATCCCAGCTCCACGAAGGGGAAAAACATTGTGAAACATCACATGACGGCAATGTGACACTGTGAGTTTGACACCCATGATCTATGGTCATTTAATTCTCACACTAATTGGAACAGAGAAAATTTGTATTCCTTCTGGCATCAGCCGGAAGAGGCAGGACATAGGATTACACCATCAACTGCAACAAAAACTCAGTTCTACTAGTCTCTTACTCATATTAAACTATGTTTTACTCCAGCTCTGTATTATGGAAGGTGGTATTTAACTTCAATTTCTGACTCTAACTTTGCTTTTTCTACACCTTGGGCCCCAATCATGTTGTCCATTTGTCTCCTTTCCTACAATTATTTTTTAGTTTTTAAAACTGTGCAGAAAAGCCATCTTGTTTGCATTAATTGTATCCAGATATTCTGAGAACATTTTCTTGCTGAAAAATGGAACAAAACTATCTTAAATAATCAAATAGCAGTTTACACAATGCCACTTGTTGAGTTCATGTTGATGTGAGATTTAAACAAGAATACTTCCATTACTCTTGGATATTTTACTCAATAAACTACATAAGTGAAGACAGATGAAAGAATCTCTGGTAGCTTAAATGCAGCTGTTCAGCTCAAAGCCTGCTCATGCCTGCTGCATGTTTCATCCAGTTTCTACTCATTGATTCAGCTGGCATTAAATATAAATGGTGTGTGCTTGTTCTTATGTTCTGGCTCAGTAAATGGAATGTTTAGGTGTCCGTTACTGGTAACTATTCACTTTGCAAGCATTTCATTAAATATTACTTAATCAATGAAAGAAAATAAAAGTTCAGGAAACCTTTTATATTTTGAAATATCAAAGAGTTTCATATTCTTTCCTAGGATGAAATACTAAATAGGGATAGAAGTAAGTTTGAATAGAACTGGCTAGCTTAGTCTTTACAGTGCTCTAAAATGAGATTTTATTGGATTATCTACCTCGCCATGTTTACAATATTTTATGATGGGACTGTTTATAATCTGAATCCACCTGAACTTCTTTTATCTGCTTTATATCCACAAAAATCTCTGTTTAAAAAAAGAATAGAGTGCCTTAGAAACATTCCAACGAAAGCCAACCCAAATACATAATAGAACCATAGATATACACATATCTTTAGGATCAATAAAGTCAAAACACCTCCTGTTTTTTACTATGTGAACCACAAAAATGACAGAGATTCCATTGTTCTTTCCTCCTTCATTATATTGACTTTTTTTGACTGGGTCCTGTGGACACCCTTGGATACGACATGGCAGAAACATCCTCAGGATTAAAAGTGTAATGGGGACGGAGAAGGAAGAGCATTGGTTTATCTTGAATCTTAATGTTTTAATCATGCAGTTCACATCACCTGGATTTACAAATGCATTTGTGAGTGCTAACACACCTACTTTTCAGATTGTTACAATATGGTTCACAGCTTCAAAAATATTGTTTGCAAAAAAAAATGGCCATACTAGTTAAAATAAATATACAATATATATGCTATAAGAAATATACATGGAATGGTATATGAATGTTTATGTGGTTTTTAAAAAAATTATATTCCTTTAAATTCACAGGTATATGGAATCAGAACAAAATGAATTTATGGCAAGAAAAGGAGAAGGTGGAACTGAAATTAAATAATTTGGTCACATCTATAGTAAATTACCTTTTCCAAAAGGTAGCTTTATATCTGCGTAATTGAGAGATTCAAAAGTAGTTATAATTGTTTCCAAGCACTTAATTTCTAAATTACAGCCTATGAAAATAATTGGGATAGTCCAGAGAAGAATTTCATGTATATTAATAGTAGCAGGAGTCTACAAAATATAGAAAATGTCCTATTTGGAGACGGATAGATGGATGTGTGAATGATTTAAATAGGTAAATGAAAGAATCTATATCACCAGATATAGAATATAAATGTTACATTGTTGCAGCAGATTGAGGTTTTCTTGGTTCAATCTACTTACGAAAGAGACAGGACTCGAGACCACGAAGGTGCAAGAGATACAGGTTTATTGATGCATCGAGTTCAATGTGTTCGCACATCAAAATCTGAACTGCCTTGGCTATGCCCAGGGCAGTGATTTTATACCTTTAATCAAACTTCGTCAATCAGAAGGCGTTACAAGAGGCATATTCATGCAAAACGTCAAAGCCCCTGCTTAGGACAGGGAAGTACATTTTGGAAAAATACAAAAGCAGAAATTGATACAAAAAGTCTTAAAAACAGGAAAGTAAAATGCTGATTTAATGCCCACAATATTCTGTAACTTCTCTGTTCTCAGTATCTTACACCCCTGCTGATTTCCTGTGTCCATCCTTGTGCACTAGCTTGCTACATGTTCCAGTAATATTTGTAATACTTATGAGGAAGTTCGAAGTAAAGTGCACTAAAGCTAAATGTCAAGTTAATATGAAGTTATAGTTTTCAGTCTAGTATAGGTTCCTGGCCTGGCAGGGCTTAGGTGAGTTTATCTGTGTACCCCCTCCTGCCTCATTCCCCCCTTTTGAAACTTCACCCTAATCAAAAGATTACTGTGTAGTTTCATAAACAGCAGACTCTTCTCCATTTAACATGAGCTCGACATATTCTTCCGAGCGTCCTTCATCCGAGCGTCCCACCAGGGCCAGGACCTTTGCAGTCACACATTTTTCCACCAAAAGAGACAAAGAGTTAGTAATAGTTCAAACAAAGATCGGCAAAATGCACGGGAGAATTACACACCTGGCTGTGATGAGGCCTATCAAAGCGACAATGGCCTGTAAGCCTGGTAATTTTGGGAACCAAGAGTTGAAGGTGGATGTAAAATCAAATCCCTTCCACTCTTGCCCCGGGAAATGTGTAAGCTGTCTCATTTCGGTAGTGAGTTGTTTAATAACACTCCCCGTTTCGTCTATCTGGAGACAACAATTGGACAGGTTGAACTTCCCACAGACACCTCCTTCCCTAGCCAAGAGATAATCTAAAGCCAATCAATTTTGGTAGACTGCGGTGCGGAGTTTGTCCGTGGCGGTGGATATTAAGGAACTTATCGCTCCTCTCACCCGCCAAATCCAAAACAGCCTGCAGTCGCATGATGCGGTTGATCATGTAAATTGGAGTTCGGTAGCCCCAAGACCCATCTTCCACCCAGGTAGCCCTTCCACAGGTGCATACAATTCTCTCCGAGCTCCACATATCGGACTTTTCGTACTCAGCCAGCTCCTTGTAGAGAAAATTAGAGAAGGCGGTGGCAGCTTCCCTCTTTTGTCGTGACGGGCCTACCGAGTCATATACTGGGACACCCAACACCTGCCATGTCTGGATGGATAAAAGAAAAAAGGAAGGTTTTATCCATCCCAGGACACAGGAGCCAGACCAGTCCTCGGAGAGAATCTCATATGCCAGAGTACCACAAATCCAATACATGTTGTCCGGGGCTTCCCAGGAGACAGCTGGAGTATGGGGCTGTTTCAGATATTGTAGGAGTGTTAAATCAAATTTTGAGGGTTGGGGAAGATTGGAGGGAGATGACCTCCTGCCTCAACATCACAGTAATACTAATTACATGTGAAACCACATAGTTGTGGATGTAGTTACATGAGGGATAGATCAACTTACCTTCACTACCAGGTCACAAATGTGAGCGCATGCACCACCTCCACACATGCGCAGGACTTTTTGCACATGCACAGTGTGTCAAAAAGGGATGTGATGAAATCCGGGTGGGTGGACAGAACCTCCCACCGCCACTGCTACCGGTTTGTCTGAACATGAGAGAACCAGCTGAATTGCACCACTGAGTTACATGTGTAGGGCAAGAAACCTACCATAAATTGGCTAAACCATTGTGGAAATGTGTGTGCTTCATAAACAGGAAGGTAAGATTTACACACAGAGAGTTACTAAGCTTGCATCCTAAATAATTCATTGCATATAGCTCTCTGGAAAAGACTAATGCTGTTTTTTTCATGAATAAACTGTATTTTGCAAGAATTGGAGCTAAAGGTTCATATGCTGTAAAATATCCTTACTTGCCCAAGTTCTTCTGTTTTTTGTGATATGTTTATATAAAAGAATTTTTGCCTGCCTGCTAGATTAGGTGTACATTTTATTTGATCTGTAATCATTTTGTATTGTAATATAGCCACTGAAGTGTAGTTAGCCAAAAGCTTTCCTACTGGAGTGCAAGCATATAAAAATGACAGGAATGTTTAGAAATAAAGCTCTTTCTCTTTCTCACTGGTTCACTCGTGCACACAGAAACAAACATATACAAATATAATCCCCCTACAAATAATTATTTGGTTAACATCCACACAAAGAACTGTACTGTAGTTCTTTGAAAATAGGCTTATAGAGTTTGTACTTCCAGGAAGCAGAAATGGATGGAAACAATTGCAGAATATATTCATGCCAAAACCAATCTTTGAGAATACATTTAAATAGTCCCATTTTAGCCAACATGATAACCATCCTCCTGGTCTTCTGGGCAGCTGCAGGAAAGTATTATATGTCCTTATCTCACTAAAATGGGCTTAGGGTTTTGTTTTTTTCCCCCAAGCTTTTTCAGAAGTTCAAGAGAGGAGTGATAATGATGAGCCTTCAAAAGGAAATTACCAATCTCTTCAAATAACTTGAAATTATCCTGATGAAATTCTGCCATTTTGGTAGTAAATTTCAAATAGTTGGACACTGAATTTCTGCAATACGGTGACAGGCTGTTGCAGGGCTCTAATGGAGACTTAGCAATAAGTGGCCCACATTGCTTAGCCCTGAGTTTTTGTGTCAGAAAAAGAGATCATAAAAGGAATTTGAGAAAGAACAATAGAAGTCTGCCAATCACTGTAATTAAGAAAGAAAACTGACAATTAAACTTTACATCTGCCAAGATTATTTTTATTCTGTATCAAAATTCTTCTTCTTAGAAGTCTTAAATCTTTTGAATGTAATACAATATATCTGAAAGCCGCATTTGGTGAATTGTGCTTTGATTAATGCATGCTGTGGGTCTAAAGAATCCTACTGAATATTGTGTTTATGTTATATGCCTAAACATAGTTCTATGTAGCAGTAAATGCTTTAACTTGCTAATTCTGGTTTGGAACAAGTTACTTTCTCTTCAAAATGTAGTAGTTGTAACCCACTACTAGATGGTTTGGATAGGAGTAGATAGGAAGCAAAGTGAATACAGACTATCATGTTTTATATGTGGGTCTGAATGGCTGATTAAATACAATTTTTAGAATAGAATAGAACAACAGAGTTGGAAGGGACCTTGAAGGTCTCCTAGTCCAATCCCATGCTTAGGCAGGAAACCCTACACCACTTCAGACAAATGAATATACAACATCTTCTTTAAAATGTTCAGTGTTGGAGCATTCACAGTTTTTGGAGGCAAGTTGTTCCACTGATGAATTGTTCTGTCAGGAAATTTCTCCTTAATTCTAAGTTGTTTCTCTCCTTGATTAGTTTCCACCCATTGCTTCTTGTCCTACCCTCAGGTGCTTTGGAGAATAGTTTGACTGCCTCTTCTTTGTGTCAACCCCTGAGATATTGGAACACTGCTATCATGTCTCCCCTAACCCTTCTTTTCATTAAACTAGACATATCCAGTTCCTGCAACCGTTCTTCATATGTTTTAGCCTCCAGTGCCCTAATCATCTTTATTGCTCTTCTCTGCACTCAACATCTTTTTTACATCTGGCGACCTAAACTGGATACAGTATTCCAAGTGTGGCCTTACCAAGGCATTATAAAGTGGTATTAACAATTTTTGAAACAACCCCCCTCAGCTTCCAAAACACAGAGTGAGGTCGATGTTTACTGACAATCTTTAACATTAGTTTGGCCTTTTGTTTTTTTTAAAGGGGAAAAGAAAAAGATGAAATCGCAGCAAGCAAAAATAATTTTAGAGAAGAAAAATAAAAAGTTCACAGGATGTGTATCTTGGCAATCACTTCATAATTCTCGTGCAAGACACAGTAAGCCTATTTGCTGTCTGACAACACAGGGCTGTCTCATATTGCTGTTATATGTCATGAATTGTATAACCACAGCAAGCAAAATTCAATTCTGTCTCCTATTTAAAAACACAGCCTGTGGTGTCATCAAGCCCTGGATTTCTGCGTTCACTACAATTTCCTATTTCTATCACAAACAAAATAGAACGTAGACTAGAAATATGAAAAAAGTTTTCTTACTGTGAGGCAAGGGACCTGCATCAGAGATTAATTTCCTTTTTTCAATTCAAAATTCATATCTGTAGTAATTTATATTTTATTTAGCAATAAGGTTTTAATATGTACACAGGTATATATTCCACATATAAATACTGGTATGCATGTTTGTTTATGAGCATTTACCTAATATAGATTTTAAACATATTTTTAAAATACTGAACTTTATATCACTTTAATTTTAATATATAGATCTGTGTAATGTCCCCTTTTTCTTTTTAAATGTTGTTTTTGAAATATAACTGAATTTTGTTTCATGTATTAGTTTAAAAAGTAAATAAAATAATTTTAAAACTAAATTTACATTTCAAAACTGGACAGATCAGATTTACTCTTCATTCTAACCTCTTACTTGATAATAACATGAGTTTTGTATAACTAAAGATAGTAGAATCAAGCACAGTGCCATTCACCAGTGGAATAATGCTACCAAACTCAAAATCTCTTGAAAATGGATAGAGAAAGCCTTATGGTATTACCAGCATCTAAGTCTCTCTTCCAATACTGTACAATTGGTACCAATTCCTGGAAATGTGCAGAGGAATTGTCACCAGATTTCCACTGTACAATGGCTCATGGATTAAGGCACAATTGGCTTAATCCATGAGCCAAAGTGGATCCAAAGTATTAGTCTGATTATTGGCAGCAGAATGGTAAGGTATCGATTTACACCATTCTCCTCTTCAATTCATGAATAATTGTTCATGGGTTTAAATTTTCAGATTTCCAACATGGTGCTAGCAAGAAAAGACCAAAATAAATTGGATAGGTTTATATTTTTCTTGAAGTAAGTGTTCATTTCTATGTATCTGGTAACTCATAGTACCTCTAATTCAGGGCTATCAAACTCCCGGACCATGAGCATTTGTCACACCCAAGCCCGGTTTAATGAAGGTAGGGAAGTCCCGATACGTTACATGACCTCGCCATGACAACATGAGCTTGACACCCCTGCTCTAATCATATCTGAATACAAATGATGAGATTCTGTACCAAATGAAGAGAGAGAACCAGTTGTGTAAGCTTAATCAAAAGCATGGTTCTCTTTAGGGCAAGTGTTAGATCGGCGGCAGTAAAGACGAAGAGGCGTCTGAGGTAACCTTCAAGAACCGTTTATTACAGGCAAGAACAGAAACTGTAAGTAGACCGGCACCTCTCCTCCGTCTGACAGCCTTTTATATAGAGCTGTCAGACGGACGAGCCAATAGCCCTTCGTATGACAGCCCGGCAACCCACAGGCGCGTCTGATTGGCTAAGACGCGCCTGGCTGCTGCCGAGCTGTCATTCGTAAGTCTGAGGACTTACGAGGCTATAAAACTCCTTTCCCCCCCCCCCCCAGCGATGCGCCTGCGTCAGAAATGGCGCAGGCGTAGTCGCATAAGTAGGCGGGGGGACGGCGGACACGCCCTGAATGTCTCAGTTGGACTGCAGCCGTCGACTGGAGAGGATGTCCCTGTAAGAGCTCCTCCCTGCGGGGAGTTGAGCTCCAGGTGACGTCAGAAGAGCGGCCTGGTTGGGAAGGCAGAACCCAAGGACGAGGTAGGCTGGGCAAAGGGGGCGCGGCCGAGGATGGCGGTGGATTTAGAATAGGCTGGCAGGTGGCCTGAGGTTGGGGAAAACTGGGCCTGAGAAGGCTTGAACTGTTGGGTAATTGCATTGCGGGCTCGGATGGAGAGGTGGAGAACGGGCCAACGAAGGGTTGATGTGACCCGGAGGCCTTGGCAGGCTGGCCTGAATTGGGGGAAGGCCATTGGATCGTCTGTTTGGTCCACTGTTGCGGAACTGGGGCCGGCTGCGAGGCGTCGGTGGCCAGCCTCTGCGGGACGGTTTGAGCTGGATCTTCGTGGTCGTGGCGGCTCCTCAATTGATCCAGGTGCCGCTGCCACACGGTGCCATCGGATATTCTGGCCCTGTAGGAGACGGGTCCTGTTATCTCGGTGATGGTGGCAGGCACCCACCGAGGATCCCCAGAATAGTTTCGAGCCCAAACAGTGTCCCCAGGAAGGTAGGAACGGGAAGGAGACCCCAGGTTGCCAGGCTGAATTCCTGAATAGAGGGGGTGTAATCTATCCAGGGTGGTCCGCAGGCGACGACCCATCAGCAGCTCCGCGGGGCTTTGCCGTGATAGTGGGCAAGGTGTGGAGTGCTGTGCCATTAAATAAGCATCCACCCTTGCCTGCCAGTCACCTCGGTTCATGTGGCCCAAAGCCTCCTTGGCTGATCGGACCGCCCTTTCCACCCGGCCGTTGCTGGCCAGATGGTAAGGGGCAACTGGCGCATGGCGGATCCCTTGGGCGGCCAGGAATGTTTGGAAGGCGGCAGATGTAAATTGCGGGCCGTTGTCGGACACCACTGTGTCCGGCAACCCATGGGTAGCAAACAACCATCGCAGGGCCCGCACCGTGCTCTCGGCTGTGGTGGAGTGCATTAAGACTAACTCCACCCAGCGAGAGTAGGCATCTACAGCCACCAAGAATACCTGGCCGTGGAAGGGGCCCGCGAAGTCTATGTGGATGCAGGACCAGGGCCCGCGGGGCATCTCCCACTCCCGGGAGGGGGAGGATGGGGGAGATGGGCGGGATTCCTGGCATGGGACGCAGCGGGTGACCCAGGCCTCGATCTCGGAGTCCAGGCCGGGCCACCACATGTAGCTGTGGGCCAGTGCCTTCATACGCGCAACCCCGGGGTGATCGACATGGAGCCGCTGAAGGACTTGGTTGCGTAGGACCGATGGGATGACCATGCGGTCACCCCAGAGGAGGCAGCCGGAGTGGAGAGAGAGTTCCAGCTGGCGGGACTTGAAGGCCCAGCAGTCAGGGTGGATAGGCTCTGTAGGCCAACCTCTCAGGACCCATGCCATGACTTGAGAAAGGACAGGGTCAGCTCGAGAGTGGGAGGCCACGTCCGTGGAGGTTAGGGGCAGGTCCAGCTCGGTGATGGAGAGGACCGGGAGGCAGGGGACCGGCTGGGGGTCCTCGCAAGGGAGGGGCCAGCGACTAAGGGCATCCGCATGCCCTAGGTGCTTGCCCGGACGGTAGCATAGGGCATAGGAGTACGCAGCCAGGAACTCTGTTCATCGGGTCATCCTAGGGGATAGGATGGGGGGTCGGCCTATCGCCAGCCAGAAGCCCAAGGAGAGGCTTGTGGTCAGTGTAGAGGGTAAAGTGCCGGCCATAGAGATAGTTGTGGAACTTTTTAACCCCGGACACCGCAGCCAGAGCCTCCTTGTCTATCTGGCTGTAGTTCCTCTCGGCGGAGGAAAGTGTCCGAGAGTAAAAAGCTATGGGGGCTTCTAAGCCATTGGGGAGGACGTGGCTCAGAACTGCCCCCAAACCCATGGGGGAGGCGTCACAGGCCAAAGTCAGGGGCAACTTGTCACTGTATTGTACTAAGACTGCCTCTGACGTCAGCAGGGATTTGCCGCAGATCGGTCGAGCAACCGATGCAGCGGCTCGGCTAGTGACGCCTTGTGCAGAATAAATAGCGCGTAAAAATTTAAAAGGCCGAGGAACGCTTGGAGTTGCGCCTTTGAGGTTGGAGGGGGGTGCATTCCTTATGGCGGCAATTTTGGAAGGGGTGGGGTGGATTCCCTGGGCGTCAATCAAGAAGCCCAGGAATTCCACTTGGGGCACAGCAAAGGAACATTTGCTGCGCTTCATTTTTAATCCTGCGCCCCTAAAACGGTCAAGGACCTTCCTTAAGACTTTGATGAGGTCTGAGCGACTGCTTGCAGCGATCAGGACATCATCAAAGTAGGGAACGACGCCAGGGAGCCCATGGAGCAAGCGCTCCATGAGGCTCTGGAAGATCCCCGGGGCAATGGATACGCTGAATTGGAGGCAGCGACAGCGGAAAGCCCCCCGATGGGTGACGATGGTCTGGGCAGCCGCGGCATCATCATCCACAGGGAGCTGCTGGTAGGCCTGCGCCATATCCAGTTTGGAGAAAATGCAGCCCTGCCCCAATGAGTGGAGCAGATGCTGCACGACAGGGACTGGATAGGGGTTTGCCTGGAGGCCAAGGTTGATCGTTGACTTGTAGTCAGTGCAGATCCTGATGGATCCGTCAGCCTTCACGGGGATGACTATGGGAGTCTCCCACCGTGAATGGTCAACGGGCTCCAGCACTCCCTGCGCCAAGAGCTTATCTAGCTCGGCATCAATCTTTGGCCTCAAGGCAAAAGGCATCCTGCAGGCCTTCAGCCTGATGGGGGCAACCTGGGGGTCCAAGTTAAGGGAGATAGGGGTGCCCTTGTATTGGCCAAGCTGCCCATTAAAGATGTCAGCATAGTCCTTAAGGACTGCTGGTACATCAGGGGGCGTGTCCACCACACTGTGCACTCCTGTCAGGGATAACCCTAAAGGAGAGAACCAATCAAGGCCCAGGATTGAAGGAAGCGGTTTTAAAACAATGAGGGCTGGGAGAACTGCGCACTTGCTCCCATAGGAAACCCGCACCCCATAGCACCCCAAGGTGGTAATATTCGACCCCTGGTAGTCCCTTAAGATGGCGTCTGGTGGAGAAAGCTGGGACTTGGACACATGGGGGCAAAGTTTTGTGAATGTAGCCCATGATAGGAGGGAGCGGGAGGAGCCAGAGTCGACCTCCATCAAACAGGGGGAGCCCTCAATGGTGACTGTAATGGTGATCTTCTGCGTACCCGCTGAGGCCAGGTTGATGGACACCGCAGGGGTGGCAGGCGCATTCTCGGTCAGGGTATAGCAGTCTTCGCAGCGTGGCTGCTGGCGTCTGGCCGGTTGATTCTTAGGAGGAGGAGGAGGACCGTAGACTGGAGGTTGTTCGGCTGGTGAGAGAGGAGGCAGGGCGGCCCGGCAAACCTGCGCCAAGTGACCCTTCTTGCCTCATCGGCGGCAGACGGCGGTCTTGAAGGGACAGGTAGACCGGGTATGAGAGCCTTCGCAGCCTATGCAAGCAGGAGAGGTCGCAGGAGCGTGGATCAGCGCCGGCTGCTGTTGTTGAGGCCGGCGAGGGGTGGCCCGTAGGCAATCCACCTGGTCAGTGTAGAATTGTTCTGGCAAGGGTGCCAGCTCATCAATTAAGTTAGTAATGTATGTAGATGGCTGTGGTGGTGCGGGGTCAGGCCCTGGCAAGGCTAGCAAGGCAGGCAAGGCTGGCACAACAGAAGAAGCGGCCACGTGAGGTAAATAACGGTCGATCTCTACTGAGGAGAGGTCGGAAAGTTCGGCGGCCCTGGCTTCGTCAATGGCGTAGACTAGGGTGACTTTAGGCTTCCCAAGGAGCCGGCGCCTCAGGAATATATCCTTGAGGCCGCACACAAATTGCTCCACTAAGTTGTCTTCCAAGTCAGGGAAGTCACATTGCACCGTGGCGACTCGCAGAGCCTTCAAGAATTGATTGACCGATTCAGACGGCTTCTGCACTCGCCTGCGGTAGGCGAAACGGCGGGAGATCTGAGATGGGGTTGGGGCATAGTAGGCTTGGAGCCCTTCAGTTAGTTCTTCCCAAGTCAGATCATATACAGCCCTAGGGGCAGCGAATGAGCGGGCCGTTGCAAACATCTCAGGACCGCAGGTGGTTAAGAAAAATCCGCACTTTCTGGCCTGAGAGTAGCCTTGCCGGTTGTTGGCGATGAGAAAGCATTCAAATCTTTCTAAAAATGCGGCCCAGGACTCTCCGGTAGCTCCAAACGGAGTGAAGGCTGGCATGCCGGCCATAACAGCTGAGGTGGCGAGGCGGCTGAGGCGATTTGAGGTGCGGTTTTCTTGTCCGGTCTACGCGCCTAACACGATCGTTGCTTGCCCTCTAGGTCATGCTCAGAGCCGGTGACCCCACTGCTCATCGCCAGTGTTAGATCAGCGGCAGTAAAGATGAAGAGGCATCTGAGGTAACCTTCAAGAACCGTTTATTACAGGCAAGAACAGAAACTGTAAGTAGACCGGCACCTCTCCTCCGTCTGACAGCCTTTTATATAGAGCTGTCAGACGGACAAGCCAATAGCCCTTCGTATGACAGCCCGGCAACCCACAGGCGCGTCTGATTGGCTAAGACGCGCCTGGCTGCTGCCGAGCTGTCATTCGTAAGTCTGAGGACTTACGAGGCTATAACAGCAAGGCCTCAACCCCCAGTCTGTAGACAGGCACTGGACTTTGGGATGCCAAAAAGTGGCCGTGCAAACAAGTGAAATCCCATCTGTGGGATGCAGGCAGTATTTGAAATCATGCCCCCTCTGGATTGCAGGAAAAACCTCTTTCCGCAGGACCAATCCCTGGTGCCCAAAAGATTGGGAGCTGCTGCTTTAGGGTGACAGTGTTCCCTGTTACTGTACAGCAAAAGGCATTCCCTAGTGATGTTTTCCTTAGAATGTAATGGAAATCAGGAAAGCCATGACAGCTACATATACTGGAAAGATGATTGAATAATGAAAGGGAATATTTACAGACACCTCATGATTATCTCATAATTAAATAAATTCAAAGATTTTACATTCTAACCATGGAAATTTCTTTGAAATAGTCCCTTTAAAGGGAATTTAAGAGAGATGGAGAGAGGGATGGGGGAGGGGGGAGGGGGGAGGGGGAGGGGGAGGGGGAGGGAGGGAGGGAGGGAGGGAGGGAGGGAGGGAGGGAGAGAGAGAGAGAGAGAGAGAGAGAGAGAGAGAGAGAGAGAGAGAGATTTATACCAGAAAACACCTATAGCTGCATACACTCTGTCCTGAATCACAGAATTAGGAGGAGAAGGGAAGGAGCTTAGAATGGGACAGTTGCTAGCAGTCCAATTACCAACCCAACTGCTCCATCACAAAGATGCACAGGAAGAATGCTTCTAGAATTTGATTTTTTTCTTTTTGTTCCTTTCTTTTCTCTTCCCACACCAAATATGGTTCTATTCTGTTGTTTGAGTTACCATGAGAACAGTCAGGCAAATGGTCCCAAGTCCTTTCTACAAATTACTTTCCAGCATTTGGTTGAGTTGGAAAGCACAAAATGCAATCTTCGGAAGAAACAGCTGTGGGAAGCCCTAGGCTGGATTCCATACCACCTCATGTATATCTGGCTTAGTGTGCTTCATGAAATGCATAGTTTGATATTCAGCAAGTTAAAGGAGAAAAATAAAATATGAAAGATGGGTTTCTCATCATGTCGATGTAATGAGAGTCATATAGCTCTAATTAATATCATAAATCTTCCCTTTTCAGGCATGTCATTTTAAGATAATAATTTACAGGTGCAAAAATTAATTATAAGTTAATACCCATATTTTTTGGGAAGGTAATCAACTGGTTATTTGTTGCTAGTTATTTAATACTCCTCTCATTTAGCCTTATTTTACAAATGAAAGAAACAAACATGCATCTGCGAACAAAAATTAAGCATAACCTTACATTCATATTCATATAAAACTAAAGTGATCGGGCAGCCCAAATATCTCTTATATCGGGACAGATTTTCATTAGCCAGAAACTGGATCTAGGCTAGTGATTCTACTGCCATGCCCCCATCAGGGAGCTCGCAAGGACTTCTAACCCTCACCCTCCCCATCAGTCCTTGTATGGAAACTTCTTTTCAATAAACTATATATTGATACATTTTTAAAATAGTCTTTGGTTTTCTCAATTATCCAGCAAGCAATAATGTTTCTTGTTTCTTGGCCTTTTAAAAAAACTAAAATAGCTGAAACATGTGGCAATTCCCTTTTCATGTGCAGCTCTATCTTTATTGGATAGTCCTAAGTATTATTGTATTAGCATGTGAAATTATGGAGACTGTACAATAGTTTGCAAAAACTGTAAGTCTCCATTCTTTAGTACTGATATATACACTGATTTCTTCCAATCTGTTGGACACTTTCCTTCTCCAAATTTGTTGGAATACTTTCATTAGAACCTTTCTGTTGTTTGCCATATTTATACCATATTTATGCAGATATTTCATGAAATCCTGTAACTTTCTGATTTAATAATGACTGGAATGCTGATTTAATTCCATCTTCTAATTCTGTAGGCTTTTGTACATAGGAAATATCTTCTAGGGTATCTTGAATGTTGATATCTCTAAATTTCAGTATAGTTCTCTATTTGTTTTTTAAATCAGTTGCTATCTGATTCAAGCATGCTAAAATATTTTATTGCATACAATTTAAAGTTGGAACTTCCTTCTGAACCAAGAGACCTTTTGAACATATCTGCTTTTCATGTCTGTTTCCATCTTTAATTTCTCTACAGTGTAATATTGTTCCTTGTTTCTCCTAACCATTTCCTGAGGCTCTTTGTTAATTTTTCTTTTGTCTTGCCTTGGCTTTGGCTTTTGTTCTTAGCAATTTCCACTGTTGTTTTGACATCCAATTTTTTTTTGTTTTCTTTTTCTTGGTTTTGGCAGTCTCCTTCTATATTCACCCTTAACAAATTATTTTCATTTCATAGTTATTCTGAGTCCCTATCAATGGAGAAAAGAACTTTAATGTGATACTTGATGATTTCTTTAAAAACTTATTACTCTGCTTCAGGGACGTGCAGTCACTAGAGGCAAGGGAGGCGGAGCCTCACCAGTCTCCTCAGGAAAAAGAAAGAAATTTAAATATATTTTTTTAAATAATTAAAGCCAAGATAGTTGCTAC
This sequence comes from Thamnophis sirtalis, assembly GCF_051295495.1. Taxonomy (NCBI): domain Eukaryota; kingdom Metazoa; phylum Chordata; class Lepidosauria; order Squamata; family Natricidae; genus Thamnophis; species Thamnophis sirtalis. The sequence continues at coordinate 138,935,719 of NW_028261382.1, forward strand.
CAGATTCCAGCTCACAGTGGCTTGGTGTCTGCTTAGTGTTAACCAAAGCAGGAGGCGAGAGAACTTGGGGCCTCTTTTCCATAAGGAATTTTTCACCTTCTAAAAGTTAATAAAGAGTTAAAAGGCAAAGAAGTTCAGATGGAAAAGAGGCACTAATTCTCCCACCTCCTGATTTGGAAGCAGCCAATCGTGTCTTCTTGAGCACGCTTACGTTGGGCGGGGCGTGCTTCAGAGGAGAGAGGAGTGGGCGAGAAGGAGGAGGCTGCCTCTTTGCTGCAGACCTGGGCGCTTGGCGGCTCCCGCAATGCAAAGTGCCCCACCATCCCCGATGCTGCCGCCCGCTGCCCCGGCCTGCTTCTCCAGGCTCCGTCGCTCCAGGCTCCTTCACCCGGCGGGGCGGTGGTGGCGGCAGCGGCAGCGGCTACTTTAAGTGCTCCCTTGTCTCACAGCCGGGGCCGCTCCAGGCCGCCGGCCGCTGACACGTACTCCTGCAAGAGCCTCTGGGCAGCGCTGGGAGGCCGCAGAGAAGCTTCGCTCCGTTTTTCACTCAGCCTTCCCCCAGAGGCGATCTGGGACTTCCAGCGGCAGAGCTTGGAGAAGCAGCGGATGGAGGCCAGGACAGCGGGGGGGGGCAGCGGGGCACTTTGCATCGCGGGAGCCACCAAGCGCCTTTGCTGCAGACCCGGGCGCTTGGTGGCTCCCACGATGCAAATCCCCCCCCCGCCGAGGCCGACCGCTGCCCTGCTGAGCCTCACCAGGTATCAACCTCACCGCACGTCACTGCTCTGCTTACCTAGAACTGGAACATGCATATCACACTTTGTGATCAATTTACAGTCAGCCCCTGGTCACATCTTTGCTGTTGTACCTGAGCTTTTTCACTCAACAATATAGACAATATGATTTCTGAAGATGTCCACGTGTAAAAGTATCATTTTAGTTGTTTGAAGACTGTATTGACAATAAAGAAATTATTGGAAATGGAAGCCGATCTTTTCTATTTGTTTCATTTCTATTTCCTTGGTCATATAGTCCAATTTTATTTTCCTCCTTACCTTTTTTTAATTTCAGCATTCTGACTGCCAATCACAAGCAGCATATCTGGTTTTTATGTTTTGTTAATTCCAGGCTGAACTTGACCTTAGATATCCATCACCTTTCTCTTCTTCTACAACACTGCAATGTAAATTTGAATAACTGTCATTAAAGTGTAATCTGATAAATCTTATTGATATCATTTGGTCACTGGCTACATTGTATTCAAGCACTGCTTTGCTATATCCTTCCTGAAAGCAATACTATTTTTAAAAAACATTTCATGTTCTTAGCAGTAAACAGCTTGGTCACTGGACTGAAAGCATCCAGTTCTAGTCTTTTTCAATTTTATCCCATTCAAGTTTCATTTCATCTTTCACTTTGTTGAACTTTCCTGTGTTTATTCTTCTTATGTTCCATGTCCCCACAGTAATTCTGTATTTGCAGGTCCAACTTTCTTTTACTACATGGTGACATCAACAACAAGATGTCCAGAAGGCTTTAATTTAGCCATGACATAAACAACATTAGTTCTCTGAAAGATCATCAGTTTTTCCACAGTAACACAGTTGGGTGCCATCCAACCTAAGGGACCCATGACATGGCAATCACTTTATCTTGACTATGGATGTTTTTTCTTGGTAAAATAAAGCAGTGGTTTACCGCTTCCTTTTCCTATAAACTATGAAATAAGGCCTTTGCTATTGTCATTCAAGTGATTTCCCATTTCTAGTATCTTCATATATTATTGTGGCCCATATATGTGCCATGCTTGTCTCCCACTATAATGAGGAGGCATACCAGGTTTGGGGCAGAGAGCTTTTAAATATGCAGTTATTAATATTTATTTTTCAGAAGTATTCAGAGACAATATAAATGTCTTTTAATATTTCCAGTGATGTCTCCAATCAAGTCAAACATCTGCACATGCCAAAGTAATTATATGAAGATTTCCCCCTCCCCCAAAATTGTATAAATAATTGTCTGAATGTACTGATGTGGAATAAATAATAATTAATTAAACTAAACTTCATATGTCTTTTGTGCAAGACTCTTGTGTGAAGAACATTTAGCACAGTATTATATAAAATTTGACAAGCATGAAAAGTTATTCACTGCAGTTTTTCTCTTTTATTTTACAGTCCTTAGAAATTATATTCTATACATATTTCTGATGTGCTATTATTCATTAGCATAAGTACTGAAAGGAAGGGAAAAAAGGACAAGAAACTAAGAAAGCTAGAATTAAAAGTATTCAGAATTTCAGTCATAACGCAACATATTGAAAAGATGTTTGAAAAGGAGGTGGACACTGCAAGATATTTTAATCAGTTATCTGTTGTGCTCAGGAATAGCATAAGAATCATTCTGTGAATTCAACTGATATAAATTAATTGGAATTCTCACTCAAATTATTTAGATAAAGCTTGTTTTTCTACCACCTTTATCTTTACATAATATATATTAAAATTGTGCTCCAATAAGAAGTGACTCTTTCAAGCTCTTCAACACTTAAGCAGCCATAGTCAGGAATTTCTTAAAACAATTGTATACAATGCTGTAAATGAATATTGCAATCTGATTAATTAAGGAGATAAAAGAAATAAGGACTTTGCAGTACTATAAACGGGTGGTAAAACCTCAGTTACCTGATGGAATCTTTGTCAGAAGGTATCAAGAATCTGTTGGGCCAGAAAGAACATGAGAAACATTACAATTATCCCAGAAGCTAGATGCAGGAAGATATCTACAACACAGAGGAAGATTTCTATATAGTATTTTTATGTCGTTCAAAGTACTTTAGATTAGGAATTGGCAATTTCTTGGGATGATGGACATCTTTCAAACTTCCACAGCTTACCGTGGTTCACAGAACAGTTGCTATTGTTGAGGTAGTAATTCACAAAGTAACAAAAGGAAAATAGGAGAAATTACTGATGCCTTCCCTAGAACTCCCTTCCCCTCCAGGATGCCTCCTATCTTTTCAATTTATATTTATGTTTATTTTATTTAGGCAAGTAGAAACCTTCTCATAAAAGCACTAGCTACCCACCATTTTTATTCTCTGAAAAATGTTTTTCAGCTTCAGCAACATTAAGATAGATGGACTTCAATTCTCAGAATTCCACAGTCAGCATTGAGTTGAGGTCCACACATCTTAAAAGTAGCTGAGATTAGAAACACAACTCTTAAAAAAGAAACCTATATGGTTTTTGTAGGACTGATAAAAGCCAAACGGAGTAATCTCTCTCTTCTTCTAAGTAAAATATACTTTATGAGAAAAAAACAGTATCGGTTAGACCAGTGGTCCCCAACCTTTTTATCGCCGCGGACCAGTCAGCCTTTGATAATTTTACCGTGGCCCGCTGAGCGCGCGCAGGGGTGGGGGGGCGTTGTTTGCGACGACACATTGATTGTTTATATATCAGATTGTTTTGATTAAACAACTTTTATTTTATTGTATTTAAACATGCCTTACAAAATAAAATACAATTACATAAATATAAAGTGCAAGGCTACGCTACTAGCGCTGTCTACGCTAGCCCTACGTAGCTGCGCAGGCGCTCTTAGGTTTTTTTCAGGAATCGGCCAGCGCTGAAGTGCTGAAAAGGAATGAGAAGGGCGGCGCTGGACACAGGGGGGCGGTGGGCCGCTGGTGACGTCAGAGTGCCACCAGCGGTCCAGTAACACCCCTTGTGCCAGTTAGCCCTAATTTGCATACAGAAAGAAACTATGGCCCCCGGCCGCTGCAACGATCATGGCCCCTGGCCGCTGCGCGGCCCGGTGCCAGGTACTCCGCGGCCCGGCCCCGGTCCGCGGACCGGGGGTTGGGGATCACTGGGTTAGACTATTTCCTGATGCTGTTTCATCTGTCCAACTGGACCAGGATTTCCCTGGTCCAGCCCTGAAAAAATAGAAAGGAGAACGATTTGGATTTTTCTAAACCCATAGAAATAATTTAACAAACATGGTAAAACTCCTGAGTCACAAATGGTAACTATGCAACTGGATATGCTTGGATATGAGAATAATTTTAAATGGAAAATTGCCTTCTCAAGCTAATGAAGCCAGATTTATAGATACAAAAAGCTTATTGGGGGAAACAGGAAATGTAATTAAAAAAAGCAAGGCAATACTTACGAAAGCAGCACTTTCAAATAGAGCCAATACAATCAGTGTACCTAAAGTAATTGCTCCTTGAATCTTCTTCAGATTTTAGCACGTATTCATTGCAGAGACTATGTCAGGAGAAAGAGATCATTTGAGCCTCCTGCATCATTTACTAGCAAGCCCTTCTTATTCTTTTTCTTCCCCCCTACACCTTGTTTTTCTCCTTTCCTTTGGAGTACTTAATTCTCTTTATTTACAGATTATAGGAGGTTAAGTAAAAGCCATCTCTTTGGGAAGACTAATTGTTGCTTTTCTCAGTGAAGGATAAAGGCTGTGTTTATATTGTCCTAGCTGTAGTCAACAAATCAAACATTATCTAGAGGCTAAACTCTCCTTCCTAATAAAACTTGATAGAATTATAAAGATGCTGTCTGGTTTTCATCAGTTCTACTTCTGTATAAATGAGACTACATAGAAAAGAGTCTTTTGGGAAACAGATCTAAATTTCATCTATTCAGGTATTTCAGCAACAGATCAGATGTTAGGGGACAGTGTGATGCTATACTACTAGGGTAAGGCTTTTGGCGGGACAGTCCCGCTTTTTAATAATTTGTCCCGTGTCTCGCAGCGTTTTAAAAAACTCCCGATTTTTGGCAAGTACATTTTGGCAAGTAAATACATGGCAAGTAAACATTGCGCAGCAGTTTCCCATTGCCGCGCAGTGTCATTTGCTGGACACAGACTGCAGTCTCTATACTCTGCAGAATGGCCATGGAATCATGAATGAAACCCCCTCCAGCTAATCGCAAACGGAGACGAACGCTGTTTGTCCTATATCTATATCAGTCAACGCTTGACGGCTTTCCATTGGACTTGGAGGCATCACCGCATAGCCTGGTGTCCATCGTGCGTTGTTGATGTAAACAGCTTTGCTTGGGGGAGTTGTTTGTGACATGGCAGAAGGCAGAAGCGCTGTTGCGGCAGGTGGGATCTCAGGGACTATTATTTCCTAGCGCGGGCCAGGGACGCTGACTGGGTTGCTCGCATCGGGACTGGAGGGACTTTTTAATATTGGAGAGGGAGGTGAGCTGGAAGAGGACCTGGTGGAGGACTTCCAAGCCAAGGTCGTTGCTTTGGGAAATGAGTACATCGCGATGAAGCCTACCCTAAGCTTGCACAAGTGTCAGCTGCTTTGTTAGAAGAAGAAGGGCTTGGCTTCTCATCTTCCTTCCTTCTCCTGTGATGATGTCCAGGCTTGTTTATTGTTTTTAATTTGGGGTGGAGGAGCTGCCGGGCAATTAAAATTTGGGTATAATTGAAATGAAACTCTGAATTGTCGAAATAAAATCCTCTGATGAACTTTAGCAAAGATGGAGACTTGCAGGGTGCTAAAATTCCAGGTCGGCAAGGTGGCAGCATACAGCAAACTCTTTTAAAGATTGCTGGTGCTTACTGGTCATTTTTAACTCAAATATAGTAAGGTGGTCTTAACATATCGCATGAACAGCAGGTTCGCGGCAGTATTATATGCCTGTGAATAGGAATACATGACATTAAGTTTAGAATTGTTTTATTTCGTTATGCAACTAAGTATATTTCCCACTGGTAATTTATAATGTCTTCTAGAGTCATCCCATAATAAATTTGAAAGATCAGTAATGAGTATGGGTTTATATTTCTTCAAAATTGGGTGGATGGCCCTGAAGGCTTAGAATTCATTAGTGAGGAAATGAACTTAATCTTTGAGCTTTAATCCTCCCTTCATTCAAAAGCTCAAAGCAATGAACTTTGAACTCCCTTCTAATTTTCCCTGCAGCAACCACCCTGCAGGGTAGGTTGGAATGAAAGAAAGTTAATGGGGGTGCTAACGGAGGCTAGAGATCCTCAAATATTTGAAGGGATACAAGTAGTGTTACCTGAGGCTCTGAATGTAAACTTTTACTAAACCAGAGAATTATGAACAATAATTCTCAATGATTCTGAATTATGAACAATAATTCTCAACAATACTGAAAAATGATATGAAAGAATGTTTTCAGATTCCTGTTTGGTTTTCATTAGGGACATAGTCTTTCAACAATGCCATGATTTTATCCTTTATTTTAGGTTATTCTTAGCTCAGGTTTTAAGTGTTTTTAGCTTATTAATAACTGTATTGTAAAATGCAATGCACACATTCATATAAAATCATTAAAAATGATGTTTTCTTTATAGTGCTATTGTTTAATCACTAATTTTAAGCTTTCTTTGACGGAAATAATTATATTGATTGATTGAAGACTAAGAAATGGATAACAGATCCAATATACAGAGTTTTATTTTTGGCCCTAAAAATATTGTCAGTGAGGATGACAGTCTAGTAGAAATTTCTTCATCATTGCTATTGGCCTCAAGTAGCAAATAATTAAACATGATTTTTAGTGTACTTAGTTAGCCATCTGCTTTTTAACATTACATGGTATCAGTTTCAAGAATGCATGCATTCCTGAAAACTTGTAACAAACTTGTTGAAGGGCCTATGAAATATTTTCTAGTTTAATGTAGAATATGTATTCTTAATAAAAGAAAAAGTACTTTTTATTTAATCAATTGCATTCCTTTTTATAATGACATTAATTAACTAAACTGGAAATAAATCTATGTTTGCTAGAGTTTTAAAATTAAAAAACCTTACATTTTGTTGCTATTATTTTAATCAGAGTTTTGTCAAGTGAAATTATATAATGGTTCCTCATGTCTCTGTAATTTTCTAAGTTTCATCCAGAAGTACCACAGAATCTGGCATTTTCAGCAGAATGATGCTGATGCTAATAAAACATCCTGATTTTTGGTGAAAGGATGGAAGGAGGAAGCAAGGGTAGGGGAAGAGAGATCTAAAGAGCAGAAAGACAGAAGGTAGATAGGCAAGAGGAAGGAAGGAAGAAGAAAGAATAGAAGGAAGAAAGAGGGAGGGAGGGAGGGAAGGAAGGAAGGTGAAAGGAGGAAGGAAAAAAGGGGTACTTCCACTTGTAGGCCTGGGACTGAATGCAGGAGGAGTCTCTCCATAGGATCAGCTACTCCTCTGATCATGGTCTATGAAAATGTTACTGCCTGCCTGATGCAAATTTAGACAGACGGTGCTTTGGGTTGCCCCTCAAATCCCCCACTTTACTCCTCCCCCTGTAGAATTCAGCCCCCTGAGTTTTGCCTTTGAGAGGCATCTAAATGTCATGTGTGGTTATGGCGGATGGCAGGGTCAGCTGGAGGTTGAGAGAGGATTTGGGGCTTTTGTCCACCTGTGGAGTTCTCCCCATGGACAGGATGGGATGTTGGCATGAAAGGGATCAGGGCACAATCTCACCTGTTCCAAGTAAAGTTGCCTTTTGCAATTGGCTACCAGTAATCCTCGATTTATGACCAGGATAGATCCACCAATTTCTGTTGCTAAGGGAGACGTTTATTAAATGAATTTTGCCACATTTTGTGACCTTTTATTGCCATGTTAAGTGAATCATGGTGGTTGTTAAGTCAGGAACATGGCTGTTAAGTGAATCTGGGCTTCTCCATTGGGTAAGGTGACCAGACGTCCTGCTTTTGGCAGGACAGTCCCGATTTTTAACAATTTGTCCCGTGTCCCGCGGCGTTTTTAAAAAGTCCCGATTTTTTAAAAAAAATTTAATCAAACTCCCCTCCCCCCGATCAATGGTGTCCCTCTTTACCAATGTTAAAATCTGGTCCCCTTATACTAGGGGTTGTTACAGGATTTCATTTTTGACAATAAACATATTTATTAAATCTAAAAAAATATTTTTGCACTATATTTCTTTAAACTGAAAGATCCCACAGCTTCAAAAACAAACATGTTTACAGTATGTCCAGAAAAATTACCTGGAGATCAGTCTTATGTTACCTATCAGTGGGATACATTCCAATAGACCAGTGATGGTGAACCTTTTTGGCACCAAGGGCCCAAACCAGAATGCACGTACATACATGTGCATGTGTGCGCCAGAGCACTAGAAACGCAAACACCAGTTGAACAGTGTGTGAATGCCTGTTTTTTGGCCATTCTGGGGACCATTTGCCAGCTGTTTTCCAGTGCTTTGGTGCCCATGAAGACTAGCTGCCTGGCACACATGTGCATGCCAGAAACTGGAAGAGCAGCTGGCTGAAAAACGGGCCATTTTGGGGCCATTTTGGGTGCTCTGAAAACTGACCTGAAAACTGGCTCCCAAAACAACGTGTCTCTGGCCAGGTTTGGCCATTTTTTGGGCTGTTTCCTGATGCTCCAGTGCCCACAAAGACCAGCTGGCCAGCGGGTACGTGCAATGGTGGGATTCAAATAATTTAACAACCGGTTCTCTCCCCTAATGATTTCTTTCAACAACCAGTTCACCAAACTGTTCAGAAAGTTAACAACCGGTTCTCTTGAAGTGGTGTGAAGTGGCTGAATCCCACCACTGGTTACGTGCATGCCAGAAACCAGAAGAGAAGCTGGCGATGGCGTGCGGGCCCAAAGAGAGGGCTCTGTGTGCCAACACTGGCATCACGGCAATAGACCATAAGATTGAAGACTTACACAAAATTTTAACCTAAATGTTTCAAGAAATACATTTTTGGCAAACTCACTTTTATAACCTTTGAACACCTGATAGGATGAAAAACTTTCCTTTTGGTCAAAGGTTTCTTCTATGGATTTCTATGATTTAAAAGGTATTCACTTTAGTAAATGAACATTTATGTAATCACAGAGCCATCATCTTTGCTTTTTGCATTGTTTATTTATTTTTATTATTAATTGTATCCTACCTTTATTATTTTTACAAATAACTCTAGATGGCAATCATATCCAATGCACCTTCCTCCTCCATCTATTTTCCCTGCAACAACAAGGTGGGTTAACCAAGAGAAAGTGATCAGCCCAAAGTTATCTACCTGGCTTTCATGTCTCAGGTGGGACTTAAATTTGTGATCACCTGCTTTCTTGCTTGGTGTGCTTATATTTTTATATTATTTTTCCACCTTTAATAGAAAAGAACCAAATAGAGATAAAAGGGGCAAATAAGGAAATAAACAAAAATAATATTCAAACTAAATTTTCAGATAGACTACATTGCCTAATATATATAACAGCTCCAATAAATTTCATGGAAGTATTGGAAAAAAAAACCAAAGGTGGATTCAGGTAATTAGTATCAAGCTTTAAATTGAGAGACTCCTTTGAATTATTCTTATATAATTTTGCTATAGATAGCATGAAAAGATGCAATTAAATTCTTATTTTTATTTAAATATATTTCAAAATTATAAACGTCATTACTAAAATAAGTACACAAGAATTTTCAAAAAATCCAAACAGAAAACTGGCAGGTGTTAATTTTATTCTAGGTGCAATTGAAATGCCGATTTATGTATAAATAATATTCTTGTACTAATAAAAATAGCATGTCAGATGAATATGGTAAATCGTTCTGGGTCCAAAATACTCAGTATCGAATCATTCATTTAGCAGAAGAATATAGAAGAAACAAACATTGAATGATGTCAGTATACGAATGATCTAAATTAGGCAAAAGATAATTTAAGCATGGATGACATATAAGGTAATTTCAATGAAATTAGAAATTGCAAAACAAGTGAAGCATAGAATATTGTGAAGATGTTTTTTAAGATGTTCATATAAAAGTTGTCAAGGAAGAGAACATTGCAATAGTAGAATGACATTGGGATGGGGGAGACTATTAAATGTTCACTTGTAAAGAATAGTTCAAGCTTCATTATTGTTGTTAATTCCTACTTTAAAAATATAAAAACCATATCAAACAGCTGCTAAATTGGCTTTTAAGGACTGTGCAATATCTGTATGTAATCCAAGGGCTTTTTCTAAAATTCGTAAATCAAAAGATGTAAAAAAAAGTCAATGATAGTTGAAAATAAATGTAATGTACTTAATTTTTTCATATTCCTAATATAACACACACACACACACACACACACACACACACACACAGTGAGAAAGTCTACCAGAATATTTCTAAAGAAGCACTGAAATTTTACTAAGTGGAAGATAATCTTATGCTTCTTTCGCATTTTTATTTTTTGTACTAACACCTGGAAAGAATGAATGTCAATCTTCTATCAATAATATGTCTGGAAATAAGCTTCTATGTTCAAAATATAGCTAATTTTCAGTTTCAGATGCTAGGAAGATATTATTGGATCTGCATGATTTCATTGTTTTTAAAAGTTTTGAATGGATTCAGAAAAACTTTTTATAGTTTTGTAGTTTGAGCAAAGAAAATCTTAGACAGCAAAATTGTTTGTTTATATAGGTATTTTTACATGATTTTTGTCTAAATGAAATATTTCTTATATTTCAGGCAACAGTCAGTTATCTGTGGGTGAATAATTGATGCTTGGCAGGTGGATGAAATATGGGAATTCACACATTTAAAACTCAAGAATGTGTTTTTTTAAAAATCAGTAATTTGTTCTAGAAAAACAAAACTATAACAGAGAATGCTTTTCCATTTCTCCTGAGGAGGAACTCATTCCATCTTTCTTTAGTATAAAAATTGTGGTTTGGGGGGGGGGGATAATGCCTTAGGATTTGTAGCCAACACTCTCAGCAACTCGCTTTTGATCTTTTTGCAATAATGTCCAATACTTTCATTTTGAACGAGAGACAAAAAAGATTACACTTTTACTTTAATTATTAGCCTGGTGTTTGACAAATAAATGGATTCCTGATTCCAACCCCAGATTCTGAAATTACTATTTAGGAATGTATTGTTGACAGGGAGCTGAGGAAGATTTACTATATGTGCAAAAATCCAGCTATGCTTCTCTAAGTGTTAACAGTCATCATCAGGATGGCTAACAAATCTTTTCCCCCAGATTTTCTTCTCCAACTTTTAAACCAGTTTGCCCAGTGGTGGGTTAGAGGCGGTATGCCCCTGTATGGGCGTACCAGTGCCTACTGGGAGCAGGAGGTACCCTTCCAGTATGGTGCTTCAGAGGGCCCACCCACCCACCTTCCTGAGCTGTATTTGACCCAACCAGGCCACTTGCGCATGCGCATGGAGCGTACAGTGCCTACGCGATTCTCCCCTAAGAAGTTGGAGTGTTGTGGGTGGTGGGTGCGCATGAGTACACAGTACACGTGCATGTGGTGGACGCCCTGCTCCATCGCATTGTACCAGTTGCGACAGGATCTGGAACCCACCACTGAGTTTGCCCATTACTTAGCTCATGGGTGTTCAACAAGAAAAGTATGACAGAATAAACATACAGAGAATGCATCAGTTAACTATCATGAAACTACCTAACATGCTGCATAATATCAGTTGTTACTAACAGTGGTTAAAGAACTATGGTTGCTTAAGTTGTTTAATCATTCAATTGTGTCCAACTCTTGACAACTTTATAGGAAAGTTCTCTCCATGCTACCCTGTCATTCTCACCTAAGACCAGCAACAATTGCTAATACAGATTAAGTGAAAATATGCTAGATCAGTGTTGACAAAACCTTTCAGCACCAAATGCCAAAACTAGATTGCATGCACATGCATAAGCGCTGGAAACTGGAAAAGCAGCTACTCCTCTGGGTTCTGGAACATGCATGTGTGCCAGCCAGCTAGTCTTAGTTCGTGTGGGAGTGCAGGAAACTGGAAGAGCAACTGGCAATGGCACACATGCCCAAAGAGAAGACTCTGTGTGCCACCTCTGCAATGCATGCCATACATCCGTCATCATGCAGAAAGTTTAAAAATGGATGACAATATTTATTTGTGTTTAGTACATTTTGAAGTAATGTATCTTTTCATGATTTGAGTAAAATGTCTGGAACTTTGTTCAGCTTATCCATCAATGGAACATTTTTGCACATTCAAGATTGTGTAAACCACACTTTCTCAACTTCATATTGGCTGGGAAATTCAGGTAGGAAGTCTACACACCTTCTAGTTGCTCAGGTTGGGAAACACTGATCAAGACTATATGATATACCTAGGACGTGTCAAATTGTTCAACTTTCAATTCCAAACATTAGAAACACTCAAGTTGTGAAATGCCTTGGGGAATTGTAAATATATTTTTGGTTACGTTAATATAATTTAGATGTGCTTGGTAGGTATGTAAATATCATAACTTTTTAACATTTTGTTTGTTCATGACAGATAAAATAGTTCTTGTATTTACCAGTTTGATAAAATTGTGCTATACTATTTGACAGCATATGGTGTTATGGCCTCCTATAGCATCTCCAGGCTAATTCTCAGTGGATTATATTGCATTACTGAAAACATTTTTTTAAAAAAATCCCAAAATCAGATATTTGGTTTAGTTTTCATACTTTCACAGATCTGTTGATATTGGTTCAATCTTCTGAAAACATTATTTTCTGGGGATAAAAGGAAATTTCCCCGAAATCTGCTGAATAAAAAGTTACTGCAGTGATGGTTTCCTACAGGTTTGGACCTGTTCAGTCGAACCGGAAGTGACCCAGGCCTGCCACACTGCCGAACTTGATTCTCCGGTCTCTTCTCCTGTTGCCAGCAAAATTTTTGCACACGCGCAAAATGCAAATCAGCCTGAAAAGTAGGTTAAGATTTCTTGATTTCTATGCAAAAAATTTTCATCTGGTTCACATGCTTACTTTATTGCAAGTAAAAAGAACAGCACTGGCTCACTCAATGTGTGCTTTGCTGTGTAATTTGGTTTTTAACTTATCAATGAAGTTTATATTTGGCAATAATTTGAAACATCAAATATTTATTCATTTATTGAAAAGGGAGGGAGAAAATGATAAGGAAGGCAAAGAAATCACTGCTCAAATCTCTCTCATCTCACAATGAACATCCAGGAATAGTATTAAGATAAGAAGATTACTGCATCTTTTAGACTGTAGAATTGGATTCCTTCTCCATTAAGGCAGGTAACATGGTGGTTTAAAAAGAGAACTTGCTATGCTTCAACTGAAAATAAAACTCAATATCTCAGATGAAAATTCTGAATATCTCTCTCTCTCTCTCTCTCTCTCTCTCTCTCTCTCTCTCTCTCTCTCTCTCTCTCTATATATATATATATATATATATATATATATATATATATATATATATATATATATATATATATATATATATATATATAATGTTTTTTTTATTTGTGCTGATAAATAAATAAAGGGAGACTAGTGTGCTGATAAATAAATAAAGGGAGACTATTTATCAGCACAAATAAAAAAAAACACAAATATAACAAAGGCAACAGTAAAAAATATTGGGTTTCTGTCGTGATGGACTCTTGTGACGAGCCGATTGACAGATGATGGAAGCAGTTAGCTTCCTCCCATAATTAGGGCTTACCAGGGATTGTAAAAATCTAATATATATATATATATATATATATATATATATATTATATATATATATATATATATATATATATATATATATATATATATATATCTATCTCTATATCTATATCTATCTATCTATATCTGATCTATATTTATCTCTATCTCTATCTATCTCTATCTATCTCTATCTCTATCTCTATCTCTATCATCTCTATCTCTATCTCTATCTCTATCTCTATCTCTCTATCTCTCTATCTATCTCTCTATCTATCTATCTATCTATCTATCTATCTATCTATCTATATATATATATATATATATATCCCTTTATTTATTTATCAGCACAAATACAACATATATATATAAAACATATATAAACATAAACAAACATGTCTGTATGTATGTATGCATACACACACACACATATATACATATATATATATATATATATATATATATATATATATATATATATATATATATATATATATACATATATATATATGTGTCTGTGTGTGTATATATATAAATATATATATGTTGTGAATTTAACTCAACATAATATTATTGCTTAATGAGATTCTATTTCAATAGTTACTAGTTACAACACATCTAGGCATTTATCCACGCATTTATTTATATACAATACATCTAGGCATCTAGTTACAACAGCATCTAGGCATTTATGAAAAGTAATAAGGTAAGGGATAACTTAATTTCTGCTGCCTGTTCTATTGTTCACAGATTGCAGCACAAATCTTCAAAGCCCATAGATGTCTGGCAGAAGGATGTTGCTCCCAGGGCAGAACCTGCTTTGATGAGCTGCTTCATCTTGCACAGAAACATTCACACTGAAGCACAAGTTATCAAGATGTACTGCTTCATCTCAAAGAGTGTTTTTGTTATTACTACTACAATTTTAACATACTAAAAAGAAAAGGACTGGGGGGGAATTAAAATATGAAAAAGGAAACAGTTAAAACAAGAATATATGATGTTACAATGAGATGTTGGTCTGATTTTTAAATACAACACTAAACTTTGAATGAATTGAATTGAACAGTTCAGTCTTCCAACAAAATAATAGCTATTGAAAGTAAACACATATTATCAGTACAAAGACTAATGATGAACTAATCTTTCCAACTTTAAAGAATAATTTTTGTTATTGCTTTTTTAGCTACTCCCTATGAGGTTTGTACACCCATAACTTACCTTGTATTGTGGGTGAAGGCTAACCTCATCCATTCCAACATTTAAAGAGTAGTGAGTGGCCCATACTGGTGATGAGGCAAGCAGAAAAGGGAGATCTACCCTTGATCCCAATTCCTCTTGGCAGGGGGCAGAGATTATGCTTTTTCCTCAAGGTGTTTGACATCCAAGACTCACCAGGCAATAGTTGACTAGAAGAATTAAAGGAGGTTAATGCACATTAAAAAGTATGCACTCAGAATCTACTTCCAGCTACTGGAATTGCTGAGAGAAACTTCAGAAGAAGGGAGAGCAGTACAGTCTGACAATTGTGTATCATTTTAGAGCTAGGAGGAAATGTTAATTTATAGGACTGCTTCAAAGAGATGCTTTGTATGAACATACTATGTCAAAGTAAAGCAACTCATGGAAATTTAACAGAGATCTCTACAACTGAATGGGTTTTTTTTTCCTTTTACAAATATATTGTCATTCTATGACTTGGTTTTAAACCAGGGCCAATTATATTCAAGCATCACTTTGATTGATTTTTTTAAAAAATCTGAAATAGGTCAAATTTCAATTAATGCAGAGTGAGGAAAATTGCACAGAGACAATATTGTAACGATTGATATATTTTGCCATGTATTTGTACTAGCAATCCATAGTCTGCATACAGTTAAAGAATTAAATATCAGCACTACTTGAACTGTTATATTATTTGTTGTTGTTATTGTTAGTTGTGAAATAGTGTCCAACCTATCACAACCCCATGGACAAAGTTCCTCCAGGCCTTCCTGTCCTCTACCATCCTCTGGAGTCCATTTAAGCTCATGCCTACTGCTTTGGTGACTCCATTCAGCCACCTCATTCTCTGTCATCCCTTCTTCTTTTGCCTTCAATCTTTCCCAGCGTTAGGCTCTTATCCAGTGAGTCCTTCCTTCTCATTAAGTGGCCAAAGTATTTGAGTTTCATATTCAGGATCTAGCCTTCTAAAGATTTCCTCTAGGACTCACCAATTTGATTGCCTTGCAGTCCAAGGGACTCACAGGATTGCAGTCCAAGGGACTCACAGGATTTTTCTCCAGCACCATAGTTCTATTCTTTGGCACTCACCCTTTCTTATGGTGCAACTTTCACAGCCATACATTGCAACTGGAAAAACCATAGCCTTGACCATATGCACTTTTGTTGGCAGGGTGATGTCTCTGCTTTTTAGTATGCTGTCTAGATTTGCCATAGCTTTCCTCCCCTGGAGCAACCGTCTTTTAATTTCTTGGCTGCAGTCCCCATCTGTATTATAGATGACCAAAAAAGTTACTTTGAAAAGGTAGATATGCAAGATATGCCTTCAGATGGTGGCAGTTTATTATATGTAACATGATAAAGCCTTGATGCTTTAAAAACTTGTATTATTTGCTTTGACTACAATGGCAGAACTATTTATTTACTTTCTGCTTTTTATTTCTGAAGAATTTTTCTGCTCTTGTACTAGGAAAAATAATGGATGTTTTTTCAAGCTAATGTTCAGATGGGACAGAGGGAACATATTATTAATTTTGCAGTAGGAAAATGCTGTTGTCACAAAATAAGCCCTATTCTCTTTTCATATGTAATTCTTTGTGTCTGACTCCATGCAAAACCTCAACAGAAATTGCCAGACATGGAACTTCATACAATTGACTTGAGTTTTAGGCATGAACTCAGCTAGAAGCTGTCAGATACAACATGGCATGGCTGATAATTAAGAATTTTTCTTGACTAACTGAATAAAGCTAGATTGTCTAATTGTTCTCAGTTAATTAATCACTACTAAAGAGAGGGCACAAATTCCTTCTTTATATCACACAATCCACAGGTGTTGCCTTTTGTTTACCCTATGGGCCAATAGATTTTTCTATGTAGTGTTTTGAATCTGGGTGGTTATTAATTGTTTGTTCAAATAATGTCTATTTCCTGGAAATCACTGGTTCTCATCTATATGCCTCTTTTATGTACCTATTTGTCCAGTTTCTGTGTATATCAACTCTGAGAATCACTACTTGTTTTAGTAATCCAAATATGTTAAGCCTTATTCTTACATATCAAATAATATGAAGTGGCTGAAGAAAACAATTTAAAAAGAAATCAGTAAGAGTCATTTCATATCTCACCAACATGTGGGTTCTATTCAAATTTTCAACTGACTGACCTTCGGAGATGAAATAACAGACTGAAGATAGCTTTCTAAAAAGCAGAGTGACAACAACAGCAGAATGAAAAGCCAATGAGTAGACAAATATCTGCGAAAAAGGATAGGACTTGAGATTGTCCACAAGTGTTCCAGAAAGCTGCTCCTCATAAGCACTCTACAAGATAATCGCTTCAACAGAAACATTTGCCTCTGTAGAGACAGTATTTAAAAGATGTTTTGAAAGATGTAGAGCAGGGATGTCAAACTTGCGTCATCACGGTGGTGTCATGTGGCATATGATGACTTTCCTCCCTTTGGTAAACTGGGTGTGGGCGTGATCAACATGTGATGCATCTGGTGCATAGATTACTAGTTTGACACCTCTGATGGAGAGGCACTGTGGAAGACCATTGTATTTTGAGGAATTAAGTGACATACATTGATTTCTCCTTCATATTAAAAAAAAATCCAATATTTTAGAGTTCATTCTAAGCTGTTTTACTTGCTTAATTTTCATTTTTGCTTGATGAATAAGGAAAGAGAGGGAGAGAACTTCACACAATAGTAGACTGTTTAGGTTAGCAGGCTGGCTTATCAATAAAGTTTTCAGAATTCTCATTCACATCCCAAAGTTATGCATCATCCAGTCAAGGTCAGGTCCTGCAATCTCCAGGCCATGGAAGTACTACGTTTTAATAAAACTCTGAAAATTGCTCTTTTCGTCTTTTTGGCTTGAGAACTCAGTGTTGTGCAAAACCTGGCCTTTCGTGTCTCCCCACTATTGTAACTAGAGCTTCCAACAGCTGAAGTGAGAACATCTGCTTAGTATGTTATGCTTTTATGATTGCTTACATCTGCCTGCTAAAGTTACTAATAAAGTTTAACATCTTCTTATCCTCTAGTGTGCTCATTATCTCTGGATCCTCAAAGAACCAATTGTCTAGCACCTGGCCATTATCTGACATTGGCAAAACAGAGTACGTTTACATGACAAAATCAAGTCTGAGTTTGAAGTACATTTACAAATGATAAGCTACAAGAAGACATTGAAAAAGATACAACACTGGACATACAAAAGAAATTGGCTAAGAATCATTAAAAGGGATATACAAACAATAAATCAGTAGCTATTATGATAGCAGTTGAGAGCAATGATGCTGGCAGCAACTGCATCAAAGTTCCCAAATCAAATCTGATTTGCTTGTGGCAGCAAGCTAACTTTCTTCTCCTTACATCATCATACTTACTTCCAGTAAGTGTGGATATTCTGATTTTTAGTAATAATGAATAATATTATATTTTCAAATATTTATATTTCAGGTACTGCTGATACAATCTTTTGCTGCAGAAATACATGCTGGTGTTGATCCAAAAGGAGCTGCACAAATTCCTCTGCATGCCCCTGTAAGAGTGTTACCTTACCGGGGGGCAGGGAGGTTTGTATCACTCAAAGCAGGGTCTGAAATGACTCTGCAAATGCAATAAGAGTGAAGTTCTGATGCTTCACCACATTTACCCTAACAAAGTTGGCCTTAATTGTAGTTCTAACCCATGTTTGTTGTAGTTTTCCTTTTCTTGAGCGCCAGAGATTCTGTTGACATCTCTTTTCTTGTTTCATCTCATTCAAATCCAAGGGAAGTGCCAGCATCCCAAGAAGAGAGAGATTACATTTGCACAATCCAATCCAAGACTCTTATTTAAAGTAGCAACCAAGATATTAAATGAACCATGTAACAGACCAACAGGGATAACCCCCAATTCCTTCTGAAATTGCTCTGAGTTCATCAGGTGCCAGGGGCAGACCAATTAATAGGTCCAACCTCCTTGCAACAGGCAGTGGTACTAGAGAACCCCATAAAAATCAGGGAGTGATTCTACCATGACAGATGGGACCATGAGAGCTTCTCTGATTTCAGATCACTTTGCCTTTGCTCTGATAGGATTACCAAATCCAGAGTATGACCACTATCCTGAGTCGAGCTCTGGATGACTGGATAGGCACATGGCTGTCATGGTAGCAATGAATTCACAAAACACCTCAGACCCCATTTCAGGGAAGGGAGATTAAAGTCCCCCAAACCATAAATATGTGGAACTCCACCCCTAACTCAGAAATGGCATCAAGGTGCTCAGGCAAGGATATTGCTATGCAGCAGGAGGTTGGTGTAACAGCAACAATCCCAGCTGATTTCTAAAGCCCAATTTAAGAAACAGAGTTTCACAATTCAATTTATGAACATATAAAGATCTGAATTTTTGTTCCTCATTCCTCATTCCTTATGTGTATCATAGGAATAAGTGAGGATTAATTTTAAATGATGGATAATTCAATAAATGTTTTGCAAATGAAATTCACTCTACATGATAATGGTCACCAAAAGAAGACAAACTATTTTGGAAAGCCATTATAGCAGCAACACACAAAGAAAGAAATATTCATAAATATGCATTTTCCTTTATGATGGCAGAATTTTATTATAGAATCACAATGCCTTTGCCCACAAGCAAATGTTAAAGTGCTCTCACAAGATAGCAAGATTAAAATGAAGTCTTAGCTGAGAAAATAAAAAATATTGGTATCTATACAAACTAGCTAAAATTGTCTCGTGTTACGTATTCCCAAACAGTGCAGAAAGCATATTGTATGGTCTTTGTATTGATGATCTTATTAATCATGAGATTAAATTAAGAATCCATTTATCTGTGGAGACTGGCAGGCATGTTTTGCCTTCATAGATACATACCTATCATACCATTCTGTTTCAGGTTAAACAACATGATGCAGAAGACAAAAAGGGAATAAAAAATAAGAAGAGGAATTAAAGCACAGCTAAAACTAGTTCAGACAAATATTCTCTATTTTTCAAATGTATACATCACCCATCTTATAATGACTCTGCACAGTATACAAACTAAAAACACTGCAAGTACAGTAGAAATACAAGAAAACTAATGCTAATTTATATAACACATCATTTTTCCCTATCCTTGCAAGTCAACTTTGCTTGCACCATGTTTCTGCCGTACCATATGTTGCCTTTCCTCCTTTTCTGGAGGAGCAAACACTTAAAATTAATGTGCAATTGTTTCCATGGCAAAATCAAGGTATACAACAACTCAAGAGAAAATGTCAGTCTTAAAATATGAGAAGGAAGACAATTAGTCTCTGAAAACTCAGGTCAGGTTTTTGTAAAGAAACAATCATTTTCAGAAAATTCAGGAAATGTGTGGGCTTTGCTACCAAATATATCCAATCAATATTACTATAGAAAAAACTGGATTAATTCTATCTTCATTATATTGTAACTCAAGGCTTTTATCTTGTAATTTCTAAAGATATACAATAGTATGTCTATTTAAAGGCTGTTTCTTTAAAAAAAACTGCCTCAGAAAGTCATCATTTTTAATATCAAATTCTACCTCCCTCATATTATCTTTAT
This sequence comes from Thamnophis sirtalis, assembly GCF_051295495.1. NCBI lineage: Eukaryota > Metazoa > Chordata > Lepidosauria > Squamata > Natricidae > Thamnophis > Thamnophis sirtalis. The sequence continues at coordinate 138,956,006 of NW_028261382.1, forward strand.
GTCTAATGCATGCCTTTTTAATAGTTTTTGTTTTCTACTTCAAATGCTATGTTTAAAAAAACTGAATAAAATAGGCTCTTTAATCTATCCAATGCGGTCAAGCTGGTGGCCCATAGGCCATATGCATCATGTACAGGCCACACCCACCCCTACTTTGCAAAGGCAAAAAATGTCGTAATAGGTCACGATACATCACGTGACACAATCAAGTTTAACACCCATCATCTGTACAGTTTTGTCCCTTTTGTTTGCAATTCATCTTTACTACAGTGTTCAACCCTCATAGGAAATACAGGAAACTGGGAGCATTTTCAAACCAGATTTGTAAGTAGGAGCCTGGACTTCTAGGCTGATAAAACTGATAATACCTTAGTGCGCTTCCACATTTTTTTAAAAACGGAATACAGTATCATTGGAACAATTCGGGACTACAATTCATAAGCCCACCTGTTATACTACAAAATATTCTGTGTATTGTTTAATGATTTCTTTAAAACAGTATTTTATTTTTCCTATTGAACTTCAGTACCGTATCATTAGTGACCGTTCTGTGTAATTCTCATCAACAAATGTGTATAGAAAAAGTGAAAGTACATTAAGAAATGCAAATACAAAGTTCTTTGTTTTTCTGAAACAGCCTACAATTTTCCTGGGCCTGATTATTTTCACCGTTGGAAAATATGTCTCAGCTATGCATTTGCATTTATTTATGGTTGTTATGTACAATTAAAGCAATATGTATGTGATAAGCATTTTCCATTGTGATCCCTTGTTATGAATCACATTGAAAATTCATTGTAGTATTGCAGCAATAATCATAACAAACTTGCTTGGTATTCATGAGACTGAGTAACACATTTTGTTCCATTATAATTTAGCTGTACTTAATGGTTACATTTTTCTTTCTTTTTGGAAGGTTCAGTTTACAGCACTTCACATCTGCTGTGGAATACATATAGAAACCACATTTTTGAATGTTTATTTGAAATGTTATTGAGTTCAATACTCTTTATGTAGGAGGTTGTGGGAGGTACACAATAAATGTCATTGATAATTTCTATAAGTGATCAAAGCCTTTGATACCAATGTATACGAAAAGAAAAACATACATATAAGAAACTAGTATAATCTTATCCATGACAAAGAAGATTATGCAAAAGTCTGATCTGCTTCTCTTTGGAAAAGTGATACAAGCTACTATATATATTTTTCAAGGATGTTGGAATTCAAGAGGAACTGAACTATTATTGTCTATGATGAGGGATGGTCAGGTCTGGTGAGACTAAAGTAACCATCGTTATTTTTTTTAAAAAACCCAACAAAGACATGTGTTTCCTCTTTTTTGTCACACTTCTTTTGTCACTCTCTTTTTTCATCTCTTTCATTCATTCACAGAAGCTTAGTTTGGCAGCTTGAATCTCTAGCGCCATGTAATGGAGTGAGCTCCCATTATTTGCCCTAGCTTCTGACAACCTAGCAGTTTGAAAGCATGTAAAAAATGCAAGTAGAAAACTAGGGACCACATTTTGTGGGAAGATAACAGCATTCTATGAGCCTTCAACATTTAGTCATGCCATGACCACAGAATTGTCATCAGACAGCACTGGCTCTTCGGCTTAGAAATGGAGATGAGCACCACTCCCTAGAGTCGGGAATGACTAGCACATATGTGTGCAAGGGAAACCTTTACCATATTGAGTAATGGAAAAGAAGAAGCTAGCTTCAGAGAAAGTTACCTTCCAAAGCAATATTTTCCACTCTCTATATAACCAACCATTTGTAAATTAATCTACCAAAAGAGATTAGGAAATACTGGATGAAGTAAAAGCTCTTCAGCTGCAAAAATCTATTTTTTCCAGTTGCTCTTCCCTAAACAGGAAAAAGCAAGCAATTGCAGACAAATTCAGGGTTGAACAACAAAGTCAAGTACCATAAATTCTAAGAAACTCTCAAAGATGAAGGAGGAAGATGAAGATGAACCAATTATAGTTGTTTTTTTTGAGGAATGCAATAATATCTTTCATTGTTTCAACAATGGCAGGAAAATATTGCCATTTGAAAGAATAAATTGTGGATTAATGTCACTCAAAAGATACTAAAATAGATCCCGTTCCATGATTTTCACTCCTGTAAATATAATCATATGTTATCTTTGTGAAGAACCAGTGATTACAGCCAGGCAACATACTCATCCAGATTTCTGAAACAATTCATTTTCTAGATTTCTATAATATATTGGAACATAAAGCCTCAATTTGTGTTAAGCCAATATGCTAAGCCTAAATAAATAAATGATTTAACCAATGTTACACTAACCAAGTTTTGTTGTGAGTGTATCTGCTAAATATTTATTTTGGTCCGATTAAATGTGTTTTGTGAGTACAGTCACTGATCTTAGACTCTTAAAAAAGAAACAAACAATCTAGAAATGCAATTTGAGGATTTGAAGCTGGTAGAAAAGTTCTTCTAGCCTTGATTAAGACTAAAAATTGTTCAAAATGTGCTAACATTTGGCTATGATATTACCTTTGTTGGTTCTGAAGCTTTTATAGTCATTTCAATAAATGTGTACTTTGTAAATTGTGAAAAATCTTTTCACTAACTTGCTTTCCAAAGCCATCATGCAGACTTCCATCTGATACTTCAGTGATGCCCAGTATTATCAGCGAACTTGGGATGTATTGCTTTAGTTCAATAACGTGCTTCAATGGCTTATGTAATACGTGATGAGCCTCAGTTAGCAAATTTATAATCAATTCATGGCTTATTCTGCTCAATTCCCCCCCCCCCCGATCAAACCAATCTGTCCTTTTAAAGGACTTATTCAGCTTTCTACTTTACCAATCAAATCTCATTCAGTTTTCAGAAAAACTAGTATGCATTTCAGTTCCTTCACACCCACATACACTTACAGACTTGTTCTGTATTCTAATTAGGACTATACTGGCATAAATTGAGATATCAGATATATGCAATTCACGAAATACACTTAAATTACATGCAAAAAGCTACTGCACCCAATACACTTTGACACAAAACAGTGATAAAACAACTTAACCAACTCAACAATGCTACATTACTTTCCTACCTTATAACTATAAAATAAACAATGGGAAAATAAATGCAAAATAAAATACTAATAGCACTTAAACTTATATACCACCTTATAGTACTTTACAGCATCCTCTAAGTGGTTTACAGAGTTCAACATATTGCCTCCAACAATCTGGGTCCTTCAATGACCCAATAAAAGGATGCAGATTACCAGCTGTCTGCAAAAGAATATAAATCCTTCCATTACCCAGTATCCTCTCAGAACTGAAGAAGCTTATTGTATGAGAAGCAAACTGTCTTCAAAAGAAAAAAACAAGAAAGTCCAGTTGCCTCCTGAAAATGCACATTTGGGACCACCTTGACCTGGATGACTGAGGATCTCTACAGAATTCTGCCCCATCTTCTACATGACAACTCTTTAGTAGTTGAATACAACTATCATGTCTCTCCCATACATATCTTTTCTCTGGGTTAAACATTCTCATTGTCTCCAAACACTATTCATATTTTTTTCCCAAGCTTCCTCATTATTGTGGATATCCCCTTTGGAAAAATTCCAATTTCTCAATGGTCTTCCTAAAATATGGTGTCCAAAACTGAACCCATTATTTTAGGTATGGTCTGATCAATGCAGAAGGTAAAAGAATTATTTTTTAAAAAATACTGCTACTAATGTAACCTAGACTGCATTAGCTTTTGTTGCAGCTGCATTGTGTCATGTTCAGCTTATAATAGCAATAGCACTTAGTCGTATCTTGTTCTTAAGAGGTTCCCACATTTCCTAAAGAAGGAACGCAGTGGCTCAGTGGTTAAAATGCTGAGCTTGTCGATCAGAAAGGTTAGTGATTCGGTGGTTCGAATCACTAGCATCACATAACAGAATGAGCTCCCATTACATGTCCCAGCTTCTGCCAACCTAGCAGTTCGAAAGCATGTAAAATGCAAGTAGAAAAATAGGAACCACTTTTGGTGGGTCATGACAGCCACATGACCATGGAGATGTCTTCGGACAGTGCTGGCTCTTCGGCTTTGAAATGGAGAGTTGGGAACGACTAGCACATACAGTATGTGCAAAGGGAACCTTTAGCTTTACCTTTACATTTCTTACATTCCCCCTAAACTGAGGATTTTTGTCCATTGTGGAAACTGTTAGTCACTGCAAATACTTCCTTTGCCCAATTAAAAAATATCTATCATCCTGATGAGCTTTTGCTCTAACTCCTACTCCTTCTCTTCAAGCAGACCATTCATCTTGCACTTGTAGCATGTATGGTTGTTGTTTTCTTCAAAGATGTAAACAATCATGGCACAGGTAAGAGGAGAAATTATGTTCCCTTTTGTGTTCCTCTGATTAAACAAAAATATCTCCCATTTTCGCACACAAAGTGTTGACACACTATTTGTTGGACTTTCTATTTGCTTACTTAGTGAAGTGATTATGTGGGGATCTGACTTCCTTATAAATCTCCTGAAACTCCCTCAATCTGGACAATGGCAACTAATACTCGGATTACAGAAAATTGGCAATGGAAATCAGCAGCATTCAGGAAACAATCAACAGTTGTACTCAGTCAGAAGCATCTTATAGTCCAATAGTCTCTTCAGAAAGTCAGCCTGGTCTAGATCAGGGTGTCAAACTCAAAATGAACTAAAATTATTGTAAATCATTGTTATCTGGACTTGGGATGGGCAACCTGAAGCCATATGTATCCTTAAATTCTTCTTTGTCCATACCAGAGCTTTCCAAATATGCAATTTGACATCAGTTTTTCTCTTTTTTTCACAAACAAAATAGATCTGTAACAAACAAAAAGATGCATCGACTAGATAGAGTACATTTCAGCATTCTTCATATTCTTGGCATATTCAAAAAGGAAACAAAATGACTTCCCTTCAAAGTCCACCTCTAAATTAGTTAAAGTGCAGCCTTTGGCTGAAAAGTGTTGGCTTCTTGGGTAAGATGCTTTGTGTTATAAAAGTGGGGGGGAAATCATTATTTCAGTTTTATTGCAAGATTATTTTCTCCTGGTTATAAATTGGTGGTTTTGCTGAAGCATCATCCAGTCAGTCTGACACCATAGCTTCCAGGTTGTGTTTGTCGAATGGCATGACTGCACAGGAATTTTGAGTTCCACTTGCTAGGATCAATGGGATAGTATTAAGCTGAATCTAGAAGCATGTGTAAAAATAAAGCTCTGATGTGAACATTTTAAAGTCTAACAAATTCACTGTGATGTAAATGTTACTTCAAAAGTGTGCATTATTATCATTACTATTATTGTTGTATTTTTGGATGAAGAGAAAGGAAAAATAAAATAAGAAATAGATGGATATTATATAATATACATCTGATATTCACTCATAGATCCTCTAGTCTAGGATGATTAATAGCCCAACAGAGTTGGAAAGTACTCAAAGATTGTTTTTTATTGTTTGTTTGCTTGAATGGCTGCTGGACTGCTTCCTGCAAGTAAGTTGATCATGAGGTAATTAGATACTCACCTCTCTTGTTGGGGCTTGCAGTCTTTGTAATTAAGGATCACAGTTTCCAATTTCAAGTATATGTTAATAGCAGAATCCTTAGGGTCTGAACTATATCTTATTTTCAGGTAAACCACCCACACACAGTTTCAGGTTTTCCAAAGTTCAAATTGTCTTTAAGGATAAAACAAAGCAAGAGGAAGCAGAAAGGCCAGTTAAGACTTATAAAAATTACTGCTGAAGGAGAAAGGATGGAAATTAACAAATGGTGATAGAAAGAATGGAATAGAATATACTGAAAAAGGCCACAGATAATTGGTTGTCTGATGATATCACCCATCAGGCAATATTTTGCTGCAGCTGTTTCATCCATTTAAGATGAATTCAACATTAATAAGCTTTTTACTTAGTTACATAACCATATACATATACAAAACCCAGCTCTGTCCTTAGCATATAGATTATTTTTTACAGAGAATGTCTATTGCAGCAGGCATAGAGTACATAAAACACATATTTTTGCAATATAGAAACCATCAAATACATGCATACAAACTGAAAACACTACCATCTTCAACTAAAACATTTCAGAACTCTGTCAAAACAATACTTTAGTACCATCAGAAATGATTTCTCGAACTGAGACAAAACCCAACCAAATACTCATTTCCTGGTATGCGAATTAGAGTAAAACTTACTCATCTGCAATAACATAACCATGATGAGTAATTTAAGAGTCTGAATCTTTCAATTGTTACTGCATCCATTTCAAAGCTTTCTGGGCTGCTGAAAATGACCAAAATGGCCATATTTTAAACCTTGTACTGACAGTCATATGTTCTGTTCCCTCCTCCTTCGCTTGTTAACAGACAACAGGCAAACAAAATGAAAGGGAACTCTATCAGTTCTCAGTTCAAACTGGCTGCGAGCCAAAATAAACCTAATTAAAGTCTCTGCCAGAAGATAACGGACTGAAAAACAAATCTTTCTTATGGCAACACAAGGTGAACCAAACGAAAGCAAAGCACTTCTTCCAAAGTCTCTACGAATCAGGGTTACAGAAGTCAAATCACTTTTCCAAGTGTACATCAAAGAGACCACGATCAAGGATCAAGGAACGTTGACTTCTGCAACCAGGGCGTGGCACCACTAGTCCTTTTATCCATAAGGGAAGCCTCTAACGAGGCACATCTGGGTGCAATCACCTCCTAGAAGTCCTCCGTTGTGCCTTACGTCGATCAGCTCTTCTCCTACGTGCATCCCGAAAAGACTCACAGAAGGGTTCTTGCTCAGCCTCTCTTGTCTCCTCCCCACTGCTCCAAGGCTCAGTCTCTCTTGTGTCCTTCCCACTGACCCAAGGCTCAGTCATTACCTGGGGACCAACTAGTCTCTCTGAGCCCTGCTCGGAGGCAGACCCCTGTCCAGAACCCTCCTCCTCTTCCAAGCATGACTCATAAGCCCCCTCACTGTCAGAGTCTGATAACAGCTCCCAAGGCTCCAGCCGAGTCACAACAGTCATATAACAGCCTTTTGGAATTAGCAGTATACAAGGAGCATTTATACAGCATGAACACAAGGAAGGAGAGGTGTGTGTGTGTGTGCGTGTGTACACAATGTAAACAAGGAGGTAATGAACCACACTGGGCTGCCTTTCAACCCACTATTCATTCAGAAGTGTCCAATATGGTCTTTCTATGTACATCAGAATGGTAACCCACATGCAATGTGAATACTTATGACTCTTTTATGAAACTGTAAGAATCCCCATAGTGTACAGTCATTACTCAAGAATTATTCCATTTATATGATTTTTTCCCCTTCATATATATTTTATTTTCATTTTCATACTCACATGTATACACCATACAGTATTAAACAATAATTGCATCAATTCCTCTTGTCAACAATGCCCCAGAAAATGAAAGCCCAACATACCTCTTCCATTCCCCATACACCTCTTTCTTCCACCACCCTCCAACTTTCTATCTTCTCTCCATCATCCCCCTCTACCCTACTTCCCCTCCCCCTCTACCACTCCTCTCTCCAGATCCACTCCCCCCCTTCCTTCTCGCCTTCCCCCCACCCTCACTCCCATCCCTCTCTACCCATCTTTCTTCTTTCCTAGTCTTCCTCCCCTTGGTGTATTTCCACTGTATGTTAATGTACTTGGCTTATGTACTTGGCTTTTTAAAGAGAAATTAAAGAAAAACAGTATACATGTGGAGTCACATTACATTGAGATCTAACACCTCGTGTCTAACCTAATATATGTCGCTCCCTTCCCCCCACCTCCTTCCCCCCCCCCGACTTCCCAGAACCCGTACACAGTATAGATTTTTAACAAACACAATCTAAAATCTATTGAGAAAAAAGAAATAAAAAATTTAATAACATCTCTACAATGATCTTAGCTTCTTCTTGCTAAGCTAAATTTAAACAATTTAAATCATTCCTGATCTTAAGCATAGGCTAACTGAAATTTCTTAGTCCCGTATTTATTTTGTATATAGTCAATCCATTTTTTCCAGTCTCGTTTATATCTCTCATTTGAGTGATCTTTAAGATATGCCGATATTTTAGCCATCTCGGCTAAATTTGTAACTTTCAATGTCCATTCTTGAGTTGTAGGCAGGTCTTCCTTCTTCCAGTATTGCGCCACCAACAGTCTTGCTGCCGTTATTAAGTGCAGAATCGAATTAGTCTCTACCGCTGTAAAGTCAGTACTTATACCTAGCAAAAATAACTGGGGAGTAAACTTTATCCTTCTTTCGAAGATATTTTGCATAATCCACCATATTTTTATCCAAAATGCCTTAACCTTTTGGCAAGTCCACCATATATGGAAATATGTAGCATCGAGAGAACCACATCTCCAACATTTGGGTTGTAAATTCGGATACATAGAAGCCAGCTTTTTAGGATCTAAATGCCATCTATAGAACATCTTGTAAAAGTTTTCTCTCAGGTTTTGAGCTTGTGTAAATTTCACATTTCTTACCCAATTTTTTTCCTATGTGTCCAACATTATTGGTTCTTCAATATTTTGAGCCCACTTTACCATACAATCTTTAACTAACTCTGTTTCCGAATCTATCTGTATTAATACATTATATATCCTCTTTATATGCATTAAACTTTGATCTCTTATTTGTTTAAATAAGTTATCCTCAACTTGGACAAAACCAATTTTTTGATCTATTCTCCACCTGGCCTGTAATTGCCCATACTGGAACCATGTTTGAACTGCCTTCTCCTCTTTTAGTACTTCTAAGGATTTTAATTGTGGTGCCCCTCCTTCCAAAATAAGAAGCTGTCTATAAGTAATTCTATCCTGTTTTTGTGCTATATTTATATTTTCAGTTGCATGTCTGGGAATTGCCCACATAGGTATCTTATCATTTAATTTATGTTGATATTTTTTCCAGACCCGGAGTAAAGCTTTTCTTAAAATATGACTTTTAAAGTTTTTGTCCAGTTTTTTGTTAAATAACAGGTAAGCATGCCAACCATATACCAGATCATATCCCTCAAGGTTGACCATATTGATTAATCGTATTCATTAAAACCATACTGGATTCCTGCGGTTGTTCCATTATTATGACCAAATCATCCGCAAAAGCCCGCACTCTATATTCTTGCTGTCTAACCTTAATTCCTTTTAAGCCTTCCAAGCCCCATATTTTATTCAATAATACTTCCAAAGTTATAATAAACAATAGTGGAGACAAAGGACAACCCTGTCTTGTACCCTTTCCAATTTGAAAAGAGTCTGTTAGACTTCCATTGACTATAATTTGAGCTGTTTGCTGTTGATATATTGCTTTGATTGATTGTAAAAAACTTTGATTGTAAAAAAATTGATACTGCATCTTTTGCAGTATCTTCAGCAGAAATTACCAATTAACTCGATCAAAGGCTTTCTCAGCATCCAGAAATATAAACGCAGCAGGGATTTGTTTGTTCTTTCCCATGTATTCTAATGCATAAATAATTAATCTAATATTACTTTACATCTGTCTCCCTTGTATAAAACCTGTTTGATCAGCGTGTATCAGTTGTTGGATAACCAACATTAACCTATTTGCAAGTATTTTAGTAAAAATTAGTCTACATTAAGTAGTGAAATAGGTCTATAGTTTTTTGGTTGGGTAGTATCTTGATCTTCTTTGGGTATCAAGGATATGAAGGCTGTCTTCCATGAAGGAGGTACCTTACCTTCCATTTGAATCTTATTAAATAATTCTCTAAGAGGTTCTACCATTTCCAACTGTAAGTTTTTATAGTAAGCCGCTGTCAAACCATCTGTGCCTGGTGCCTTCCCTGACTTCAACTGTTTAATTACCTGTAAGATTTCCCCCGAGGTTATTGGTTGATTCAATTTTTGCCTGTGTTCTTCTTTAACTAAGGGTATTTTTTCTTTATCTAAGTATTTGTCTATATCTAAACCATTAATTTTATCCCCCTTATACAACTCTGTAAAAAATTCCCGAAGTGCCTTTTGAATCTCATCCTGTTGAAACACCTCCTTCCCTTTGTAGATCAATTTAGATATATTTCGAGTTTTCTTTTTTTTCCTAATCCGGTAAGCTAACCACCTGCCAGGTTTATTTGCATTACAAAAAGTATTATGTTTTGCGTATAACAAACTGGTAGCTACCTGGTCAGAGATCAACATATCAAATTGGGATTTTAATATGGTGATTGCTTCCTTGACCTTTGTGTCGCCTGGATTCATGGTTAACTCCAGCTCTTTCCTCTTAATTTCCTCCTCCAACTCTGTTCGTTTTACCCCTTGTTTATGTCTATGTGATTTATTTATATTTATCAATACTCCTCTCATATACGCTTTGCTTGCATCCCATACAAATTCCATAGGTGTACCCTTATTCATGTTAAAAACAAAGTATTCAGTTAGCAATTTTTTACAATCATTGATATACTTTTCATATCTGAATAAGTTTTCATTCAATCTCCAAGACCTTCTTGTCTGTACCACCCCTCCCAATTCCATCCAGACTGGGTTATGATCCGAAAGGACCCTAGCCGCAATCTTTGTCTTCTTCACCCTAGAAAGCAAATCATTAGTGATTAGTATAAAATCAATCCTTGAAAGGGATTGATGCCTATCAGAAAAAAAGGTAAAATCATATTCCTCTGCATTTCTTTCTCGCCAGATATCTCTCAGTTCAAAGTCATCCATCATATCAAAAAAGGATTTGGGTAGCTTTGCTCGCATCTTGATGTTTGGACGAGAAATCTTCTTGTCTCTCTTGGTATCTATAACACCATTCCAGTCACCCAGTAGTATACAAGACCTATAATCCCACTGTACTAATTTAGCATGAAGATTTCTATAGAATCCATCTTGCTGTTGATTAGGAGCATAAATTCCCAGAAGCAATGTCTTTTTCCCTTCTAGGATTAGATTTAACGCGATGTATCTTCCATCGGGATCTGCTTCAATTAATTCAGCTTTCATATCTTTTCTTAGGTATACAACTATACCATTTTTCTTTTCCGTAGCAGAAGTTACAAAATGTTGACCAAGTTTTGGGTTGATCAGATATTTTTGATCGGTTGATTTAATATGAGTTTCTTGCAAACAAATTATGTCTTTCTTAAACTGTTTAAGATAGTGAAATATTTTTTTCTCTTCTGTGGAGAATTCAGTCCATTGACATTCCATGTTAAAATCTTAGTTGTCATCTTTGGTTACCTGAAGCTTTTTTAGAGCCTCCTGCATGGCCTGTTTAACCTTTAGCCTAGCTCCTCCCACAGCTTCTGGACTTGTTACTATAACTCCTTGATCGATGGCCGGTGATTGTTGAGGTTGTTGCCTTTTAGCTTGTTTCTCCATTCGTCTAGTAGTCATACGGCTAGGTCTTTGTTCCATGACACCTTGCACTTCTAGGGGGGAGATATGGTCCATCTTATCTGGTAATTGTGTGGTTTGCTGTCTGTCTTGTCCTTCTTGTGGTCTTTCTCCAGGTCCAGATGGTGCATTGTGTCCAGCCTTCAAAATATTGTAATAAAAATCTTGTGCTTTCCATACGGAGTTGAGACGATATCTTTGCCTGTCAAATGTAAGTATAATACCAAATGGTGCATCCCATCTGTACTGTATCTGACGGTTTCTGAGTTCTTCCACTAAAAAAGCATAGTGTCTCCTGGCTCTTAGCATTTGAGGTGGTATCTCTTTCAAAACAGTCAAATCCTGACCCCCAATTTGGAGCTTAGTGTTATAAGACTCTTGTAATATCATGTTTCTTAGCTCTCTTGTGCTGAAATATATAACTATATCTCGAGGAAGCTGCTTCTGCTTTGCCACCCAAGAGTTAACGTGATAAACTTTATCGATTTGCCAGTCAAACTTAGACTCTGGTCTTCCCACCAGACAATCAAAAGCTTCTGAAAGAATCTGTTTCAGATTCTCCTGTTTATCCTCACGCAGCCCCCTTACTCTTAATGCCAGCTCCATTTGCCTGTACTGTATCATAATAATTTCTTTTTCAGCATTTTCAACTTTTTGTTCCACCACCTCTGTTTTCAATGTCAAGTTGGTATTAGCTTCGTTAAGATCCTCTAGACTATCTTCAATTCCAGAGACATGTTCTGTCAGCACAGTTACAAACCACAGCATATCATCTTTAATTTTAGCAACCTTGGCATCAATTTTATTGGATTGGATTGGATTGGATTTATTACATTTATATGCCACCCTTTTCCCCAAAGGGGACTCAGGGCGGCTCACAATTCAGTCAGGGAAGGGGGTACAGACAGGGGATAAAAAGACGAACATAACAATACACAGTTTAAAACACACAACAACCATACAATTCGAGGAGGGGGGCAAAAGCTCTTTAGCCCCAGGGCTGTCAGAACAGCCAGGTTTTTAGGGCTTTGTGGAAAGCCTGGAGGGTGGTGAGGGTTCGAATCTCTACGGGGAGCTCGTTCCAGAGCATTGGAGCAGCCACAGAGAAGGCTCTCCTCCGGGTAGTCGCCAGTCGGCATTGGCCGGCGGATGGAATTCGGAGGAGGCCTAATCTGTGGGATTTGATCGGTCTATTGGAGGTAATTGGCAGCAGGCGGTCTCTCAAGTACCCAGGTCCAATACCATGAAGGGCTTTATAAGTAATGACTAGCGCCTTGAAGCGTATCCGAAGACCAATGGGCAGCCAGTGCAGCTCGCGGAGGATAGGTGTTACGTGGGTGAACCGAGGTGCACCCACGATCGCTCGCGCGGTTGCATTCTGGACAAGCTGAAGTCTCCGAATGCTCTTCAAGGGCTGCCCTATGTAGAGCACGTTGCAGTAGTCCAGTCTAGAGGTCACAAGGGCACGAGTGACTGTTGTGAGGGCCTTCCGGTTCAGGTAGGGACGCAACTGGTGCACCAGGCGAACCTGGGCAAATGCCCCCCTGTTCACAGGCGACAGGTGGTGTTCAAAAGTCAGCTGTGGATCCAGGAGGACTCTCAAATTGCGAACCCTGTCTGAGGGGCGTACTGTTTGACCCCCCAGCCTGAGAGATGGAAAACTTGGCCTATTAGTAGGAGGGAAACACACCAGCCACTCGGTCTTATCCGGATTGAGTACAAGCTTGTTAACCCCCATCCAGGCCCTAACAGCCTCGAGGCACTGGCACATCACGTCAACCGCTTCACTGAGTTGGCATACAAGTCCTGCTTAAGTTCTTTTATTTTCTCTTTTATCTCCTCTTTAAAATCTTTAAGTTTATCTTTGACTTTGATAGTCAAGCTGTTAAAAGTTTCCAAGAAGAATTCTTTCGTTAGAGTCTCCAGTAGGGGGCATAGAGGGTGGAGGCTGTGCCTCTGTACCAGGTATTGGCGATATGCTTCTGGGGGCTGGAGGGGGTTTCAGATTAGGATTTAGTTTTGAGGCCATTCCAAGTTTTATCTTCAAGCAATTAATCAAACTCTACTGGCCCGCTATGCAGCTATGGAAAGAGGTATTAAATCACCCCTTTATTAACTCCGTAGGACTTTGCAAAAGGTTTCAAAAAAAGAGCATTGTAACGAAACAGCTCATCATATTCATCGCCATCTTAAGCGTCTCTGTATTAGAAATATATATTAGCAAGATTGCTAAAAGAGAGTCTTGTAAAAGTGAAACTAATTAGTAAAAATCTGCTGGCCGGCTATGAGGCAAAGTGATGAATCACTCCCTTCCTTTGAGGTTTTATAGCTGTTCTTTACAAGAAGATTAAGAAAGTAAACATTGTTATGGAGAATTCATCATCGCCATTTTAAAAACTTTTTTAAATAGCCAAATTAACAAAGGAAGATCTTGTAAAAATGAAGCTAGGATTTAAATAAACAAATGAGGTTCTCGCATACGAGCTCTGCTTGTATTAAAATCAAATAGTTCAAATGTTGTTCTAAGTGGGAGGATTCTTACTTCGTGCTGCAAGAAGCAGCTGGAGATTCCGGCACGGAGACGGTTCTGCCTTTGGCTGGCCCCCCTCTCTTTGCAGACATAAAAGCTGCAAAGATCAAAAGGGCACTTTGCCTAGCTGGACCTCTCTCCTTCCCTTCTTGCCTGAAGGATAAGGTACCTGTCAGATGTCTGATAGACGATCATCTGAACAGATAATGCGACCAGGAACTCGGGAGCAGCTATGTTAAGCTGCCTCCATCAGCAAGTCCTGCCCAGGAAGCCATTTATATGAATTTTTAATTAATAGAAGATAACTCACTATAACTATTAGTAGGAAATAATTACTAGAAAACCCAGCACCTTCAAATCCCACTCCTCCAAATGGAAATGTTAGTTATAATGTTCCAGTATCATGCTCTTTTACATGACTTAAGGTGAAGGAGAAGGAAGGGGATTGAAATTAGAGCATTAAAATGTAGTATTAATATACAAAATATTAGCATGTTTATGTATAAGTTCTCTTTTTCTTTCCTCTTAAACAAATGTATCAGAAGCTCCATTGTTGAAAACCAAACCCCATTATTGTTTTGATCAATGTTAGGTTTCTAAATGAAAACAATCTGAGATTTTATAAAGCCCACTTGTCAAAAGAGGTTGGGAGAACCTTCTTCACACCTTTTTCAATCATGCCCATTAGCAGTCCAACTTTCACCGCTCTTTTTGTATTGTGTGTGTACTTTATATACCATGGATAAAACAGAAAGAGTATATGTATATTTCATTTACTTGATTCAATAACTGTACCACCTCTTTATTTGTATATCCAAGCCTAAGCGGCAGGCCTTTACTGCTATGGTGCCCACACTGTGGATTCTTCTCCCTCCTTAGATAAGGTTGGCCACATCACTATTGAGACTCTGGAGGTCCAAAGACCTGGTTATGTCAGCATGCTAGGGACCCCTGGGAATGGATGAGGTGGCTCCGCTATTTTTAATATCACTTCAACTATTATTTTTCTCTTTATAATTTATTTTCCATGAAATTATGACAAGATATCTTTTCAAGTATTTATCATTAGATAAACTTGCCAATATTTAATATTGGCAGTTTTTACGCATTTTCACGTGGATACTTTCAAAGAACATGTCTAAACTGAGTAACTTTACTGTATTTACACAGAATTATTAAGAACTTCAAATAAATATCATAGCTGTTTTCCCCCCTAAAAATTACAAAACTGAATTCTGACTTCTGCAGTTTAATATTTTACTACCTTAGGCCATCTAAGTTATGTACTCTCCATTTCATCCATGATTTAATAAGATTTGATTTGTAAAGAAAAGTCTATCCATTTTATAGACTTATTATTTCGGGGTTTTTTGCCTTGTAGAAAAAGGCAACACTTGCAATGTTTCAGTAACTCACAGAAGACAAATTATTTTTCAGTGCGTGAATCCTATTTTAAGTACTGATTTTATTAATGTTAAATTTATATTTTTTCTAGAGAGTGTTTAACTAGAAAATATTCAACTCATGCCAAAAAATTATTTATATAAAATATATGGTATGATGCATGGAGAAAAGAGATGGGGCTTTCATCACAGGGTAAAAGTTGCCACCTTGACATTTTTATCTCAGTTCCTATGGTTGAAATCTTTGTTTTATAACCCTTCTAATCAATACATACATAAATGATTCAGTCTTAGAACAAACATAGATATAATTAGCAATGGGAGATTGCACTTCCTCCAAGTCTGACATTTCTCCAAGCATGTTAGCCAGAGATAAAAGATGATCAATGTATAATTGTAAAGACAAGAAATAATGAAGTAAAATACCCAAATTATCAATGATCAGTTAGTATTAGCTACATTTTACTTATTTATATATTTTAAAATAATATGCCTGCAATATATCACCTGGAATTCATGTGTATGTGTGTGTGTTTCTGTGTGTGTGTGCATTATCTGTCAAGAAATCTTATTAACTATAGTTCCAAGAATGGAAGTGACTCTCAAAAAATAATTATCAGTAAAATATAAATACTTTCAATGTCAATACTTCTATATTGTGCTCCCAGGGCTGACTCCATACAGTAACAGATTGAAGGTTAAAACTTCCTCTCCCAGAAGCTCCTTATGTCTGCAAACCCTAGCTCTACTTTCTGCCTTGGTGTGATGCTTTGTAATTATTGATGTGACAATCTCCCTTCCAGGAGGGCACCTTTCTTTTTAAACTCCCCATAAGACTAGCAGGTGAGAGATAGGGGTATTACAACCTACATTGCTTTTTTGGCCTTGTAACATTCAAATGTGCAATTAGCATCATCAGAAGTTTCTTCCCACCTGCCTCATTATAAGATGAACCAAATTCTTAAGAGAGAAAATAAATTTTATTTTATGAAGGAGAAGAAACATAGAAAGAATGCCGTTTACAAAAATTTAAATTATTGCATGCAAAATCTTCAATGGAAAAATTACAGAAAACAAAGGGTAACATATGAATAGGTAACATATAGAATAATCAGAATACAGAATAACAGAGTTAGAAGGAATCTTGGAGGTCTTCTAGTCCAACCCCATGCTCATTTGTGCCATTCTTGTGAAAGTACTGGATAAATGACTGCTCAATCTTTTCATAAATGATGGAGCATCCCCAACTTCTGCAGGAAAGCTGTTCCATCGCTTAATTGTTCTCACTGTCAGGAAATTTCTCCTTGGTTCCAGACTGGCTCTCTCCTTGATAACTTTCCATCTGTTACTTCTTGTTCTGCCTGCAAGTGCTTTGGAGAATAGGTTGATCCCCTCAAATATTGAAAGACTGCTATTATGCTACCCTTAGTCTTTCCTCATCATATGTTTTAGCTTCCAGTCCCCTAATCATCTTTGTTGCTCTTTTCTGCACTTTCTAGAATCTCAGCATCTTTTTTGTATTGCGGTGAGCAAAACTGGATGCAGTTTTGAAATGTGGTCTTACCGAACCTGTATAAAGTGGTACTAACACTACACATGACCTTGATATATCTCTCTGATTATATAAACTATCAATATATCTATATGTATATCTATATCTATTTGTATATGCATATGCATATGCATATACATATACATATACGTGTGTGTGTGTGTGTGTGTGTGTTGTATTTGTGCTGATAAATAAATTTTAGGCAGATGTGTTAACCATCTTAGGCAGATGTGTTAACCATTAAGTCACAAGGTTCTTCTCCTTATCAACTGAGCCAGGGAGTTTAAACTGCCTAATATGTAATATAGCCCAGGTTCGAATCCCAGTAAGGGTATGGCTAGCTGATGAGAGCTAAATAGCTTGAAATAGATCTATACTAGTCTCCCTTTATTTATTTATCAGCACAAATAAAAAACACAAATATAACAAAGGCAACAGTAAAAATATTGGGTTTCTGTTGTGATGGACTCTTGTGACGAGCCGATTGAAAGAGAATGGAAGCAGTTAGCTTCCTCCCATAATTGGGGCATACCAGGGGTTGTGACTTTAAATATATACCTTTCTCCCTGGCTCAGCTGATAATGGATCAGAGCCTGTGGCCTAATGGCTAAGACGTCTGCCTAATATGTAATATAGCCCAGTTCGAATCCCAGTAAGGGTATGGCTAGCTGATGAGAACTAAATAGCTTGAAATAGATCTATACTAGTCTCCCTTTATTTATTTATCAGCACAAATAAAAAACATATATAAATATATATATGACTTTAAATATGTGTGTGTGTGTGTGTTGTATTTGTGCTTTTAAATAAATAAATAAAGGGAGACTAGTATATATCTATTTCAACCTGACTTAGCTGATAAAAGAGGGGAGCCTGTGGCTTAGTGGCTAACACAACTGCCTAATATGTAAAACAGCCCAGGTTCAAATCCCAGTAAGGGTATGGCTAGCTGATGAGAGCTAAATAGCTTGAAATAGATCTATACTAGTCTCCCTTTATTTATTTATCAGCACAAATGCAACACAAGTATAACAAAGGCAACATTAAAAATAATGGCTTCCTGTCCTAGGGTGAGCCGATAGAGAAAGGAAGCAGTATGCTTCCTTCCATATTTGGGCATACCAGGGGTTGTAACACAGTACACACACACACACACACACACACACACACACACACACACACAAACACACATACATTGATAGTTTGAAAAAACAGATGGCTCTTATTTAAGAGGTTGTCTATTAAGATTCCTAGATCCCTCTCACAGTCAATGATGTTGAGACAGGTACCACCTATTTTATACCTGTACATTTGCTTTTTATTGCTTACGTGTAAAACCTTATTTTTGTCACCACTGAATTGCATTTTGATAAGCCCAGTATCCAAGTTCTTTTGAATCTTAAGCCTAAAGTTTTGGCTCTTTTCCCCAGATTGATGTTGTCTGAAAATTTGATGAATTCCCTTTCTATCCTTCATCTAAATCATTTATGAAGATTTTGAAAAGTCATGGGCCTAAGACAAAACCTTGAAGTACCCCACTGCATGCTTCCCTCCCTGTAAATATAGTTCCTTTGAGAACTACATGGTGAGTGGAATTGATCATCCAGTCACAAATCCATCTGGTGATGATGCTGTCTATCCACATTTTTCAATCTTACCAAGAGGTAGATTGTGGTCTATCAAAATATAAAACTGTGGACAGACAACTATGTTGTAAAGACATTCCAAGTTGGAAAAAAAACAAACAAAAAAAAAAAACACACCGAATTACTGAACTTTTTCCAAAAAAATAAAAAGCAGAAACAAAATATTAGACTTATTTACATTCAAAATAAAAGGTTAAAAAACATAAACAATATTTGTACTTAAGCATTTTTATATCACTATTCAGAGATAACAATTTTTTTCTATCTCAATTGTGTCTTAGCTTCCCTTCCAGGGTCTTGGGAACTGCAGCAGGGAGAAGGCTGCTGGGAAAATGAAACAATCCTGTTCCTCTTCTTAACCTCAGTTCCTAGCTATTGTCTTCATTTTTAAGAGGAGTGGATTTATAATGGATCTCCCTGCCTATAAAATCCCAAGCCTTACCTCTGTCAGCTTGAAAGTTCATTGGAAGAGTCACATGTTTAGCTGTCAGTTAATTTCAAGCAGAAGCTTGTCTGTTCATTCACCATTCACCAAGTTGGTAGACTATCTCAAATGCCATAATTCTCACAAAGTTTTTGAAGTCAGGGAGCAGTTTCTTTCTCTGCAAGGTGTGAATACACAGTCACAATATTGAATCTCAATGAAGTAATTTGTAATACAAAATTTTAAAAATAAATTCTGAGGATGTTTAGATTGTAATCCAAGCATGGCATTCTACATAACCAGAATGAATATTTGCGATGAAAAGAAATATGATTCCTTTTTTACCAGCTTACAATACCAAACAAGTTTCAGAACTCCTTCCATGTTTTAGCTGAATATTTCATGCCTATAGTCAACCTAATTGCTTGCCACCCAGCATGCAGTGGATATGATCTAAGGACAATCTGCTTCTTAGTTTATATGAGGCTGTTATTGTACTTTTCTCCCTGCCATTCAAACTTGGAGACTTAACAGAAGAGCTGGAATTATTCATGTTGCCAAATTGTAACTGACTCACTACATTTCAGTGAAATAATTGCCTTTTTGTATAGAGAAGGACATAATGTCCTACAATGGATCACAGTAACGTAAAAGTCTCCACATACTCCACATCCCAATTGCATTATAATCTCTCCAATTCTTTTTAGGCTAGATACATAATTATTGCTTAAATGATTTTTAAAAAATGAATCACTTCACCTTTGGTAGTATTTTCCCCTCCATGTCTTCCACTCTTCCTCCCTTCCTTCCTTCTTAAGGCCTGTAAGTACTACTTAATGAATATAACATACCTAGCTAAACAATCTTCCACTAACCTATTTCTATACTTTAGAAAATTACTTCCAGTGGTAATGGAGAATTTCTCAGTGGCTATTTTTCTCTTTCCTACCCTGTTATTTGTGCATTATCATGATAACATTAATCCTTGGTGCTGTGTGAGAGACAGAAAAATAAAAGCATTTTGACAGCATACCCATGATGTCATTTATCCAGTGTATATCTTATCATAAGGCATATGACAATAAATTTCAGAATGCCATTGATCTTCTACATACAGCTATAGCTAATGAGGCTCAGAGTGGTAAAAATGTAACTTGAAAGTTAGGAAATAAACCGAGAATTTTCTACAGTGCCATCTTTTATATATTTTTCATGATTGTCTGAAATCATTGGATGATGTTTGAATTCAGATATTATATTTGTTTTTTGTGTTTTTTATTGTTTGATTAGTTTTAAGAATCTTAACTGCAATCAAGATAATAGTTAACAGGTTTTGTTTAATTATCAGTGTTCCCTCATATACCTGCAATAATTATCTCTGGACCTTGGTGTACACAACAAAATCCAAAATTCATCTGAATACATATTCTTAGCCTACATAAAATAAGAGCAGCTTCCATTAAGCTATATACATACACACATATAACACATACATACATGCATAGATACATACAAACATACATATGCTTACATACACACATATATCATATACATACACAGATTTACATAAACAGACTCTTTAGCTTAATGGAAGCTGCTCTTATTTTATGTACATACATACATACATACATACATACATACATACATGTGTGTGTGTGTGTGTGTTACATTTGCATAATGTTTCATAACTGGCTTTTCTTTTCCCAACTTTCAGCCCTAATTTCAATACTGACATTAATTGCCTTTTTATGTTTCAAGCATGTTGCTGAATAAGAATTATTTTGGATGCAATTCTAAATTAGGAAGAAGCTTTATAAAAGTCAATATTAATTCTGCTAAGACTGCACTTATAAATGTTCTTAATGAGTCTGTTACAAATGGGGGGAAAGAGAGGAAGGGAAGAGTTATACAGCCTGTGCTATTGGCATATATTCATTCTGGTTCCTTTTTTGTGGACTGCATAAATAGTGTGGCCTTTCCTAGGTCATTTTTCTTATTGCTGCAGCCAATGCTAATTTGTTTGACCTCCAGCATTGGTTACAACCCAACTTCATAGCTGCTCAGGAAATGAAATAACAATTTCTTGGTTGCCTGCTTGAAAAATGTGGCAAACAGAGAACATCATCAAGGCAGAAAGTTGAGGTCGCAAGGGAGATATACTAAGCTGGAGGTGGGTGGTGCGTTGACAGACAAGGCACCAGGCTCACGCCATACAAGCCCTTGGTTTCTTTAGCCTATATTTAATTTTTCGAATTTAAAAGTGATTTTATATTTCTAATTGTTTTTAATGCTTATATTTTTATTGCATTGTAAGATGCCCAAATGGTTTTGGATAGTGAGATTGGCACCTTATAATTTAACATAAATAAATAGATAGATAGATAGATAGATAGATAGATAGATAGATAGATAGATAGATAGATAGATAGATAGATAGATAAATAAATAAATAAATAAATAAATAAATAAATAAATAAATAAATAAATAAATAAATAAATAAATAAATAAAGGTAGCAAGGGCAGAAGCATTGAAAATGACCCCTTACTGTGTAGGTACCCAAAGTGCCAGACTCTGGCTCTAGTTCTGACAAGATTGGCATTCTTAAGAGAGCGCAAAGTTTTGAAGAGGTGATGAATTTCTCTGAAGCAGTTTCACAAAGCAAAATGCTCCCAAGTGCTTCTAAAAGTAAATTGCTGTTTGTTTCTCCTTTAACGATTGCAGCAATAGCAATAGCAATAGCAGTTAGACTTATATACCGCTTCATAGGGCTTTCAGCCCTCTCTAAGCGGTTTACAGAGTCGGCATATTGCCCCCACAATCTGAAGTGGCTGCAGTACTGCACCCTAACCACTGCGCCACCTCGGCACAATGTGGTGTCACCCTAAACAATAACAAAAAAGTAATCCAACAAAGAAACATATACCTACAAGAGTTGTGGTGGTGCAGTGATTAGAATGCAGTATTGCAACCTAATCCTGTTCACAGCCAGCAGTTCAATTCTCACTGATTCAAAATTGATTCAGCCTTCTATCCCTCCAAGGTCAGCAAAATGAGAATCCAGATTGTTGGGGGCAATTTGCTGCCTTTGTAAACTGCTGAGAACGGGCTGTAAAGCTTGACAAAGCAGTATATAAGTCTAAGTGCTATTACTGTTGCTACTTTGCAAGGCTCTAGGACAGGAGTGTCAAACTCGCAGCCCAGATGCATCACACACCAGCTACACCCACCCATCCACCCCCAGTT
Organism: Thamnophis sirtalis; assembly: GCF_051295495.1. NCBI lineage: Eukaryota > Metazoa > Chordata > Lepidosauria > Squamata > Natricidae > Thamnophis > Thamnophis sirtalis. The sequence continues at coordinate 138,978,213 of NW_028261382.1, forward strand.
TAGCAAAGGGGGGAAAAGTTGCAATACATCACATGACAATGTGTTGCCATGAGTTTGACACCCCTGTTTCGGGATTTGTATGGCATGTGATTTTCTTCTTGATATCAAGATTTTATGATTACAGCCATAAAATGTGCAACAGAACTATATGACATAAAGCCACATAGCATTGTGTAAAAATGTCTGAAAATCAAACTGTAATTCTTTTTATTCCTCTTACATTTATTCATTAATCTACTCTCTTAATTATTAAAGAGAATGGGGTATATCTGATATTTGAACATTCCTGCTGTGGCTCATCAGCCTTCATAAGGAAGATGATAATTTAAAATCCTTCCAATCTTCAATTCTTTAACTGTAGTTCAACTCTTAGAAAAAGCAGATAATATTAAGATTTCTCTTTTGAAGAAAATAAGAAAGAGAAATACTTTGGATGATAATATAAAAAATAAAATTAAAACAAACCACTTCATGAGGCCTGAAGCAGAGAAATGCTAATTATTCACTCTGCACAAGAGACAGCAAATCACATTACTGATGAAAGCAATTGGAATCACTTATCAATTTATTATTTGCAATATTCATCTACAACAATAATTCTTCAGCATTGCATTTCTCAAATCAGTTAAGCACATTTTAGGACTTATTTGTTTTGTATGAATGTTGATTATGAAAAGGTCTCTCTCTATACTATTAAAACTCCAAATTTCAAATTGTTTATCACTGAGAATTCATTTACGTGATTATAATTTGTTCCCTTTGGAATTGCATTTGTATTTCTTTGATATAGAAGTTTTGATACAGGAAAATAGCAGACAATACAATACAATACAATAGCAATAGCAATAGCAATAGCAATAGCAATAGCAATAGCAATAGCAATAGCAATAGCAATAGCAATAGCAATAGCAGTTAGACTTATATACCACTTCATAGGGCTTTCAGCCCTCTCTAAGCGGTTTACAGAGTCAGCATATCGCCCCCACAGTCTGGGTCCTCATTTCACCCACCTCAGAAGGATGGAAGGCTGAGTCAACCTTGAGCCAGTGAGATTTGAACCGCTGAACTGCAGATAACAGTCAGCTGAAGTGGCCTGCAGTACTGCACCCTAACCACTGCGCCACCTTGGCTCATTACAATACAATACAATACAATACAATACAATACAATACAATACAATACAATACAATACAATACAATACAATACAATACAATACAATACAATACAATACAATACAATACAATACAATACAATACAACAGCAGAGTTGGAAGGGACCTTGGAGGTCTTCTAGTCAACCCCCTGCCTAGGCAGGAAATCCTATACCGTTCCAGACAAATGACTATCCAACCTCTTCTTAAAGACTTCCAGTGTTGGGGCATTCACAATGTCTGGAGGCAAGCTGTTCCACTGATTAATTGTTCTGTCAGGAAATTTCTCCTCAGTTCTAAGTTGCTTCTTGATTAGTTTCCACCCATTGCTTCTTGTTCTACACTCAGGTGCCTTGGAGAATAGTTTGACTCCCTCTTCTTTGTGGCAACCCCTGAGATATTGGAATCATGTCTCCCCTAGTCTTTCTTTTCATTAAACTAGACATATACCCAGTTCCTGCAACCGTTCTTCATATTTTTTAGTCGCCAGTCCCCTAATCATCTTTGTTGCTCTTCTCTGAACTCTTTCTAGAGTCTCCACATCTTTTCTTCATCATGGCGACCAAAACTGAATGCAGTATTCCAAGCATGGCCTTACCAAGATATTATAAAGTGGCATGAACACTTCACATGATCTTGATTCTATCCCTCTGTTTATATAGCCTAGAACTTTGTTGGCTTTTTTGGCAGCTGCTGCACACTGCTGGCTCATATTTAAACGGTTGTCCACTAGGACTCCAAGATCCCTCTCACAGTTACTACTGTTGAACAAGGTACCATCTATACTGTACCAGTGCATTTTGTTTTTCTTGCCTAAATGTAGAACCTTATTCTTGAATTTCATTTTATTAGATAGTGCCCAATGTTCAAGTTTGTCAAGATCCTTCTGTATCTTAGGCCTATCTTCTGGAGTGTTGGCTATTCCTGCCAACTTGGTGTCATCTGCAAATTTGATGAGTTCCCCATTTATTCCCTCATCCAAATCATTGATGAAGATGTTGAAAAGTATTGGGCCTAAAACAGAGCCTTGGGGTACTCCACTGCATACTTCCCTCCATGTAGATGCAGTTCCATTGAGGACTACACGTTGAGTGTGGCTGGTCAGCCAGTTACGAATCCATCTGGTGATGATGCTGTCTAACCCACATTCTTCTACTTTATCTAGTAGGTTATGGTCTACCTTATCAAATGCCTTACTGAAGTCCAAGTAAACTATATCAACGGCATTCCTCTGGTCCACTAATTTTGTCACTTTATCAAAGAATGCAATAAGATTAGTCTGGCATGATCTGTTTTTGACAAATCCATGTTGGCTTTTGGCTATTACTTGGTTTACTTCTAGGTGTTCACTAATTCGTTGCTTGATTATCTTTTCCAGAATCTTTCCTGGTATTGAAGTCAGGCTGATAGGTCTATAGTTTCCTGGATCTGTTTTTTCCCCTTTTTTTAAAACGGGAACCAGATCAGCTCTTTTCCAGTCCTCTGGCAGTTCCCCGGTGCTCCAGGATCTCTGAAAGATATAGTTCAGTGGTTCTGAGATCTCCTCTGCCAATTCCTTCAGAACCTTGAGGTGTAATCCATCTGGTCCTGGTGATTTGAACTTGACAAATCAGATTCCAGCTGGTCTTTAAGTTGTTTCAACATTCTACTCAATGGTACTATAGCTTTAAAAAATTCATTAAGTAAATCTTTCATCTAATAATTAATATTTAAGGAATTGGAATAAATGTAAATATGTCCCTAAATCTGACTGATAACAATAGAATGGGTTATATGTAAACTGTGTACTAACCGGCACCATTGCATTCTATCTAGTTTGAAACAAGATACTATTATGTAGTGTAGCCATGCATCACAATATGTATGATCCATCAGTTGTAAGCTGATTAAAATCCCAGTTGACTCTGTAATATCATTGCTTATGCTTTTCAACAGGGTTTTAAATTGTGGTCTATCCACAGCCATAACTGTCTTAACTTTTTCATAATCCCACAGTTCCTGCATTAGTCAAAGTAATTTATTTTAAGGATTACTTTTGATCCTTTTTCTTTTGAAAAGTATGGCTTTTAATGTGCTTACATACTGTTCTTTCCCCACCATCTGAACTTAGGCTTGAAATAATTAATATTTATGTACATTATCTCAAGATTTAGTTAGTATTATAACTAAAATAAGAACTATTTGTGTCTAGGAAATATACTTGAGTGTGACATTTAAATCAGCTGAACTATAAAATATACAATTATTTCATTTTTTTTCTTTTAAGTATCAATGAGCATTACATAATTTGAGTGAATTTCAGATTAAATTTTCCACTCTAAAAGGAAACATTATCTTTTAACCATTATGATTGTTCCATTTCCATTTTAGATAAGATTAATGCTAGCCGACCCTTTTTAACTATTCTGGCTTTTGTAAAGGACCATTTGGCTGGGAAACAAATTCCAGGTTCTTTTCTGTAGATTACAGTTCACTGTTTGATTATAACCCACTTAAACCACAAAAATAAGTCTTGTTTATTATAAGTTTGTTTATGTGGAAAACTATCCAGCTATTATTCCTTTGTTTCAAGCAAATCTAGCCAGAGCTATTAATCTATGGGTCAGTATCTTATGCAACCTTAGGAAATCATAGCATTTGCAGAATTCATGGTTAGGTTAAGGTATGGGAAAGCAAAAATGCAAATGACGGCATGTGATACTTATCCAATAGTCAGCAAGTACCTCAATTTAAGTAGCTCAATTCAACTCAATTTATTTAATTACAAAATATGAGAGCCCATCAGGCTCTAGACTGAACTGGGAAGTCATAAAAACACCCCAGAAGAAGCCCAAAGCATAGCACTTCTGCAATGCCGCTACGCTTGGTACATGGCTCTGTCTAGATTGTTTTCAGATGCTGAGCTGCAAATGATTCATCTGTTAATTTACGTAGGTAGTCACCTTTTAGAGCAATGAGTTTTACTAGCTGTTAGCATTAGATGACCCTATTAATTACCATGATTATAAGTGTAATAAAGAAAATAATGTTATAGTCAACTTTGTTTAGTTCTCAATATACTAGAAGAAAATCATTTCAAGAAAAAGAAAATGAGAGAATTCTTATGACCATAGAATTCTACTTCAAGTGTTGTAGTTTTGCACTTTTTTCCTTTTTCAATATTTAATTATGTTTACTATTTAAACAGTTGCAATTGTTAGAATTTTACAGGAGTTGAGGAGATTCTGTCTCATTCACAGCAATTTCACAAAAACTAGTCAATAATTTCCTGAAGGTTCAGGAAAATATGTATTATATTATAAAAGCTAATCAGTCTCTCTCTCACAGGTGTACTGTTCACTGTTCAAAATATTTAACAAATGATTACTTCAGTGAGTTTAGAAAATCATCCCTACAGTTATAGGAAAACTGAAGATATTTTCATTACTTTAAACTCTCAAGTTATCAAAACTGAACTGCCAATACCGATGTCTAATAAAACATTTCTAAACATTTACTTCCTTGTTGATGGAAAAATACACAAAAGGATAAGCATTTGAATTCTACAGAAACCTTCATATTTGCTGTGTGCTCAAGTTATATTCTAAGCATCTTCCAGATACAAGGTGCTTACAAAACTATTACTTATTACTATAAGCTAAGTAACAAAAGAAAGCTCATTGTCTATTTGCTAGAGATACTTTGCATTTTTGTTTTCTCATTTTTCATTGCTTTGCAAAATGCAAAAAAAAATATCTGAATAATTAACCTATACAACAATGGAAATGAAACAAAATGAATTTCTTGTCTGTAAAAAATTAACTGAAAAACCAAAACCTATGACATAGTTATGTTCTGGACTGATAATCAGATTTTCCTCCCAGACATGCCTGTGACATCTTTTTTCTTGGATAATTTATTTTAGGTTAAATTGTAGAAGTTATGGTGTCTGTTTTTTTAAAAAAGACATTATGCACTATACAAATGAAAGGTTGAATGTAATCCATGCTACATGTATTAAATACTGGTGATTATGACTTACAGTATTTTGTGAATGTATGTACCAAACTCTGGACATACTTCTAAGCAAAAAAGCTGGCAATTTGTAAAGTCAATGAAGGCAAATCTGCAATCATTGGAAGATAAAAGGGACAAAATCCTATGACTATTATCAGACTATCTAACAGAAGCTTATATGAGTCAGTTGCGTAATTCACCATAGAACGCTGTTTTGTTTTCCTATAAATACTGATGTAGATTTAAGGATTTACCTAGCTTTCATTCACCCACCTTACCGCATATTCAGACAGCACACTAAATCAAATAGTTCCAGCCCTGGCATCTCTCTGTTTACTTTGAGACCATCAGTCAATCTGTTCCAACATTTCTGTATAGTACATACAAACATAAACCTTACTCACTTGTTTTCTTCCCTCTAGGTTTACAATTGATTTAAAGCTTCACTCTATAGAGTAGGGGACTACACAGTCACACAGCCATACCCTCACATCACTATTACAATGGCCAAACATGTTGTGCTTGTTGTGCTTTAACATATGATTTTCAGTCAACATCAGTATTGAATAAACTTTCTTTGCTGTTAAAAAAGTCTGTGATTGAAAATCTGCTACAAGGCAATGAGTGCCCTCTAGTGAAAAAACTGGCTGAAAAAGATGCAGGGAGGAGTAAATGTGATGATGAAGTCCAAAGAATGTGCAAGATAGCTCCTTTCTTTTGCTTTCACCTGGGTTCTTACTCTGTAAATAAAAGATGAAAGAGTGATCACAGGAGGATACAGGTAAGGGAAGTGTTGCAAAAATTTAAAATAGACAATGTCTTGTGGCAATTATTTGTGGAATTACAGAAACATAATGTTGATACACTCACGTGATGTCTCCAAATCACTCCCACAATGAATTCTACTTTCCCCTGTCTTACATTTCCTATTTCTTGTTAAATTATTACATCAAAATTAGACTGTTTTCTGTATCATTTGTAATTTGCAAACAATAATGGCAACATCTCTTCCCTAATATGAATGAAATAAAAAGATTTAGGGCAGCCAGAAGTGGATTTTCATCTGGAACAACTATGTGTTGCTAGGATTACTTAAAGAATTACTTTAAGAATCTTGGACTCCTCAAATCTCAGGATTCTATTTTAAAAAATATAAAGCAAAACGATCTTGCAGACATGAAGACTGAGTAGTCCATTCCGGGTCCCCAGCAGTATTTTGAACTCTTCTTCCTCTTTTTGGCCACCGTGTTGCCAGATAGATGAATACAATGGATATTGTTTCTCAGTTGAAATAGTATCCAGTGAACCATCTTCTTTTCTTTCTTTGCTATGCTTCTTGAACTTTTTTTCCCCAAGTATATTTTCTGTATCTTTTCACAACATCTGTATATCTAATCTTCATTTCAGTTTTTCTCTGAGTTTAGAATTGTTTTAACAGCTATCCATTCTATTTTTATGAATTCTAGTAATGTATGAAGCAATCAGAAGCAGTGATTTCGTGGGGATGCTTTTTATATATAGTATGAACAGAAATAACACAAAAAAATGGTCTTCTGGGATCTGGAAAAAATGCATGAAGATAAGGACAACAAAATAAGAGGATATGAATTACTAAATATCTCATATTCAGCTGAGAGGAACGTAAGTAGAACCAGTTAAATAGTCAGGCTACACTAGATTTTTTTTAAAAAAACTAAAAAAAATCTGGATGATATATGAATATCAGTAAAATAAGATGTAAATGTCCATGTCATCATCAGCAATCAGGCTCAGGGAACTTTATGTTCTAATACTTCGTGAGTTTCTATTTGGAGTTCATGTACAAAATAAGCACATGGCCATTCATTCATTTCAGCAATAATAAGACAACCAATTGAAACCTATTTCCTTATAATCCACTAATGGGATTTATGGAAGTTGTACCAAGGTATTAAAATAAAGAAAGATATATTTCAATATAGTTAATTAAGACAGTTTCTTGCCTTCAAGCCTTTCTTCTAGTATCTACCCTTGACATGAAGAGTCATTTAACTGATTAATCAGTGCTCTTTCAGACATAACTGAATTAATTGCTTCTCTTCTCAGGGATGCTTCCCATGATGTACAGAATAGTATCCTAGTTAGAAATAGTTAGAATTTCACCTAAAAGTTAATCAAAATGTAAAAAACAGCTATCTGAACTTGTATATTTTTTCTTTTTTATGTATCTTTTAAAAATGGCATAAAGTTTATTCCAGAGTAAAGTAGTAAATAGAGTCAGCCAATACTTTATATACAGGAAATGTTTATCATTTTTTAAAGATAATTGTTTTGAAGATATCTAGAAGTGCATTAAAAATCAAAATGATTAAAAATCATCTAACATCACAAAAATTGTATGTTAAAAAGTTTTGTTTCTAAGACATTAGACAGACACACACACACACACACACAAATACAGACACACACGTGTGTGTCTGTCTAATGTTCACACACACACACACACACACACACACACACACACAAACACACACATTGTGTAGGTATGCTGGTCTTGTTGTATCCGGGTCTTTTCTCGTGTAAGATTTTTAAGAATGCAAGAATCTTACACGGGAAAAGACCCGAATTTTCCTATGGGGATTTACTGCGTGGATACCATTTTTTCAAAAAAATTATGTAACAGTTGCGTGTTACCTAAAGCTGCGCTTCCTAACATAGTGTTAATTGTTTACTACCACATTTGTGCAGTAAATTGTTTTCCTGATGGATCTCTACATAGCAATCAAAGTACATTCAGGCAGCCAAACCCATAGTGTGTACTTAAAATTGGATTTCATTATGAGCAACAGACCTTTAAACTTTGGACAACACAAACAACAAAATCCTAAGTAACATCTCCTAGAGCCTCTGAAAAACAAGTGAGGAGAAAGATTAGGAATAAATGATATAGACTAGGTTTCCCCTACCTAGTGCTCTCCTAATGCTTCCTCCAGCTAGGGAAGAACTGAAACACTGCAGATTCTACTCACAATGCAATTTAGGACCCAAATCAAGACAAAATATTTCTGGCAAATTTCTGGATGCCGCAAGTTTCTTTCTGACAAGCTTCTGTCAGAAAGAACTAAACCCCACTCCAGCTTTCCCTGGGATGGGGGTCTGGATCAGAACCCTCCAGCAGAAAAGGAGAACTTTTGAAAAACCCCTGTAGCCAAAGTTGATTGGACCCAAAGGTCAACATGGAAGGCCCCACTTGGGATGGTGGGGAAAAGCTATCCTGGAGTGAAATATCATCCTGAAAAGGTGGGGGATGACTACCACATCCACCCACTCACTCAAGGGAACAACAGAATCGTGAGTCTTGCTTTGCCCCTAGGCACGCTGATGCGTCTCTCCCCACTCTCCCCCCCCCCATACCAGATGCTTCACTCCTACTGGCTGTCGTCTCTTGCGTCACACGGAGGGCAGTAGGCGATTGGGAGAATGTTGCCCGCGTCTCCTTTTTTGACTAATTATAAAGTCGCCTTCCCCACTTCTTTGCTCCTGATTTTCCTGAAGAGTTCCGAAGCCCAGAAGAGAGAACCTTTCTTGGAAGCAAAGGAAGTCATCCCACCAGCGCCGCCGTCGCTTCTCTTCGGTAAGATTGATTTGTATTATTGCAGTGGACCGTTCTTCCCCCATCTGCCACTCCTTTCCTCTCTCCTCATCCGTTATTCATTTCTTTCTTTCCCTTCTTTGTTCTGCATCTTCGTTAGTTAGCATCTTGGAGAAAAGCCCCCGCGTAGTTCTTCCGTGGGATCTTCGCCGAGAGGTTCTGATCGAGAGACTTCGCCGCTCACTTTAAGAAGCGCACCGTATATTGCGGAGCAGAGGAGAAATGTAAGTCTGGACGTGGGGGGGAAGGAGGGGACAGTTGAGCTACAGCTCTAGCCTTATCCAGTTTTTTCTTAGCCTGGATTTCACTCGCGCACCTCCCGTGGCTTTTTGCCGGCGGAGATGCAAAAGGAATCAGATTACGCGGCGAACGGGATGAAATTCGTTCGTCGCTGGTTCTATTACAGCATCTGGAACTGTTCATTGTTCAAGGTTAAATAATCCCGTGAAAGAATGTTAAGTATTTTATGGTTTACTTACTTTGTTACTAAGATATTTTCCCCCTCTTTTTTTCCAAAGTTATACGGAAACTTTGTATAAAAGTCAACATTTATAAAAAGGACTGTTGCTATTTGGGATCTGATAAAGGGGAAAAAATTACATTCGATTTCAAAGAATGGATTCTAATTGTATGTTTTCATTGGATCCAGCCTAGGTTGGCCAGCAGGATCAGAGGTCTTCTGAGCTTTGGTGTTGAAGCCCATCCTCCGGGAACTTCTCTCTCATAGTGTGTCCTTTGGACTATTCTATGTGTGGTTATATGGCCGCTATTGTGTGTGGCTTTTTAGATACTGATTGGGGTTTTAGGTGTTGACAGCCACCTTATAAGTACAGCACACAGAATAGTCCAAAGCACACACTCTGTGAGAGAGAAGTTAGCAATAGCAATAGCAGTTAGACTTATATACCGCTTCATAGGGCTTTCAGCCCTCTCTAAGTGGTTTACAGAGTCAGCATATTGCCCCCAACAACAATCCAGGTCCTCATTTTACCCACCTCGGAAGGATGGAAGGCTGAGTCAACCCTGAGCCGGTGAGATTTGAACAGCCGAACTGCAGAACTGCAGTCAGCTGAAGTAGCCTGCAGTGCTGCATTTAACCACTGCGCCACCTCCGCTCTTTCCCGGAGGATAGGCTCCAGCACGTATCCAAAAGCTTGGAAGTCTAAATGTCTGGTCCCGGTGACTGACCCAAATTGGATCCTGCAACATTATCCTGGGACATGTATATTCACCTTCATTCGTGGTAGACATTATTGCTGGCGTAATTCAACTAAAAACACCTTAGATTCTTTTTCCTTATGTATTTCTTAATGCGATCTATTGCTGGTATAAAAAAAGAAAATACTGTGACTGAGTTTAATTCTTCTTCTTTTTGCAGACCATGACACTGCTTCTGAGGTGTTATTTCTTGCTTTTGGCTCTTAATGCATACCTTATCCTTACCATTCAGGCAGAATGTACAAAAGATTGTGCATCCTGTGCCCATCAATTGACATATCATGCTGATATCAACCCCTTGGTAAGCAGAATTTACTCACTGTTATCTTGAGATTCTTTCTCCCAGCTTAGCTTGATACTTCAGAGTTGCACAAGTAGATTACAAACTCAAAATTAAATAGATCACTAACTTAGATTAGCCAGTCAACGATGGATTTGAATTATCACTAAAAGAATTTACTTTATGGTTTATTGTCCATGTATATTTTCACACAGTGCATTGAATCAATATATGTCAACTACAGATAGAAGTATTACGCCAAGATGTTCTTCATCAACAAAATTACAATAGGACATAAAGCATTATTTATTTGATTTTTCTCCCCAATGTGTTTAAATGTTATAACTTCATTCATTAGTAAATTATTGCTTGAAAATTGATGTGCTTTTTTGTTTTATGTTATTATTTTATTTTATTTTTTTATTTTCAAGTTAATTTTGACTTTTGGCATTAGCCTGAACAAGTCCCTGCATTTTTCTTGCCCGTGTTTCTTTTTTTTTCCTAAGTAGTTTGCCACTGTTTTCTTCCTCAGGGTCAGGGAGAGTGACTGGCAGGACTGACCCATCTTGGCACCTACCTAAAACTGGAACACATGGTCTCCCAGTTCTGGCCCATTGCCTTAAAACACAACACAAAGTGTATCTCAGTCTTAATATTATTATACATTAAATATTCAAGTTATATATACTTCATTGACTAATACTGAATATGCATTAAATTCATTGGCTATATTCCTATACTTCATCACAGCCAGATCACTGAGTTCACTAAGTCTTTAAAGCACTGTATTGGAAAATGCTTGCTCTTGCTGTAACCTCTAAAGAATGGATGGAATAGCAAATAGGACAAAAGGGATGGAATGCCTTTCCCATAGTTCAGTTCATGATGTTGCAGACTTAATGGAAGCTATGAGTTTTAGAATTAGTACAAACAACAATGCCTAAGATATGGTTTATTATTGTCTCCCTAATCTTATATTACTATAATGATGCCATAATTATTGCCATTATTGGTTTCTGTAGCCCCTCCTTTTAATCAGTTTGATGAAGACACTGTCAATCATCTCGTTTTATCAAGCTGGATCAATTATGTCTCACATGAACTCTTAAGTGAGAATAATATGATCCACGAAAGACTGAAATTTCTATTTAAATTTGGGGAAGTATAGAATACTTTTTCTACTTTTGGACATCCAGTTTTTATCTGGGTATTCTTGATTGTATGTATATGTGCCATAGGACAGGTTTTATCCAATTAGTGTCTGCTTTCTTACTTTTTTATAAGTACGTAGCTACACTGATATGCAGAGGAAATTGAGCTTTTATTGTTCAAATAATGTTCTTCTCTTCTTTGAAGCAATTTTTTAAAAAAGATACTCCTATATTTATTTGTTCTCGTCTGTCAAGCCTAAAAATCGGTCATGACCTGATTTGCATTTTACCTTTTGGGGTCTAATCTGATCCAAAACAATATAAATTTCAAAAACACAATATATTAATATAGGTCTTTTCTTTCCCCTCCTTCCTCTGTCTTTCTATTTCTTCTTCTGTGAATTTGTTTTCAAAATCTTATCAGGTCCATAAGAGAATGTGCATTCTTTTATATAATCTCCTTGGTTAATAATTAAGTAAGACAATTGAAACTAATAAGATTGTCATAGAGAAAAACATGTGTCTGCCTATATTCTTAGCTGCCAATGCCCTTTCGACACAAAAGCAAAGCAGCATCTGACACTACATTTTAATAAGCTCCCAGACCTTTTTCCAAAATATATTTTTGAGAAAAAAAGTATTGTTTTTCAAGTTTTACACTCATTCTTCAGCATGCACATGAAAAGCAAGAGAAAGAGTTTGAGCTTGGATTCAATCATATCTGTTAAATAATTAGCATCATTAGTTTCATTATTATTCCAATAAATATATTCATTTAAAATATAATATTAACCATAAAATCAGTTATTAATTATTATAAAGAAAATGGAGGCAAAAGAAAAGTAAACAGCAGAGCCAAATGATTAAGCACATCTTCCTTTATCAGACCTTCAATGTGAAAAATGAATAACAGCCCTCTGAAGATAGAGAAAGATAGTACAAGATAGAACTATGGCCACCAAAGGCTTCGTTACAGTAAAGTTTTGAAGAACTTCAGAAATGGTTGTATTGGCTAAAAATGGGAGTTATACTCCAGCATAATTGAATAGAATCTGGTGAATAGGTCTACATAGACTTCCCAATCAGTAAAGATGGACATACATCTGAGCATAAGTTTACATCAGATGAGAAAGCAAAATAAACTGAAATTAATCATTTGATTTCTTAGTTCATAAATATCTTGTTTAAATTTGAGCAAGCTAGCCATTTATTTTTCCTTTTGTTTAATCACATTCTGAATAACAAGTCCTTTCCATAACTATCTTGTTTGGTTTTCCTTCTTAGTTTAGAATAGCAGAAGTAAAAAAAAACCCCAAAAATAGGTATTATTCCCATAAAGAATGAAAGATTTGTCATAAAATAAAATCATATACTGAAGATCGCATAAATTCAATAATTATATATTTGGCTCTTGTTCCTTTTAGCTTTCTAAAATGTTTTTGGCTGTTCTTTAACGCTAATCTATTACATTCACTTAATTCTGCTGTTTCATTCTTTTTTCCCCATCAAATCTATTAAGTTAGGGTTATCAATCAATGGTTGATAATCACAATACGATATACTAATTGAATCCGCCTGTAAAGGTTAAAAATGTTTTGGATATGAGATTTAACACTAGCGGGAGCAAAAAAAAAAAAGAAGCAAGAGCTAAATGTTCTGTTCTGTTAGACTTCAAAAACCAAGAAATTTTCAAATGTTTCTGTATAATAATGTTCACATACAGATTTATGCTGATGATAATTGCATCACGATTTTATTGAAGTATACTGAGTATAATTTATAGCCAAATATTCATATCCAAGTATGCATGATTTTCTTGCTTCAGAGGAAAGTCATGATTCCCTATGGGTTCTCGAAAGATCCCTTATGAATATAAATTCATCAAAACTGAGCTGTAAGAAGTAAAATGGTAGAAGTCATAACTGCAGTCATAACTGGTAAATCAACCTAGTGCAATTCCAAGCATGAAAAACAAAAGCAAAAGAAACAAATGTTTAAATAAAACAATAGCTCAGTTTGAACAAGAAGCATTTATTATAAAGAAAGCTAATGACCAACTTCAATAGCATGAATTACTCCTTTATTCTAGTTTCTGAAGTTCCTAACATCCTTTTAGTAATCAGAAATTGGAGAAAAAGTCAGTCTAGGAAGGAAATTATATATTTCATCTTGCAAGAACTTATTTGCTTCCAGTCATGATGAATTCAAAACAATTATTCTACTTTTGAAAAACTAAATTATTTTAGTTAGATTGACATACGGAAGAAGGCAATGAATGTCAGAGACCTAATAAAACCAAAAATTGCTTTCTGAAAGCTATGAATGTAAATGATTAGTCTAAATGACCATCATTTTAGTATTACATTTTGCAGATCTTAATGACATGACCAAGAATGGACCAATTTTTGGGGAAAAAAGTTATCATAGTCCCTACAATACAAAAAAGAGACCCTATAAAAGTACAGAGAAGAGCAATAAAGGGGTCTGGAGTCTGATCCATATGATGAACACTTGAGAACTCGGTATGTCTAGTCAAAGAAGAGAAGGACTACTGGTGATATGATAGCAGTTTTCCAGTACCTAAGGGCTCTCACAGAAAACAGGAGTCAACCTATTCTCCAAAGAACCTGAGAGAAGGACAAGAAGTAATATGTGGAAGATCCTTAAATAAAGATCCAAGTTAGAACTAAGGAGAAATTTCCTGACAGTGAGAACAATTGATTAGTGGAATAACTTGCCTCCAGAAATTGTGGGTGCTCGATCACTGAAAGTGAAGAAATTAGGAGTTGGTTCAGTATATGTATTTATCTTTGTTCCACTTGGTTACTCCAAATGAATTCTCGTGGTCCAAAATGTTTAATATTATTTGTACAGTTTTTATACAATTTAATCTTTATTTAGGATAGTAACTAATAGAATATAAATTATAAAATGCATTTCTTTCTTCAACCTGTGCTTGAAATCATCTTTCATATAACTCAACAACTACTCATTGAATCAAGCCAGCAAAATCGTTTTAAAGTATTTTATTTGTATGCATGTATGCATATTAGTCTGTCTGTCTTTTTGTTGCCTGCCTCCCTATCTACCTATCTATCTATCTATTTATCTATTTATAAGTCTGAAATAATTCTGAGGTTTCTTAAACCAATTTCCTTGAAAGCAGCATTTGAGTAGAATTTTTAATTATACAGGATTCCATATACCAAAATTGATACCATCCCTGTTTCTGTTTCTGAGAATAACACACAATAACAAAATTTTTGGTAAGACCCAATCCCAAGGACAATATAGAATATCTGGAGAAAACCTTACTAGTTTTAAAGCTAGCTGAACTGCCAACTAATACATGCTTTTCGTTTTGCTTTGCTTTTATCAGTTTATGTCCTTAAACTTCATGGACATATATAATTATTTAAATGGAGAGACCATAGCTATGTGTATTTGTATATGTTGTCTTTATTCAAAATTGTTTTCAATCTCTTAAATGAAGGACAAACAGGGGATTTATAGTTTATATGTGATTCAAAGTATTCAAATACAATACGTGATGAGAGATTTACAGATTGTTGCTCAAATAAGAATTATGTAAATACTAAACTACTTATGCAACATTGCTGGCATACTTCTCTTTAACCTAATTGTGCAATACAAAACAAAGGTAGTTAGCTTAGGCAACACCAGTAATCTGTTTGGATAGCCGCAAAACCTTGCATGAGAGCTTTACTTTGGGTGCCATCAGAACAATCAATAATTGAACATGCAACTATCTACTAAATATGTGTCAACATGCATATAATCCTAAAAACTAAATCCAGAGATCATACCAGTGGTCTTTGTGGGCATGGCAGGGGAAGGTTACTGCAAAATCCTCATTCCTTCCCCTTCCCTATTAACCTGCTTTCCAGTTCCGTTCTCCTATTCAGGGGAACAAAAGAAGATCCGCTGGGAGGCAGCAGGGGCAGAGCCAGCATATTTGCTGGTTCTCTGAACTACTCAAAACTGGCTGAATACCACCTCTGGTCTGAACCTTAGTGTTTCTACGAACTATGCAGTGAAATAATTCTGGAATCAGTTTACTGATCCAACTAGATCATTTTAAGCATAACCCTTCGTTTAAAAATGAACATGTCTTATTGGCATCAACTGCTCAAATCATAACACTGTTTAGACAGATTTGTGTTTAGTCATAGACTCATTAAAACAGTGTAATTTTAATTAATAAACACTGACATGCCTTGTTGATTTCAAGGGATCTAAGCATAATTTAGTGTAGTCCTTTTCATGCTATAGAAAAGGGGCAGGAAATAATGGTCATTATTCTTTTCTATCCTGAAGTTCTGTGTATTTTTTCAAAGGCTGGGAAAATGAAATGCAATATGCATTTGATGAAAAATACTCTGTTATTTCCTCCCTTAAGTGGAAAATCACCTAGGGTCTCCATGAACATAAAGAAGAAAGACCATATATTCATTATTTACACTTTAAAGTTGTTAGTAAACTTAGTAAAGGTTTACTTAGGAAGGCTTTGGAGATTAATTCTAATAAAATTATTCTGCATTATTCTTAACAATTTAGCTAATCTAAGTTATTTTTTATGAAGTGATTTTGTAGCGGTTTTATTGATACAACATGCAAAATACTTATTTCAAAAAATTATTATAATAATCTCCTTTATATAATTATTATTATAATAATCTCCTTTGAAAACAGTTGTGTACAATAGATATATATTTATTTGCATCATACTTATATAATCTGATCATGGTTTCAGTCACTTTTCTGCCACTGCTCTTGGTTTCATCTACTTTCTTCTACTTTTAGTTATCCCCAAATATTTTTTACAGAATTTTTATTTTTCAGCAATTGGGAAGACAGGGGCAATCTGACTATATTCGCTTTCACACTATATGGATATGTGCTAAGGCAGCAAAATCTCTTCACATGTACATTGTTCTGAAGATATGTTTGTAGTAAGTCGTGAAGGTATTGGTGTATAAGGATTGATAGTCATGTATAGAACTTCTGAGACATTATTTTTTCAAGAGTACTTTCTTCTATCCATAAACACAGCAATCCTGTATTTCTCAAATCATGCAAAATCTTTATCACTATTGCCAGATTACTATTTTGAGTACATCTTTTTAATTCCATCTTTTTTATTCCTATGCTTAGAAGTTGATCAACTTTGATCAAATTACTTAGATCATCAGTTCAGAAAGATAGCATAATTGGCCATATTCAGAATTTAAAATTCTGAAACATAAGACAATATTTCAAATGTTATTTCTACCTCTAAATAACTTTATAAATCAAACTATTTTTCAGGCATGTACACTAGAATGTGAAGGAAAATTGCCTTCTGCCAAAGCCTGGGAAACCTGCAAGGAACTTCTTCAGATTACTAAACTGGGCATTCCCCAAGAAAGCAGCAGCATCCCAATGGACAGTCCAAAAGAAGATGAAAGCCATTTGCTAGCCAAAAAATATGGTGGCTTCATGAAAAGGTATGGTGGCTTTATGAAAAAGATGGATGAGCTCTATCATGTAGAACCAGAGGAGGAACCCAATGTTGGAGAAATTCTTGCTAAAAGATACGGAGGGTTTATGAAGAAAGATTCAGATGATGATGGTTTAGCTAATTCGTCTGATCTTCTGAAGGAGCTTCTTGCAACAGAGGAAAATGCTGAAGTAGGACGCTATCAGGACTTGAGTGATAGTGATAGTGAGATCCTCAAGAGATATGGTGGTTTCATGAGAAGCATAAAGCGCAGTCCTGAGCTGGAAGGTGATGCCAAAGAGTTACAAAAGAGATATGGTGGATTTATGAGACGAGTGGGAAGGCCAGAATGGTGGTTGGACTACCAGAAAAGATATGGTGGATTTCTCAAGCGGTTTGCTGATACGCTTCTTCCTTCAGATGATGATGGAGAAAATTATTCCAAAGAGGCTCCAGAGATGGAAAAGAGATATGGTGGATTTATGAGATTTTAGCTTTCCTTATTTTGTTCTTTTGATCCCAAATCAAAGACTGCCTCATTGACCATAATTTATTGTAATGTGTTGCTTGTACTGTACAGTTTTTTACTGTCCTGGTAAATAATGCAACTTATTGTGTTTTATTTCAGGTTTTGTGCTCTTTTAAGTTAAAAATAATTTCTGTTTTAGTCTAATTTGTCTAGTTGTACCTTCATGCTAAATCTACTGTATTTTAATTACCATATCCATTTCTTTAAAGAATGTAATTGTTTAACTGTATATATAATAAATTATTCATTTTAACTGCATAAAATATCCTGAAGCAATTTTTGTGGTCACTAAATTTATGAACAGGACCATTTCCGGACTTCTGGAATGTTCATTTTTTACCCTCCAGAGGCTTCTCCAAGCCTCTGGGAGAGCAAAAACAGCCTTCCCTGGGGTCCAGAGGCCCTCCAGAAACCAGAAACAGTCCTGTTTCCAGACTTCCAGAACTTCAGGAAGGCCCTTTTTGCCCTCCCAGACCCTCTACGCGGGCCCTGTACCTACACGGCATGATGAATGGGCCATGTGGAGACTCTGTGGAGGGTAGGGATGGAGGGCGGAGCCAGCCAGTCCTTGTTGCAACCAGATGCAAAATTAGCATCCATTTCGTCGGAACCGGTCCAAACTGGCTAAATCCCACCCCTGGTTGCATTGCAACTAGGAATAGAAGAATTATATATCCTGAAATGCAAAACTGCAGCATTCTTCTCTTCTAACCTAGGTATGGCATATTTAAGAAAATGCTTATGTCAGACCTGAAAGCCATCTTTGGGACTTCAGGCCTGCCACATTTTCTACAGCTTATTATCTTTACAGAAAGACATTTAATAAAGTGTACTTTGTTGAACATATTGGGAGAGAGCTAAACAATTTTATATATCATGCACTATATCAAAAGGACTTTTGGCCCACTTCATCTAAACTTTGGAGAAAAAATCTTCATCATTCTGTATTGAGAAGATACAAATGAAGGTTTTAAATGGTACATGCTGTCTGTATCAAGCATAAAAATGATGCTGTGAGTTGTCTAGGATTAACACTACACTAGGTATCCCATTTGTTCTTTGCTTCTACACATAATTCTTGTGAGACAATGGTCAAGGCACTAAAAACACTCCCATCCTTACTTTAAAGAAGTCAGCTGAGAAAGGAAAGGAACCAGTTCTTCACGTGAAGTGGTGTAGATTCAGCAGTAGCACAGACTAGTTTATATACAGATTATCTATCCCTTGCAACGAAAGTTGATTTTATTATAAAAAGTAATGATGTGTGCTAATTTGACTTGGGGTATGTAAGTAGTCTGAAGTCTGATTTCTTTACTGTGGTAAATTATTGTTTTCTATTTATTTCTGCATATCCTAATTTGTATCAATTTACCCATCGTGAAAAGTCTATGATCAATCCTTTGGATTATCTTTTATTTTATTCTATAATTTATTATATATTTTAACCTACAGTTACATTCTCTATTCTTGGCACTCTTCTGTTGATTTCTATTGTCAGTGTAGGCTGCAAATAGAGTTGCTTGAGAGTAGAGGTTTGTGACTTGATCTTGAAAAAAATCCTACTGACCAGGCTTGCTAGTACCTTGGTCAATTCCTTTACACATTGAAAACTTTGTGCCCTCCATTTTGTTTCATGCCACTGAATGCATGCTATTTCTAAACGTGTAGTAATCCATTGACATTTGTATTGTTACTGCACCACCACTCACTGCCTAATACTGTTAAATGCTGCCATACTGGTTTCTTGTACACTATTACTACTATTCTCTAATGCTGCCATTCCTGTTCTGGATGCTTCAATTATCACTCAGTCATTTACTCTGCATAGTACTTAGAATCCCCTTCTTACACATGGATCAATGATATTTTTTTAAAGAACAAGAATGTTTAACAAGAAAAGCAGCCTGGACAATTTAGTTTTGTAAGTAATCAGGGACATGTACATGTTAGACTATAAATCTACAAGACCGAGCAAAACCCATACTAAGTAAGCGGGAGGAAGCAGCAAAAGTTTTCCCCATCATAGTCTCCCAGCATCTGTTTCGGAGATGAGAATGTCTTCTGCAAGGAACGAGAAGGGGACTTGGCACACAGTTCTATGGCACTAAGTAAACAATATATAGCACCCTGACTGAAGAAGCCAACGATTTTTCAGTAGTGAAGGAGAAGCCAAGAGTCATGCTAGCAGAGCCGGGACCACTGAGGTCATGGGTGAGTGAAGCATAGGTAGCAGCAACCCCACAGGTTATCTGTTATTTATTTATATCCCCTCTATTGTTTTTACAAATTATTCAAGTTGGCAAACATACCCAACATACCGTCCTCTCCTATTTTCCCCACAACAACAACCCTGTGAGATGACATGGGTTGAGAGAGAAGGACTGACCCAAGGTCACCCAGCTGGTTTTCATAATCAAGGCTGGACCTGAACTCCAGCCTCTTGCTTTGTGGCCTGATACCTTAACCATTAGACCAAACACTAGGGTGGAACACTTGGATTAGCAGCACCAGCAAAACCTTATGTAGACCCCAGTGGCAGCGCAGAGTTAGAGAAAACAGAAGTTCAGTTGTGGGGAAATAATTAGTTTATCTCTATTCTACAGTTGGGAGAATAGCCAAAACCAGTTAATCCCTTAGTAACTGCCAGCAGGGGGCTATAATAAAGACCCATTCCAAAAAAGACAAGAGAGACAAAATACAGTTAATGTAGCAAAATTTTATAAGCTAGAATTAGAAAAGTAAGTAATTGGGAATATGTATAAAAAATAAAGTCAGTAACTGTCAGCCTCTGTTTCGCTATTTGCTTTCGGCTGCTATTGAAACGGGGAGGGGGAGGGGCTGGCATTTGGGAAGGGAAGTTTTAAGTACAGGAGAGATTGTAAAAAGGGAGTTTTGTTCTCACCATCTACTGTGCATGCTGGAGATAGTGATTGGGGTGGCCAAGACCAACTGTCCTGCATACCAACCTGATGATGCTCTTTGAAGATGGAACTCACATGACACCTAAGGGATTTGCAGATTGGACTGTGGGATGGGGTTACCAGGGGAAGGGACTTGGGTCATGATTTCTTTTGCCTTAGATCTTGCTTTGCTTAGCTGCTATCTTTTCATAACCAGTAAAAGTACTCTTAATTCTGCGAAATGGAGTTAAGTGGTTTCTTTCTTGGTTGCTGGGGGAGGCTGGCTTGACAGCAACTATAAATAGCATATAAAAACTATAGTAGGGGCTATTTTGTATAAGGACTATACAAATTATGAACGTGAACAGTGTAGAACTCTACATAGGACTGTGGCATACAGAACCCTCTCTGTGGGCACATGAGCTCAGCTCCACCACGTATGGGCACACACGTCCTGCCAGCCAGCTGATTTTCAGGTCTCTGCCATGCATGCGCGGAGGGTGCATCAATAATGCAATATGCAGCACCCCACCCCATCTCCCATTTTTGTCCCAGGAGGCTACAGGGATGCCTACTAGGCCCAAAATGAGATGGGGGGGGGGGTTCTGCACACATTGCATTATGGCCGTGGGTGCAGGCTGTTGCGCACACAAGCTTTCAACACAAGATGACAAAAAGGTTAGCCATCACTGGTATAGGACATAAGGATTTTTATGAATTGAATATAGAATTACTGTACTAAGAAATCACAACTTTGTTTGATTAAAAGCAAAAAAAAAATGTACCTTCCTTTTTATAATAAAAATACTTTCTCAATGGAAGTTGGCTTGTGTCCCTCCTGGATCTGCCTCAGTTCCTCAACCTAGGACAGTCTAGTCTCCTCGGCCAATTCTTTTTCTTGAGTCTTTTTATACTGCCTGGAAAAAGAAATACATATGAAACTTGGCTCCACATGTCAGCATCTCCCTCTTCATCCTATTACTTCACAGGAAATAAATGCATATTTTGCTTCACATGCACAACTGATGCAGTTTAATTAAAATTATGTGGGTGCTTAATTTAGATTGGCTTATCCTTAAGCCCAATCTTTTCCTTAAACCATTTATGGATTTGATGTTATTTCTCATGTAGGCACAGTAGTACTAAAAAAAAATGAAATTGACAACAGAAAAACGTGGAATGGGAAAAGCTGCTTAAGTTTTTCCACAATATCTTAAGGTGTTAAATCTTCCAAAATATAAGCAGTTGCAAAAGTATAAGGTGCAATTTTACAACATGAATTATGTAAGTGACTTGGCAGAGGTGACTGACAGAATGTGGAATTAATTGCAACTCACCTGACCGCACTACCACATTTGGACTGGAAGAACAGGCATCAAATCAATGTTATCAGCCTATGTATAAGAATACAAAGCAGTTCCAGTTCCTAAAATTAACTCCATTCAGTTATTTCAAGCTTTGTGCCTTAATAAAATATAAAATGAAGTTAATAGATTATATTATGAATACATAAATGCAAATTATTTAAAAATTGTAGTTGGCATTTAAGTTAACTTCCATAATTAGCCCATTATTACATTCTGTATACATCAGATAATAGAAAACATCTCCCAAATTAAGTAACAAATCACAGTAAAATAATACAACAGCCTAATCAAGGAACCACCATGAACCTCCACTGACAGATCAAGCTACCAGTATATATAAAGACAGAAAAGCCCATTCCCTTCTAGCATTGATGATGTTATCTAGTTTGGCAATGAAACATCTTCAAGAAAACAATCAAGCTGAGAGAGCACCAAAGAATTAGAAATTATAAAAGGTGAAGGCAGTGGTAGAATTTGGGCTCTAGCTTTTGTCATATAGAATTAATTTCTTGCAATATTTGTTCTATGTAGTGCAATGTATTAAAGATATTTATTTTAAAGGCAATCTTGTATATAATCTTGAATACAAGCCACCACTTTTAGTGGAACTCTAAATACTTCCTGATTATTATTATTTTCACAATTCAATGCCCTTATTTAATTTGTGGAATGTTATCAGAGGGCTTTAAAATGTAGCTTTTTCATATATTTCTTCATTACTTTTTCTATCTTCTTTATAATACATATATTTCCATTTGAGCATGCTGAAATAGACAACGTAGGTTAAAAAAATCTAAAATGGGTAGCATGACAAAATCTGGAAACGTATGTATTCAGTAACATCTTTAATAATACTGCCATATTTCCTTGTTCATGCAAAAGATCTCCAATATCTCTTTTAATTGTTATTCTGTTATTTAGCAGCTACTTCCTCTACTCCACAACCCATCCAGTCCCCTTTCACTCTAGCAGAATCTACTCCAAGCCCAACCCACCCAACATCTATCTTCTCTGACATATTTAATACTGAATTGAATTATTCGTCAGTGTACAACATATGTACAAGGAGATTGGTTGAGCTCTCTCATGCACACACACCCACAGAAAAGAAAATCCCTAACCCAATAAATCATATTAATAAATACCCTGTCCTATTGCATCAGTGTGAACATGTGCCTGCCCTGCAAGTCCATCATACTTCGTTATGATGTTATTTCGCGTTCAGGAGTCTTGACAGCCCACAGATAGAAACTGTTATTCAGCCTGTTTGTGGGGCTGGCTATGCTTCTATATCTCCTTCCCGATGGTAGGAGGGTAAAGAAGTGCCGTCCAGGGTGTGAGTTGTCCCTGAGTATTTTCCTTACTCTTCTAAGGCCGCAAGCCCTAGCAATCTCATTTAGTGGTATCAGGAGACAGCCCACAATGTTCTGTGCTGTGTTCACTGCCCTCTGCAATGTTCTTTCTATCCGTGGCTGTCAAACTGTGCCATGCTGTGATGCAATAAGTGAGGATGCTTTCTATTCCACCCTGGTTTTACACAAGACGCTAATTCTTCTTTCTTTTGAAATCTATGTACCAGCTTGGAGTTGTAACTTTTTTTGCCCTTCCCATAGCTGGCTACATATTTAAGCACCTGCCAGTCAAACTACTGGAAAATATTTGATCTTGAAAGTGATATATAACCTTTTTTTAAAAATTTGATTTCAGGGCATCACATTCTTCCACCAGTAGCTGAATTGCTATTAGATCCTAAGCATGGAGAGTAAAAAGGAACCTGCTAATCAATAATTCTACTAACAGGACAGAAAAAGAATAATAACTGAATTGTTCAAGTTATGCTTGAAAATATATACAGGAAAAATATATCATAACTACAAGGGTCTGTATTGTGAAATATTTCTGAAACCATGATCAATTTGTTGCAGAATATTCTTGTGTGATTGATTCCAGGATTTGTAGTTTGAGAGCGACTATGTTTCCTTACATGAAATGTTCTGTCAAGAATAAAATGTTCACTGTCCCTGATATAGATGGAGAGGAGAATGAAACAGTCAGATTTCAACTTTTCTTTCCTCTCAGAGTGTATGGTTACATGTACAAATGAGGCAGTCTGAAGTGCAGTTAGAACAAAATGTTTTCAAAGATAATGCAGGACAGCAATAGGTAGTTCATTTTATTTTCTTCTGATAAAAGCAACATGTAAGTGGTAAAGAAAAGCAAGATGGCAGTTTAATAGCAATAGCACTACCACTACCACTACCACTTCACGGTGCTTTGTAGCATATTGCCCTCAACAATCTGGGTCAAGTGGAGCGCATGTGCATTGAACTAGCAATACCCATTTAATAACAAAAGGAAATGGCTGAATTAAATTTGGTGAAGTTGCAAGCGAGCTGTAAAAAGCTTGTGGTTTTTAAAATCATAGAATCAGAAAGGATACTGGAGGTCTTCTAGTCCAGCCCCTTGTCCAAGGCAGGAGTCTTTATATCATCTGAGACAAATGGCCGTCCAGTCTTTTCAAAACCTGTAGCAAATGAATTAAGATTCCATTGATTTTAATTGTTCTTACTGTCAGATTTCTCCTTATTTCCAGCTTGAGTCTCCTTCTGACAAGTTTCCATTGCTTCTTGTCCTGTCCTCAGGTGCTATTGCTGCCACTTCCTCCTCCTCCTCCTCCAACAGCACCAACACATTTGCTGCCCAGCACTGCGGCTGAGGTGAAGCTGCCAAAGCTCCCGCTGGCGCCCCCGCAGCGTTGGGCGGAAATCCGGCAGTGCTGTTGGAGGAGGAGGAGGATGAGGAGGAGGAGGCGGCAGCAGATATAGGAGAATGATTTCTTACTGTTGCTTGATAAACAGTTGGAATTTGAAATTTTTCCTGAAGAAGTTAAAGGTTTAAATTTTTAACCAAAATGTCTTTTAAACTCTACTTAATGTTAATCATGCTTGCTCATTTTAGTTCCACTTATAAAAATAAATTTACTGGACCAAAATTGAAGCCAGTATAGAAAATATTTCAATTAAAGCCAACAAACAGGTTGGCTTTAAACTTCCTATAATTAAAATATCAAGCTGTATTCTCTGAAGTCAGCCATGTTCATTACTATACCTACATTTCTCTATTTGCCCCAAAGGATTTAAAAATATCTTGAAAATAAAGAGAAAAAAACTTTTTCTAGAATAAAGCTTAAACAAGTAAATAGGAAAAAAGACATAAACACATACAATAGATTATGTAATGTCCATTACTTCACTTTGTAATTCTTCCGTATAAACCAATCCTCTCCATTCGATTAAATATGTGCCCACAACAGACTTTAATATTTGTATGTGTGTAAGTATGTATAAACATACATGTTCAAGCAGATATACCTCCTAATCATATACTGCAACAGTAAGAGCAATAAAGTTTATATTCATTAATCAAATTTATACAGCCACACATCTATCTCATCCAAGGCAACTCTTAGACATATTAGACAACTTCCACTCCAATCTTCTCTTTTGGATGCCCTTGCCCGCTGCCAGGAGAGCCTCTCTGACACTGAGCCGGAGAGCCTCATTCTGATGCAGCCCCAGACAGGAACAGTGCATGAAGTTGTGACACTCCCAATGAAAGCACAGGAGACCCACTTGGAGAGATCAATGGGATCTTCTAGTCCAGAAACCCAATGGTGACCTCAAAGTACTTGCAACCGGTAAGGTATTTACTTTACAAACAAGCAAATCAAAATAAAAATCAGAAAGGAGGTACTGATAACATCTTCAGAAATGTATCTTGATGTAGGACCAAATCCCTTCCTAAAATGAAAAGCCCACCAGTAAAACACTACGGAAACTGCCAGAGTCAAACTTCCTCAAGAAAATGAAAAAAAAAATGTTTGCCACGAAGGATGCTGGACAATTGGAAACCTTTGCCTCTTTAGTGAAGGGGGAAGCATCTGATTCCCCCTTCTTCCCTTCTTGATAGATTAGTGGAGCGTGAGAAGAACTTGCGTTTTAAAGTATCAATTCTTAAATCCTCCTTTATCGGAGAATCTTTGAATGCCCGGTTGCAAATAAAACCCCATCTTCAGAGGCGGACTGACTCTGGATACCTTCCTCCTGGCCCCGGAAAGTAAAAGCCACCACCCCGAAGAAGTCGATGCTGGCCGTTTTCTTCTCTCTTTCTCGCGCTGCCGAGGCCAGAAGGGAAGGGAGCATAGAGGGTCCCCCGGACTCCAGCTGCTCCCCAAGGATGCGCCCTTCTGGGTCATCTCCCAAAGTCCGGACCGCAGATAGCAAGTCCGCTGCGGCGGCCAGCTCGGGCAGAACTGCCATCCCACCCTCACTGCCTTGGTCTGGGCAGCAGCGCGGAAGATGCTCCGCACTTGGGCCACCCCAACCTGCCTTTCTGTCCGAGCCCGGGTGACCCCCACCGCCTCACCGACAGGGAGAAGTGCGGCGCGTTCAGGACTCACCAGCTTCGGCGCGGAGAAGCAGCCCGCGCCCCCCCCCCCGGGAGAACGGCCTTGACGCTGCAGTGGCCACTGCGGTGCAGAAATGTGGTGCTGGGAGCCCGGCCGGGAAGGAGGAGCAGCGGGATGGCCGGGAGGGCAGGGCGCCCCTCCTCTCCGCTGGGCTGTGCTGGAACACAGGTGCCGGACCCCACCCCCATGCCCGCTCGCCCCTCTGCAGACCAGGTTCAAGTTAGGGGTGCGGCGGAGGGAGGGGGGAGCAGGTCGAAAGCCGCCACACAGGGGGCGGCGGTGGAAAGGCAGCCAACCAGCCTGCCACCGCCGGCCACCACCAGCCCTGCCGCTCTTCCCGCCCCCTTCCCAGCCCCACAGTCCAGCGGTCGCAGCAGAAGCAGCCCCGGGTCTCCGCTGCCGCTGCCCGCATTTTCTGGATGGGGTCTCGCAGGAAGGAATCCCCTCTCCAAGGGATCTCCCGAACATGGACTTGAAGAGCCGTGCTCTTCAAAACAAGTCTGGGGAGGTCCTTTGCAGGCGGCCAGTTCTAGCCGGTGACCCCGACGTGGTCCGTGTCGCCCACCTCATCTCACCCCCGGCTGGGAGAGCCTCGCACCCAGGGACGGCCGTCGGCAAACGGAGCACCCTCTCATTTCGTGAGTATGGGGTCGGGTTTCTCAAAGGAACAGGTAGCACACCTTCATGAGCTTCGGGATATCTGTAAATCTTCTAGTGTAATTATTCAAGCGACGGGCAAGTCGCTTCCCATTCCCCCCCGAAAGCATTTAATTGATTATTCAAGCGACGGGCAAGTCGCTTCCCATTCCCCCCTGAAAGCCTTTAATTGACTTATTGACTTATGTCAAAAATCATTGTCCAATCTACCCGGAAAAGGGGTCTTTAAATTGGGCTTGAAGCTGTGGGGGAGGGGAGAGTAGTTAGGATTTAAACTGCTCTCTGAGTTTCCCCACTGCTTGGAGAATGAGCCACAAGTTACCCAAGGAAGGAAATTGAAGATTTAAAGTGACAGAACCTCCCCCAGGCCTGAAAGTGTTGTTTCATGGTATGTGTGCATGTGTGTGTGTGTAATCATTTTCAGGCCTGGAGGGAAGTTGAGATCCCTTAATAATAGAAAATGGAGCTCATTGGCTTATGTAAAGCTCCCTGAAATAATTGTAATAATTGCTTTGTATGAAAAAAGAATAAAATGGGATATTTTTGTATGTGAAATTAATTTACACAAGCAGTCTGATTGCAGTGCAAATGTATGTTGATGGTAAAAGTTGGTATGAATGTACTTTAATTCCTTTCATATAAAGAAACAGTAAGTTGCAAGGTTGTTTAATGGTATGTGTGTGTATGCTTGTGTGTCATCATTTCCAAACCTGAAGGGAGGGTGAGATCCTCTAATAAATAAAATGAAGCTTGGTGACTTGTGAAAAAGCTTCCTGAAATAGTTATAATGATTGGTTGGCATGAGCAAGCATGAGCAAGCACGATTGCAGTATGAATGTATATGTCCCCAATGCCCCAGAAAGTGATAACTGAAGAGATCCAAAGACCTGTGATTGCCTGCGTGAACCCCCCCCCCTTTTTTTCCCCCACTGGGTCATTCTTTGAAGGGAAGCAGGACAGGTGGGGAGAGTGAGTGTCTGCTCATTCTACAGTGAACGTGTGTATGAAATGCCCCCAGAGATACCTGTGAATGCCTCTGTGCATTCCTCCCCCCTTTTCTTTCCCTCATTCCTTTTGGGTCATTGAAGGGTGGCTGAAGTTTTCTGCTCATTTTAACCATTTTTTTCCTCTCTCTTCTGAGAAATTTGGAGTAAATGGGTGACTTGCTCCTTCACCTTTACCTTTCACTGTTATCTTTTCATCTATAAAAGTTATGCAATTACATTTCCTTTTTTGCTCTGAATACAATTTTGATTTTTCTTTTCCTTCTGGAAATTTTTGAGGTTTAAAATGCTTAATTAAACCTATAAAAAGAAATGATTTTGAGATATTTTGCTTACATTTGTAAAAGTTTTAACATACTTGATGAGAATTTGCTTCCATCTGAATGGAATTTAATATTTTAGAGTGTTGACTCAAAGTACCTCTTTTTTTTTAATTGCATTTTTTTAAAAAAAGCTATTTTTCTTCCCTTTCTCTTTTACACCTGAGTGCATTTTTAAAAGCTTGTGAGTCAAGGTACTCTACCCTATGATATTTTGTTTGTTTGTTTGCAACACACGTTTTTGTCCCTTTTGAAAATTTACTCATCTTACTGCAAAAGTGTTTCAATCATAGAGGCAGTGGGAATGTCCTGTTCCATGAAATTTACATCGTCTGCCTTCTGGAATAATGTTTGGATTTCCACATTTGGACAGAATGGGTGAGATTCCACAACATGAGGCTAAAGATATGTCTGTAAAGAACTATACTTAGCCTCTCTTTTTCTTCACCTCAGAAACAAAGGACTGCTAGTTCAAACCATAACTCTTGAATTGGCTGCTGGTGATTGCATCCTGATAAAACCTGACATGAGAAAAAAAAAACTTAGCCAAGTCTGGAACTGACTACCAAGGCTGACTGACCACTCTTATCAGCAAGCTAAGCCTAATGCCATCCAGCAGATATGAAAGAATGGACCCTGAGACGGAGAAGTAACGACCAAAAGACTTTCTTCTATCCCCAGAAGACAGCTGTAAAGACTATAGGGGAGGGTGAAAATTGATCCTAAAGTTTTCTTTCTTTGCTTCCTTCACAGAAATTCATTGTAAGGTTTCTTTCTTGTCTCATTGATATTGTAATCCGTTTAATGTATTCATGTAAGAATTGTATTTGAGAATGGCTAGCACAGCAATTTTGAACACCTTAGATTTCTGTCTAGTGGGAGGGAAAGTTTGTCTAAAATGTCTGTATTTTCTGTATTGTAGAAGCAGCTACACACACACACACACAAACACACACACCAAGAAAAAAAGAGAGAAAGAGAGAGAGAGAGAGAGAGAGAGAGAGACAGAGACAGAGAGACAGAGAGACAGAGAGAGAGAGAAGAGCCTATTCAGAATTAGATTGAAACTATCTCCTCCACACACAGTTTTTCCTAGGTTGATTTTTACCCCAGGCACAAAAGCCTGGATTGCACATTAGCTAAACTCAATTTGGCCTCACTAAAATAAGAGCCAGGGCAGGTTCAAGAACCATCCCTTTTAAAATGGGCAGCCTGTAACTTAAAGGGAAAGCAAGGCTGTGAATAATTTTTGGGATTTCTGCTTGTTTAAAACCTGTCTGAAAGCTCACAGAAAGTGATATCTGATACTAATTGCCATGGAAAATTGGATACTGTAAATTTCTTTCCAGAAATTTGTGCCCTGGTTGCTAGACCTTCATGATTGAAAGCCATCTGGGAGCCACTGAAGAGATCCTTCTACTGTCTCTCTCAATGCTTTTTCATCAGAAGAATTAAGTCTCCCTGATCTGACCAATTTAAATCTTTTGTCAAAACATGTGCGTTCCACTCACGTTTTGAAAAAAAAAAAAAAAGGAGGGTATGTGGAAATTTAATCTTACAAATTGCTGTCTTCAAATTGATGAAACTGGCAAGGTAGTGGCCGATCTCACCGCGGACTTGCCGAAATTGGTACACGTACCCGTGCAAAAGTGGACAGGATTAATGGATGATGAAGGTTTCCTGGGAGGAATTTTTCGCAATTGGAAGCAAGCCGCCTTCATGGCAGGCATGGCACTCCTAGGGTTTCTCCTTTTGCCCTGCTTAATCCCAGTGCTCCGAAGCATCATTCAGTCCACAGTAGAAAGTATGACACAGAGCAAAAACATTAACACAGCAACCTTTGATTCGCAACACAAAGCCCTGCTAACGGCCCTCTGTGATGAAGGACCAGAGGAAGACGACACTCCTTTCTGACTCCTCAAAATTTAAAACAAAGGAGGAGATGTTGTAACATAAGTGTAGGCATGCATAGGTATGCTGGAATACTATGTGGATCAGCAGTAATCATTTACCATAAGGTCAGTAATACAAACTGTTAACTCTCAGCACTAAGTAGGGCAGAGGTTACCACTTGCTGACTCTGTAGTATTAAGTAGGGGTCAAAAGTTTGCATGCTGACTCTGTAGTATTAAGTAGGGTTCAAAAGTTTGCATGCTAGTAAAAGATTTATTTGCTGACTATGGGCATTCTCTAGGTTCAGAGGTCTACATCGAAGTAAATGAGTTACCATATACCATAGACTTGTATAACCATGATTGGTCCACATAGACCTTGCAACTCCACCCCTTCTTTGTGTATGCTCAAAAAAAGAGGCCTCCGGACTCTGCTCCGGGTCGTCTCATCCCGAAGGGAACTCGTGTCCGTGTCTTCCTTCATCATTGGCCTCATGGGCGACCCGCGGAGAAATCGCAAAAATATAGTAAAGCAAATACTACCAATACATTCAAAGGAGGATTTGAAACCCCCTCACACACACAAAAAAAACCCAAGAATAGTGTTGTTCTATTTAAAACATGCTTTTAAAATAAAGACTTGTGATCTAAACTGATACCATATTCTATCTGACAAAAATAATTTTATCTGGGGCCCTATTTGAAGAAATTCAAAAATAATATCAATTCATTATAAACCGCTTAGAGAGGGTTGTAAAGTACCAAGTGGTATATAAATCTAAGTGCTATTGCTATTATGTTGGTTAGTATCAATTTTCCAAATTTTCCTTTCACATTCACAGCTCACAAATCAGTTTCTTGCCAGCTATTCTCCAACAGAAACCTTATGTGTGAAAGGGAAATTTGGAAATTGATACTAATCAAGAAAACTGCAATAGCACTTATTATATACCACTTCAAAGGCTTCTATTGGAGAACAGCTGCCAAGAAACTGATTTGTCTAGAGCTTTATTAATCAAGCCTCTGAATTATATCTTTCAGAGATCCTGGAGTACCTGGGAACTACCAGAGGACTGGAAAAGAGCTGATGTGGTTCCCATCTTTAAAAAAGGAAAAAAAATAGATCCAAGAAACTACAGACCTATCAGCCTGACCTCAATACCAGGAAAGATTCTGGAAAAAATAACCAAGCAACGAATTAGCGAACACCTAGAAGCAAACAAAGTAATAGCCAAAAGCCAACATGGGTTTGTCAAAAACAGATCATGCCAGACTAATCTTATTGCATTCTTTGATAATGTGACAAAATTAGTGGACCAGAGGAATGCCATCGATAGAGTTTACTTGGTTTTCAGTAAGGCATTTGATAAGGTAGATCATAGCCTACTACTAGATAAAGTAGAAGAATGTGGGTTAGACAGCATCACCACCAAATGGATTCATAACTGGCTGACCAACCACACTCAACGTGTAGTCCTCAATGGAACTGCATCTACATGGAGGGAAGTATGCAGTGGAGTACCCCAAGGCTCTGTTTTAGGCCCAGTACTCTTCAACATCTTCATCAATGATTTGGATGAGGGAATAAATGGGGAACTCATCAAATTTGCAGATGACACCAAGCTGGCAGGAATAGCCAACGCTCCAGAAGATAAGCTCAAAATACAGAAGGATCTTGACAAATTTGAACATTGGGCACTATCTAATAAAATGAAATTCAATGGTGAAAAGAGTAAGGTTCTACATTTAGGCAACAAAAACAAAATGCGCAGGTACAGTATAGGTGGTACCTTGCTCAGTAGTAGTAACTGTGAAAGGGATATTGGAGTCTTAGTGGATAACCATTTAAATATGAGCCAGCAGTGTGCAGCAGCTGCCAAAAAAGCCAACACAGTTCTAGGTTGCATAAATAGAGGGATAGAATCAAGATCACGTGAAGTGTTAATACCACTTTATAATGCCTTGGTAAGGCCACACTTGGAATACTGCATTCAGTTTTGGTCGCCACAATGTAGAAAAGATGTGGAGACACTAGAAAGAGTGCAGAGAAGAGCAACAAAGATGATTAGGGGACTGGAGACTAAAACATATGAAGAACGGTTGCAGGAACTGGGTATGTTTAGTGTAAGAGAAAGAAGGACTAGGGGAGACATGATAGCAGTGTTCCAATATCTCAGGGGTTGCCACAAAGAAGAGGGAATCAAACTATTCTCCAAGGCACCTGAGGGTAGAACAAGAAGCAATGGGTGGAAACTAATCAAGGAGAGAAGCAACTTAGAACTTAGGAGAAATTTCCTGACAGTTAGAACAATTAATCAGTGGAACAGCTTGCCTCCAGAAGTTGTGAATGCCCCAACACTGCAAGTCTTTAAGAAGATGTTGGATAGCCATCTGTCTGAAACAGTATATGGTTTCCTGCCTAGGCAGGAGGTTGGACTAGAAGACCTCCAAGGTCCCTTCCAACTCTGCTATTGTATTAAGCTTGGTATTGTTTCATGCCAGCTATTTCTGCATGTTCATAGTCAAGCAGCAAGAAACAGGGGAAAATTATGCTAATACAGACTTACCTTTCCTGGAAAAAAAATTCTGAACTCTGCTGCAAGAGTGTGCAAAAGACCATGTTTTGGGAATTGGAGCACAAAGAATCTTGATCAATTAATGTTTTATTACAATAGTGCAGATAAAGGAAAGTTTTAATGGACTAAATTGGATTTAGGACAGCATTTTCAGAACCTATCAAAAATATTTTTTCTGAGATAAACATTCAGGATATAATAACTCTCATGCTTTTCTGACAAGCTTTGATTTTTATTCTCTTCTCTTCTAGCTTCTAAATTATACTGCTACAAAGCTATCATTTGGCTTTTTGTAGCTTAGTAGGAAGAAAGGCTATATCATGATCTATTCAAGTAACATGAATATAGAATTTGTATTCATTTAACAGAAAACTGTATGCTCACAGATGTGCACAATTCAGATAATAATGATTGGTCACAAATGGTGAATGTCTTGATTTATGGGGTTTTTTTTACAAAGACTTAAAAATGTGAAATCTTAATAGATGTGATAATACAGGGGGCAAATACATAAATAAATGGAGTTTTTTGGTAGGGCCTATGCTGTTCAACATATTTATAAATGATTTGAATGTGGGTTTGGAAATTGTGATTTGATATTATAACACAAAGATAGGGAGAAGGCTAGTATCTTATGGAATAGTAGTTGATGCTCCCATTAGATGAATACAGAGCTGGGTGAACAATTACATCAATGAGTATACATCAGAAGATATAGTAGAAATAAGATTCAGTTTGGTCTATAGTTAATGCACCAGACTAGAAGCAGGAGACTGTGAGTTCTAGTCCCACCTTAGGCATGAAAGCCAAAGTCAAGTAACTTTGAGCTAGTCACTCTCTCTCACCAACTCATCTCACAGGATTGTTGCTATTGGGAAAATAGAAGTATGTGTTCACTGCCTTGAGTTATTTAGAAAAATAATAAAGGCAGGATATAAATAAATAGTGTGGGGCTTTTTTACTAACCCTAAAAGTTATTCAACATACTTATAAATAGCTTAGAAAAAGATTTTAAAAATATTATCAAATTTTTAGGTGACATAAAAATAGTAAGGCATAGCAAATGCCTTAGAGAAAAGTCTTAAGGCACAGAAGGATCATGACGTATTTGAACATTAGGCAAAACTCATTAAGATGAATTTCAACATACAGAAATTCTGACTACTGTGTAAAGGGTTTAGTGGATCACAACTGAACATGTGTGAACAGGATGTTGAAGATTTTTTTAAAAAGCAAAAACAGTCCTAAGCTACATAAACAAATGTACAACATCAAGGTCGAGATAATACATTATTCTTCTGAATTCTACATTGATCAAACTGCAACTGAAATATTATGCCCTGCCCTGCTTTTAAGAAGGACATTGACAAAGTGGAATATGTTTAGGGGAAAGCAAACTGGACAAAGGTTCTGAGAGGAAAATCATATCATAAACAATTTGAGACATGAGTGGTGGGGAGTCTTATTTGTCCTTGTTGGTTGTGCTGGATAATTTTCTCTGGAAACAGTGAGTTTAGAGAAATATTTCAATTATCCTCTCACAAGAGTAATGCCCAGCTGAATACAGGCCAACCAGTGTCAGGCTTGAACAACAAGCTTGTCAGTAAATTTTTATCATAACTAATGGATCAACAGTTTGATTCTGGTTGCTGCATTGATCACATGAAATGACATTTGTTAATCCAAAAAGCAGACCCTGCACATGGGAAATGCTAGGATGAAGATGAACAGCTCAAGTCACTGAATTATTAGGGGAAAGATTGCAGAAATGCATAATAGTTGTCTTCAAATATCTCAAAGGCTCTTTCTTATGTAGGAGCAGGGCAGAATAGTTCAGAACTATTCAAAAATCAAGACAAGAAACAGTGGGTTTAGAAAAATATTTCAATTATCCTTCAGGAAAAAACCCATAAAAGATAAGAGCTTTTCAATAATGTAAATTAATGTGTCAGAAATTGATGGACTCTCTTTCTCTGTGAGTATTTATACAGGATGAATGGCCATCATCCATCCAGTTGGGAATAGTACAATAGTTGAACCTTGTAAATTAAATAGCATTGGACAAGATTATAACTTTATATTATTATATTACATTATATTTATAACATTTATAACATATATTATTATTAACATTGTAACCAATGTTCTAACCTTTATATTATATCAAGTGAATAGCATTAGGTATAAGAATTTATATGAATTCTTAGAGCAATATGTCTTAACTCTCTAGAAATACTACTCCATGTTCCATAACTATCTAATGGCTACATAGGTATATCACAATGTATGTATTATTGCTGTATACATATATTATTGCTATATACATAGAAAGCTAGCTACTAAAGAAGTCAAGTCTTGAGTATGTGTTTGTGTATCAATGTCAGCTTCACATTTTGAGTCTTAAATCCTTTCCTCTTGCCATTTCAAATAAACAACTTTTAGGTTTATTTTTTGGCTATCAGAGTTTGAAATATTTGTTTCATGTTTTCATGATAATTATTTATGGCTTGAAAATTGTTAGTTCTCAGCCTTTACACCATATTAATTACTTGATTGGATCTTTGGATAGTAGGCAGATGCTCAGGATTATTGATTACATTTTTCTTAAGAGGTACAATTATGTAATATGGAAAAAGTACTGAATGGAAATTTGTCTAGCATATGTGTGACGTCATCCACATTTTAATAATGATTTCTCCTTTTAACTTCCCCAAAGACTGTCCTTCCCAACAGAGTAGTTTAACCTGTATACTCATATTCAAAGATGTTGAAGCAGCTTAACATATACATTTACTAATTAGTTATGAAGCTTATTGTTTTATATTGAGTGCATTAGGAAAAAAATCTGCAAGGTGTGCTAAAACAAATATTACACAGCATACAGCAATAAGTAGCTTTCTGGTGCTTGGAGAAAACAATACTTCTATTTCATAAGCTCTAAGAAGAAATTGCACAAGTGATTAGATTATGTAAATAGTATTATTCTATTTATATAATCTAATTCAATAATGTCAAGCTTGCTGAAAAGAAATTGAAGCTTCACAATTTGACAGCTCCACCTTCTCCAATCTTTTGGTATAATTTAGCTTAACTGTTGAGTTGCACCACCTAAAATCAATCATCTTTGCTAACACACACACACACACACACAAACCTTCATGACTTACAATACTTGACTTTTTTTGAAATTCATTCCACATTTTCACTAACTTCATCACATGGCACATAATTCAGTTTAATAATTAAAGTTTGGGAAGAGTTTAATTAAGCTAATTGAATTCCAAATGATCATAAACTGCTAAGTTGTATCGCTGTTATGAGGCAAATTTTTAAAACCCCATGCTTTCAAATTTTGGAGGTGGGATAGTGGGGATTAGTTTCACGAGCTGTCTTTCCCTGGCCACACTCCTGCTTCTCACTGCTTAGCGTGTCTTTTCTGTTTCCCGAGACGAACGTCCTTCCTTCACCGAACCTCACGATCAACAATGAAAAAGTGCCAAAAGGCGGCGGCCCCGAGTAAACTGCCTCAAGCACAATCAGCTGATCATAACAGAATATGCCGGTTTATCACAGTTTCAGGTGAAGATTATTAAAACCTGGATCGCTTAAGGGCGGAAAGAACTAATAACTACTGCGCCCAGAGTTGGCAGGGATCCAATTGCAGCAGGGATATTGCTAGCTTTCAGCTGTGCCAGGCGGAACGAGAGGCACAAGTGGTGCCAAGCATTTCCCCCCCCCCTCTTTAAGGGATGTTTAAGTGGGTTAACGCCACCCACCGCGGTGCCAAAGGGCGCTCAGTTTTCTAGTCCGTCCCCCCGCCCTCTCGGCAGCGGGATAACTGTGCTGAGCGGTGGAGAATTTCCTGCTTCCCCTGGAGAAACCGACCCCTGTCCGTCAACTTCTCCTTTCCACAGTATTGGCTGAACAGTGGGGAAGGTGAACTCGCTCCTGGAACTGCAGATTAGAATACAATTAGACTAAGCAGTCCTCCGAACGGAGCGCAGGTGGTAGGACCGCCTTTGGGGTGGATGGGCGGGTCTTCTTCTGGACCGCCATCTAGAGCCATCTGCGCCGGCGGGGCTATTTCGTGGCGGCCTTCTTGTTCGCAGTACGGGCGTAATCTTTTCCTCTTCAGAGAGGTCTCGAACCGGAGGAGTAAAATAGCTGAGTAAGTCGGTGCGCGGGGCCGATAACTAGCTGGAAAGCTGCTACGGCGTGGCTCTGGGGCGCTGAGGATTGTGGTTGTTTCATGCTCAGGGCTGGGACCCGAGGGACGCTGTAGAATAGATTTCACTTCGTGTGTACGCGCACACACACAGGGTGGTGGAAGAATAGAAACTGCTGCTATCTGCGGGTTTATGTCAACTGCTTCCTTTAATCCAAAGTTCAGAGTTACGTGGCCTGAATACAAGAGCAGCTCCTTTTTAGCGACAGGGAATTTCCTCTCATTTTTGCACAAGTTTGATCAGGCTAAGGCGACCAGATTTTCAGATTGGTAAAGAGGGACACCTTTGACGAGGGGGGGGGGGGCTTGATTAAAAATTTTATATTTTGTCAAACATGACCCCAGGACACTGAAACCATCATAAATACGAATCTGTTGCCAAACATCAAAATTTTGATCACGTGACCATGAGGATGCTGCAACAGTCGCTAAGTGTGAAAATGGTCGCTAAGTGTGAAAATGGTCATCAGACACTTTTTTCAATGCCATTGTAACTTTGGTCACTAAATGAACTGTTTGAAAGTTAAGGCTAGCTTGCATTATAATGCCTTATGCTAGCTTACATTTTCAAGAGAGAGAAGCTAAACTCCTTGTTAGAATTGAAATAGAAATGAATAGAGTAGAGTAAAATAGAATAGTTTATTAGCCAAGTGTGATTGGACACACAAGGAATTTGTCTTTGGTGAATATGCTCTCAGTGTACATAAATAAAAATAAAATAGTAAGATAGTGGGATCCTTGCTGCACCAAGCCTTCACTAATCCTCTCACTTTCATCAAAAACAGTAAAAATCAATCATGCTTTTTTATTTCTATTTATTATTTTGCTATGGCCACAGATTTTCTTACTAAACAGCCACCATTCTCATCCATAGGCCTCTAAATGCCTCACCAACCTTTTCTGTATTCTTTCATTTCCTTCCATCCATTTTATTTATTTAATACAGAGTAGATTAGGCTGTCAGCCTTAGTCATTCTTCTAACATGACAATTCTTACCAACAAGGACGGTATTGGCACATTTTAGCTAATGCAACCTAAACATAACCAAAGCCTATTTCACTTCAAGTATGCTAACTTTATTCTATGCCTTCCCACGCATTACATGGCTTGAACGTTCGCGGATCACCACCAAATTGCACAGGTGGTTGTTCTACCAGATGGACATCCTTACTTTTTCTCGAAAATGGGAGAGAGGCTGCCTTTCCTAGTCTAGCCCCGTAACAACAACCCTACGAGGTAGGCTGGGTTAAAAAAAAAAAGCGAGTGTCAGGGAATTCTGCGACTGCAACACTCTTTGCTGCTCTCGCTTCCCAGGGAGCTCCCTTTCCTCTCACCGAGCAGCCCGTTCTCGGAACAAAATGGAGAGGCTGAGGCGGATACGCCTGGCAGTCGGTGGGGATGGTGCTGAGAGGGACGTGCGCTGGGAAAGGGAGCTTGCACGGTCCGCCGCACGCCGCCCTTTCCCATTCCCCGTCACGCCCCCCACCCCAAAAACAAACCACCAGCGCTCCTCCCACTCCCCAGGCCTGCAGCGCCTTTTCTTCCCGTTCGGCTCCGAGCCACCATCACGGACCTCTTTTGGCTCCGCTCTAGGCACCGGCTGCCGCGCCACCGTCCTCCCCTCCATCATTCCCC
The DNA here is from genome assembly GCF_051295495.1 of Thamnophis sirtalis. Lineage (NCBI taxonomy): Eukaryota > Metazoa > Chordata > Lepidosauria > Squamata > Natricidae > Thamnophis > Thamnophis sirtalis. Next base: position 139,016,714 of record NW_028261382.1, read on the forward strand.
CTCCTCCCAGAGCACCACCAGAAACATGCCAACCTCAATACGGATGCAAAGGCGTCACATCGCCGCTACCCATGTTCACGAGGCGCCAGGCATTGCAGGGCGCAGAGGAACCCAGCAGACAAACGGGAGACTGGGGGAGGGGGGAAGGAAGAGATCCCGTCCAGGGTAAAAACAGGGAAAAGCGGAGAGCCTATCCTGGACGGAATCTTTTCCTCCCTCTCCCCCCCCCGGTCTCCCGTCTGTCTGCTGGATTCCTCTGTGCCCTGCGATGCCCGTTTGGGTTGGCTTCCTTGGACACTCAGCCTCCACCCCCACCCCCACCTTCCCTCCGACCAACTGTCAGTTTATTCTTCGCTACAAACAAAACACCCCCACTTTCCCGGAATACGGAAAAATTGCTTTGGGGAAGTGGGGTGCGTGCTGGGAGGAATCTCTCTTCTCTCTGCACGCACCCCACGGTGCCTGCATCAGAGCTCGGGCAGGATTCAGGTGAAGGAAAGGACTTTTCTTTTGCTGGCATCAGAGCTCGGGCGAGCAAAAGCAAGTATTTTAATCAGTGGGCTGCGCGCAGGGACGAATATATCCCCTCCTCCCTGCACGCATCCACTGATTAAAGTGCTTCCTCTGGCCCGCCCGATCTCTGCTGCGGGCGAAAGGGAGCTGGGAGGACAGGAGATTCCTCCCTGCACGTGAAAGCGCTTTAGTCAGTGGGGTGCGTGCTGGGAGGAATCTCTCTTCTCCTCCCTGCAGGCACCCCACTGATTCCCGCATCAGAGCTCGGGCGGGATTCAGGCGAAGGAAAGGACTTTTCTTTTGCCGGCATCAGAGCTCGGGCGAGCAAAAGCAAGTATTTTAATCAGTGGGCTGCGCGCAGGGACGAATATATCCCCTCCTCCCTGTACGCATCCACTGATTAAAGTGCTTCCTCTGGCCCGCCCGATCTCTGCTGCGGGCGAAAGGGAGCTGGGAGGACAGGAGATTCCTCCCTGCACCTGAAAGCGCTTTAGTCAGTGGGGTGTGTGCTGGGAGGAATCTCTCTTCTCCTCCCTGCAGGCACCCCACTGATTCCCGCATCAGAGCTCGGGCAGGATTCAGGCGAAGGAAAGGACTTTTCTTTCACCGGCATCAGAGCTCGGGCGACCCCTTTTCTTCCTACCTCCTTCCCTCTTTTCTCCCTCCCTTCTTCTTTTTCTTCCTTTCTTTTTCCATCTTCCTCCTTCTCCTTCCATTCTTTCTCCTTCCTTCCATCTTCTCCCCCCCCTCCCTTCTTCTTTTCCTTCCCCCCTCCCTCCTTCCTTCCTCTCCTTCCCACTCCTTGCAACTGCAATCGGAACCGCAGACACGGAGGAAGAGGAGGAAGCGGTGGCCGAGCCGAATCCTTTTGAGAGGGGATGGGCGTGACCTGGGAGACACAGGGAAACTCCGCAAAGGGGGAGAAGGAGAGGAGGGCCGTCTCCTCCCTCCAGCACCTCCCGATTCCCACCGGTATCGTTACTCACCAGTTAAGCTGCAGCAAGCAAAAGACGAAATGAAATGGAGACTCGCGCGGTAAGCTAAGCGGACTCCAGCCAATCAGTGAGCTGGCTGGGATGGAAAACTGCGTGCTTAAAGTTTTCCATCCCAGCCAGCTCACTGATTGGCTGGAGTCCAGGCCAATCAGTGAGCGGCAGGCTGGGCTGGCTTAGATTTTTAGTGTAGATAGAATAGATGGGGGAACGGAACGAACGAGCTAGCGGCAGCTGATGATGGGCGGGGGAGCCAGCGAGCGCCAAAATAAAGCGGGGGTTTTTGAGAAGCGGGCGGGACGCGGGAAAAATGATGAAAATGCGTGCCTGTTCCGCCAAATGCGGGACGTCTGGTCACCCTAGGTCAGGCCCATATCTTGTCGAAATTAGCATAGGCAATGTTAAACTTTTTGTCTAATCCATATGTTGGGCTGTTGATTTATTTTAATTGAAGGGTGTATAAGGCCCTTCCTTTTTATACAGTATAACATCAGATGGGTAACAAACCAAACCTATTCAACATATTGAAAAAAATACAATGCATATGCAGTGTATATTGTATATTTAGTATATTGTACTGTTTGTATTAAGACTATCATAATATATAATACATATGCAAATAAAGGTAGTGGGGATATGGAAAACGAAAAGAAAGAGAAAGAAATGTAGGATGGTGGGGGAGAGAAAGCTTACAGGTCCATTTTTTTCAGTGTTGTCAAATACAAAGTAAAATTATAGCCTTGTCTATTCACTTTTACATATGGAGCCAATCGATGGGGTGAGCTCCCTTTACTTGTCCCAGCTCATGCCCATCTAGCGTTTGAAAGCCTGCAAAAGCGAGTGGATTAATAAGTGCCACTTAAGTGGGAAGGTAACCGCGTTCCGTGCACCTTTGGAGTATAGCTATGCTGGCCACATGACCACGGAAATTGTCTTCGGAAAACATTGATTCCCTCAACTAAGGAATGTAGAGTCACACCTAACTGGATAGGACTCCTGACATTTTTATAACAACAAACAAATTAGGAAATCCCAAAGTCAAGATTTCCTGTTTTGAGCAGTTTTATATACTGTACTGTTGTGATTTCAGAAACTGGATTTATCTAGAAGTATTAGACAATGTTCTGAAACTGGTAAAAGAAGGTGTTGTGTGATCTGAGTACAAAACTGGCTATTGAGCTGAAATGTAGTAAACATTAGCTGTAGCTTATCTGTTGACAGTTTAGAAAAGTTCTCTCTCTTTCTCTCTCTCTCTCCCTCCCCCCGTCTTGTAATTAAAGGTGCATAAGACTAATGAAAGTGCTGAATTATCTTCAACAATCAAGACAATACCTCTACATATGAACATCACCAGGTCGAGTATATAGAAATAAAATGGATTGAAGAGGCAGGCATTCCGAGTGGCATAATGATCAGAGAAAGAAGCTTTAGGAAGGAGCCACCCTAATATATCAAGCAATTAAAAGTGGTAGTAGTAAATGCATACTTTTAGACTTGCAAGATTCTTAAACTAAAGTAGAACTAGTTCAACTACTCATGTTTCCCATGTGGTTTAGCTGGGAGGGCTGACATGAATTGTTCGAGTTAGGCTAAAAAGAAGAAAGCCAGGCAATTTGTATGTGATCTTGAACATATATCCATCATTTTCAAGGGAGAATACCAAGAATCACCTTGTTGATAGAGAAATATGAATTATGAATAATAACTCAAAAGAAATTATTAAGAATGTAAAAGAAGTTTGCCAAAAATGAAGAAAAGGAAGAAAACAAATAGGATATTAGAACAAACTGTGGAGATTCTCGAGAGAAGAGAAATCAAGCCAACAAAGATAAAATTCCCAGCAGTTTGTCAAAGAATTTAAGAGCACAGTTAGAAGAAACAATAAGCAGTATTACAGTAAAAACATTGAAGATGGAAACAGACATGTTAAAAACAAGGAAAGTCTTTCAACGTAATTCTCAGCTCAAAAGGAGGTTCTAAACTTAAATTGATATGCGAGAATGCCCCATAGCAAAGAAATGGTTCACTTAATAACCATGGCATTCACTTAATGACCACTACAAAAAAGGTCAGGAATTTGAGTCAGTCACATGATGACACACTTTATGACTGTCACAAACTAACAACCATAATTGGCAGGTTCAGTTTTAATTTGAGGACTACTAGCATAGATTGTCTATAGTAATAAAAAAAAAATCTGTAGTTAATCGGAGGCTGGTGATTTTACAATTCTGTACAGGTAATCCTCAACATACAACCACAATTAGGCCCAAAATTTCTGAGGCTAAGTGAGAAATTTGTTAAGTGAGTTTTGCTCCATTTTACGACTTTTCTTAGCACATTTGTTAAATGAATCACTGCAGTTGTTAAATTAGTAATATGGTTGTTAAGCAAATCTGGCTTAAGTCAAAAAAGGGGATCACATGACTCCAGGACATTGCAAGCGTCATAAATATGAATCAGTTGCCAAGCTTCTGAATGTTGACTACGGGAATGCTAAAATGGTCATAAGCAGTGGTGGGTTCCTACCAATTCGAACAGGTTCTCCCAAACCAATAATGCTAGCTTCAAACAGAGAGCGAACTGGTTCTCTGGTTGTTGTTGTTTTTTTACAGTGGGTTATACTTACCTTTATTCCAACTTCTGAAGCTCAGCTGATTCAGGCTGGCAGCTTGAATTGCAGCTCCTCAGCTGTTTTCCTTTCTTCTCAGTAACTTTCATTCCATTGCGCACATGCATGCTCAGCAAACTGGTAGTAACGCTGGTAGCAACCCACCACTGATCATAAGTGTGAAAAATTGTTCATAACTAACTTCTTTCTGTTGTAACTTAGCCAGTTTTATTATTTGGCAGGCATAAAAAAGGCAAACTTCAAACAGAAATATATACAGAATTTAATATCTTTAGAAGGATGGATAGAAATACAATAAACCATGGGCAGAGTAAGAAATCCTTTTACTCAGTTTGCTCAGTATTCCTACTAAATTCAATAGGATTTAAGCCAGGATATAATAAAGCTATTCTTAACCCTTAATAAAGAATTGTATGTAAAAAAAAATGATATGCAAGTAACAAGGAGGTCTGTCTGCAAAGCAAGGTATGGTAATGGTATGGTATCTGCAACAAGGTGATGGCAGTGATATTGCAGTCAAAGTTCTGCTTGCCTTTGTAATGTCTGTGAACAAAAGGTAGAGCTTTGGGTCCCCCATTATAGCACTATTGTGACCCTTTTTATTTCTTAGTATAAGCTGTGGATAGTTTAATTATTTATTTTGTGTCATTGAGTCAGTGTTGATGAGTTCCTGTAATTTATCAGTTGCCAGTAAATAATTCAATTATGTTGGTGACAAAAATTCTGAAAATTCCTAGAAATACATGTCTGTAGTTACATGACAGGGCATTTAAAAAGTCAGTCAAGGGGTGAATATGTACAACCAACTTATATATTTACTGCACTTCAGGATAATGTACACATAAACTGTCTACGAAGAGGGCATAACAAATTTTCTGCCACTTTTGCACCCAAATTCACATGGGTTTTGTAATCTCTATTCAAAGATAGATAAACCCATTCTTCATGTGCTACAATACCATTTACTGTCTTGTATCTTGTACTTTTATTTGCATTTGGCCAAATGCCACAATATGTGTCTAGGATAAACATTAATTGCAAATGTAATATCTGAAAATATTTAATTATTTAATATATTTACCTATGAAGTTTCCTACCAAAGGAAACCTTTGGAAAATAATCACTTAAGCATCTTTGTTTAATCTTTGGGAGATTTGTCCCAGGACCGCTTTAAAATAAATCCATAAAGGAATGATATCTTCTATACATTGAAATTAACACTGCAAAGCTTTTCTTCCAAAGAAATATTATAAAGTCCTCTCATTAAATAAACTGAGAAAACTGCTAGAATTCCATTCAGTTAAAGCCTGCATATTTTAAGACAAAATGGAAATGGATACAATGTTCTAATTTATTTCTCCTTGAATAATAACAATTAAAGTATCTATTTAAATGAAAACTAGAAGTCACAGTCCCATTTTCACCTCCATAATAATCATAAGTTAGTTCTGCTAGGTAAGTTAATAATCATCTGTTCAAACGTCTCCCATGCTAAGGTTGTATATTGCTTTTATCAGAATGTAGCACTTCATAACCAAACCCCATCTCTATCATTCCATCCAATTGGTGGGGGAGGAAGGCATTATCTACGCTATTCATAATGTGCCAGAATTTTAGATAATACAGATATATTCTAACGACAATGAGACTGAATTCTGCCAGGAAGAAAGCTGTAGATATACTGATTGAAAGCCCAGAATCTTCCTCAAAAAAATGTATTCTAAAGAGAGTCTAAGGTATCATCAGCAACTGCACTTGTTTTTTTTTAAAAAAAGAGCATGACTAGCCTTTAGGAGGCTTGTATAGTGCTCAGGAGATGGGGGAAAATGAGCAAAAACGCCCCCCTTTTCACTCATTTCTGCCCTCCCAGCCCTCAGAAGCACTCTATAAGCCTCCTAAAGGCTATCCACAGCCATTTTGGTGAAGGGGCAGGGTTTCGGGAGGCAGAAAATGCTGTATTCAGTATATAAGACGCACCCAGATTTTCACCCCTTTTTTTTTGAGGGAAAAGGGTGCATCTTATACTCCAAAAAATACGGTAAATATGTGTTCTGTACATAATGTGAGTGAAAACTAAGATTTGGTTAATACTTGTCCACACAGATATTCCAAGGTTTTAGATAGAATTGAGAAGTTTAAGCGAGTGAAATTAACAGTATAGCACCTCTGTTCTATTGCCAAGATGAAAATATGGATATGTCCATGTATCACCATGATCAAGCTCAAGGAAGAAATCTCTTATTATGGCTGACAAATCTTCAATAATTCACCTTCCTACCTAGTATTTGGCTTCCTAGATAGGTCACTACATTTGCTATTATCATTGATGATGCCAAGGACCACAATTTCTATTTCCTAGCTAGCACTGTCCAACAGTTTATATAGATCAATGCCTTCATACTATGCAAATTAATTTTCCCAAGGGGCCACTTGAGAAACAGCCTGTTTTGGAGGGCCATGGACAGCACCACCTTCCACCATCACTGCCCCCTTTTGACATCATTACCCCCCCCTCCTGCTGTTGCCATGGTTCAGACAAGACAACCAACTGGCCAGAGGTGGCCTGTGGGCCATAAAATGCCCAGGTCTGTACTAGGCAATCAAGACACCAGACAATCAAAATAAGCTTCCATTTCCCTGTTAATATAACTACTTCATAGCCAATGACCCAAAGTCTCCTTCCCCAAAAGGAATATTTTCAGTGTGATAAGGTATGGATTTGTTATTTAACAATTGAGTCCCTCCTATGTGAACATTGTTCTTATCCTTTAAATAATGTCCTCACTCCCTAAGGACTTCCTTTTCCACAGCAACAAAAAGTATCCTGGGAATGGGAAATTCTATATACCTCCATTACTTTCTTAATTTCTCAGCTCAGACGCTTTTGTTCAGTTCAGTTCCGTTTCAAGGGAAGAAACTGGAATTAAATTGACAGCCATTGCATTCAACACAAACCCACAACTTATGCCTAAATAATGATTATTTACTTATTTTTTCCTGATCTTTCTTAATCATTAAATATATTCAAATGGAGAAAAGAGAAATCAGTATTTTGACCAAGTGGGTAGAATTAGAAGCTACCAAGAAAGCAAATAAAAAGGGAATGGTATTTAGGAGTGGACATTTTTGGGAGTAAACAATTATGATTTTATAACTTTCCTGTTCAGTGATATTCTATAATTTCAGAGATATTTTGTGTCACAATATAAGGTAAATATAATAACTATATAGGGGTTTCTCTATGAAATCATGTTGAATTTTGAATTGTTTGTAATACATTTATCAGAATGTAAAAATGTTGCTCATTATTTTTTCTATGCATTAAAGATTTTGAAAATGTTAAATAGTCAAAAATTATTTAGAGGACTTTGTTGCTTTAGCTTCATCAGTCACATTGCCCACAGGTATGATATACACATGCCTCTTTCTCACCGATAAACCCTATCAGTTTTGATCTACCCCTCTGGAGGATCTCAAGAAATAAGAAAAGAATCCCAGCTGAAAGGAGTTGAAAACAAGACATAAATGTTTGGCAATGGATTTAACTGATCTTTCAATTTATTCAACAGGTAATCTTAAACGTGGTCTCCAAAATGAATTTCTTCCTGGAAACACTGAAAACTATTTTTCTGTGTATATATTATCTGATGGAATTTTTTTTATCGTTTATCTATGCACGGAAGAAAAATGTTGCTGGTGAAATAGTGCTTATAACTGGAGCTGGAAGTGGAATGGGAAGGCTGATGGCTTTAAAATTTGCTCAACTTGGAGCTACTTTAGTTCTTTGGGATATTAATCTGGAAGGAATCAAAGAAACAGCTAGATTAGCACGTAAAATTGGGGCTGTGAGAGTACATGACTACATTTGTGATTGCAGCAAAAGGCAAGATGTCTATCAAGTGGCAGGCCAGGTAATTATATATTGTTATAGATTTTGTACAACATGTAATATTTTATTTAACCATCAAACATTTGTTCCATCTGCTAACATGGCATCTGTAAATCACTGGAATCCTATGTTGCATTAAACTAAAACTGGATTGACCCAGCATGTTAGGCAATAGATTATGATTTATAAAGCACTCTCTGTTTTTATTACAACATGTAAATTCAAAATCATAGGTTTGCATGTGTGAACCCAGTTGTTAAGTGAATAATATGTAGTCCTCCAGACGTTGAACAGAATCTCCAGTAGTTCTAGCCAACATGAACAATAGTGAAATATTCTGCTGGCTGAAATGCAAACATATCTGAGGACTGTACATGGCATTCCAAATTACTTGTGTGTATATGACACCATTATGTCATTTTAATACTACCTGTGGTCTTTGAGTTATTCAGAGAACGGTCTTTTTCACGGAGACTTCTGGGATAGCATTTTGTCATAAAACACATGCATCTCAATTCTTAGTGATGTCTTTTCAAACAGCAGTGAAGCCCCTAAGTTTACCAGATCCTTAATGCTGAATGACAAATTGAATAGAAGGGAATGAAGGGGAAATTTAAATCAGAGAAAAAATGTTTTATTTTGCAACTTGTCCCAGTGTTTTTTCTCTTCTGTGAAATTTTAAAGAAGTCTACTTTGCTGAACAGTGAAGTGTGACTATAAGTGTCAGATGAAATAAGCATGAGCCTCCATTTCATGTACTGTAATGTCCGATGGCATGTTTAATGCAAACGTATGAAAATCTCTATATGAAGATTTTTGGTAGCTATGCTTTCTTTTGAATTGTAAATGTAAATTTACTACAATTGTTTTAACTTGGGCTGCTCTGTGGCTGTTCTAGGTGAAAAAGGAAGTTGGCGATGTTAGTATCCTGATTAATAATGCTGGCATCATAACAGGAAGGATGTTTTTGGACACCCCGGATATGCTTCTAGAGAAGAGTATTCAAGTGAACACAATGGCACACTTCTGGGTAACAAATTTTTGATTAATTGTGAAAGTATATCCAATATTAACTTGAATTCTTTTTTTTTAATTAGCAAAATTGCCTTACAGATAGAACTCCCATGGAAAGTCCTTTGTCTTTTCTCATCACCTGATGACCAATAAGAGAAATGATTTCACAGTAGAATATCTTCTCTCACTAGCTTCTGATCAAATTTCTAAAGAGCAAACAAATAAAACAGAATCCAAGAAAGATGATAGGGGCAAGAGAGACCACATGAACATGATTGTAAGAAAATCATAACTATAAATCCTGTTTCTCATAAGCAATTTCAAAGCTATGCATAACATTGTCCTCAGCCCCCAATCAATTCTACCACCACATAATACTTTTCTATCCTGCTGAAGAAGCTATTAGAATTGCACAAAGGTTCTCTTAGAAGACGATTCAATAATTTCAAAGCAGTAATTCTACAATGGGATCATGTTCTTTCACAAAAGGACTGTATGGTGATCTCTAAGATGCAGCCATATAGTGAGCTCCTTACCATTAATAAATCCCTTATCATTTTCAACCTGCAGAGGGCTTGTAGCCCACTGTCCCTGATCAACAAAAGATTATATTTTTAGTAATTTGTTTCTCTATTTTAAAAAAAAAGCTCTACAATTTTATCTAAAGCACATCCCTTAACCCTTCTCTACTCAACTAATGTTGATATTCATTTATGGATTTTGTCCTGCTATAAAAGAAATGAATACTATAATTGTAAAAGTGATAGAAAGCTGAACCAAGTTTTACTGTAGTGGAACAAATTGAAAGTTTGGCTGAACATACATAAAATGCGCAGGATACTATCTAACTGTCTTGATTATTGGCCAGGCAGATATGAGATGTAAGCCAGTATCCAACAAATTTTGGAAAGAAAAGACCCAAAATCTGGAATGCTACCAATTGTTTAAGTAATTATTGATGTTGATTTTGACGAAGATTCACACTATCAGCTAGTGCTCTTGGCAATCACAGGTTCAACCCTAGAAGTTTTTAAAACCCTTTAAGTCATGCCTCTCTAAACATTGTATTTCTCAAGAAACAATAAAAATTCTTCTGTCTTCACTGCAAAGCGTTTCAAAAATGTTGTTTTTCTTTGTTACTACCTTTGACTTCAGTCTTGATTCCTGGCAATTCTATGCAGTTTTAAAGTCTGCATTTTTGCTATTGATGCCCTCTAGTGGTCGGTAAAAAAAAAAGAATCATAGCTGTGGTTAGCTGTATATATGAAATACTAAATTTCAACATATCACAGTAATAACATAGAAAGGTATAGCAGAAAAAAGCCAGTAGTCCATCGAATCTGCCCTTTGAGAGGTTTTATTTGTAATTTATTATTTTTATTTTATTTTATTTTGTAAGTTGATAGACATGTGTTTATACCAACCATATTTAAATCCAGTTACTTAGAATTGATCCACTACCTCCACTGGCAGTTGGCTCCAAGTTTGGACTACTTGTTGAACAACAAAGTACTGTTGAACTTCTGGAATTGGGCTAGATTAGATGTATTAGCATTTATCAAGATTTCAGATTTTACAAGGGTATTATAATGCAAAAGGCATATTTTTTTCATTGGTCCTGATGGGAAGATTTCTTGCAAAATAAATGAACATATTTATTTATAGAACCAGCAATTATATCACTTTAAACAAATACTGTAGATAAAATGGTATGTAATATACAGTACAACACAGTATAATACAATACAATACAATACGGACAAATAACAAAACTAACTGAAAACTAAAACCATTGCTAAATGTAACAGCCCTAGTGACATGTAAAATGTGCAAAATTTTAAAAATGGCTTACATTTATGTTTATTATGCCAATGACAATGTTAAATTGGGTTAATTGTAAAGAAATAAAACTTTCAATCTATGGTAGACTTTCATAAATGATTATTATTTATTTACATCAGTGGTAGTCAACCTGGTCCCTACCGCCCACTAGTGGGCGTTCCAGCTTTTATGGTGGGCGGTAAGGGTTTTGTCCAATACTGAAATACTTTCCTTTTTTAAAATTTAATTGACTTAAAAAAATAAATTCATAGCATTATTTAAAAACATTTTCATTAGGTTTTCATAAAATCACCATTACTATGGAACCGGTGGGCAGTTAGAAAATTTTACTACTAAGAGATACAAAAGTGGGCGGTAGGTATAAAAAAGTTGACTACCCCTGATTTACATAGTGGAATAAACATTTATTTCTCCTGAATATATTCTGTATTGCAGGGGTAGTCAACCTTTTTATATCTACCGCCCACTTTTGTATCTCTGTTAGTAGTAAAATTTTCTAACCGCCCACCAGTTCCACAGTAATGGTGATTTATAAAGTAGGAAAGTAACTTTACTTTATAAAATTTATAAAGCAGAGTTACAGCAAACCCCTACTGGCCACCATGAAAGCTGGAACGCCCACTAGTGGGCGGTAGGGACCAGGTTGACTACCACTGCTGTATTGTATTATATAAGGAGTGTAGCTACAGCAAAATCTAACATACTGCCTTATAATATAGTACTTAGTATTTACATAAATGTTATTTCAATAAATGGCCCTGCATATACTGTTGTTATTATTTAAATTTGTTATAGTCATGAGGCACACACATTAGGGTTTTTTCTGCCAACATTGACTGATACTGACATCTGAGGAAGGAGGTCAACCAGTAAAAGTCGGTTCCTCTCACTTCCATCTACCATAGCTAGTCTAGAATGATACAAGGATAACATGGTCAGTGGTATTGAAAGCCATTGAGAGATCAAAGTGCCCAAGGATGGAGGTGCCATACCACATCCTGTCCCCAACAAAGATTATCAACAAGCACAACCAACCCTTTCTCCATACTGTATCTCAATCCAACTGAAACAAGTCCAGATAATCTGTTTTCTCTAATACTCCTTTTGTAGCTAAAATCCAATCATCTTTTCCACATTTTCTACAAAAAGAAGTCTGGAGACTGGATGATTATTATCCCAAAAAGAGGGATCTAGTAGTGACCTCTGGAGAGAATGTACCCTTTCCTCTTTCAAAGAGATTGATACCACCACTTAGACCCATCCTTGGTCACTTCCAGATTGCTTTAACATTCCAGAAGAGACCAAAGTGAAAGATAGCTGAATTAAAAGACTGTAAGACTTTTCAGCAGCTCTGAAATATTGTTGTATCTACCCGATCAGGTCATTTTTGAAGTAAAATTTTCAATTTTAAAAAAATATTTATTTTTTATATATTCATTTGCTAAAATGTATTTGTTTTTACCTCTTCTTCATAGACTATCAAAGCATTTGTTCCAGCCATGGTAGCTTCTAATCATGGACATGTGGTGACTATTTCAAGTGCAGCTGGTTTGTATGGTGTCAACAAAATGGCAGGTTAGTATATGGCAAAAGTGCTGCAGAACAGATTAAAAATAACTTTTAATCTTAATAGTTTAATTTGACAGTTGAGGTAGGCCAAAGAGTTAGCAACTTTTGTTACAAGTCAGTGTTTCCTTTGAACAAGAAATAAAAGACTGTAGGAAAAAAGAAGCAATATGAAAGAAAGGTAATCAGATTTATAGAAGTATTAGGCATTTTTGGAAAAAAAATGATAAGGCAATGTACTTCAAGTACTGTATTTTTCGGACGCACCTGAGTATAAGACATACCTAGATTTCAAAGAAGAAAACAAGAAAAAATAGTTTTTGGCCTCCCTGCATCGTTTTTACTCTCCCTGACTTACAGGAGCACTGTCAGACCTTCCAAACCCTCTGTGTGTCTTGTTTTTGCCAAAAACAGGTCCAGTTTTTGCCCTCCCTAGCCCCCAGGAACACTCTGCAGGCCTCCCAAACCCTCTGCGTGTCCTGTTTTTTTGGCCTGAACCCCGCACGTGCCCGTTTTTGCCCTCCCCGGTCTCCAGGAGCACTCTGCATGCCTCCCAAACCCTTCACACATCCCGTTTTTGCCAAAAGTGAGGGTGGGTGGGTTTCAGGAGGCCAAAAACAGGGCTGCATTTGGTCTATAAGACACACAACATTTCCACCCCACTTTGGGGGGGTGTCTTATAGTCTGGTAATTGAATTAAATGCTGTGAATATGATGGTTGTCCATTTATTTAATTATTCCTTCTTTCACATTTCATAATATTTTAAGTACAGAACATTTTATCATAAATGTGGGACAGGAGCCAATAACAAATAATTACTGTTGCTATTAAGTATAACACGTATGCATACTAATTAAGAAAGTTGCATTTTCACACATCTGGATGGTAGGGAAAGACTGCCTTCTTTACCCTCAAAATTCCCAGACTCTTTAGCAGCAATGTTGTAAACATAGAAAATAGACCTCTGAAAGTACAAACAAAAGATGCCAATTACTATTGATTTTTATTCAGTTAGTTATGCTTATGTGTGATATCCAAAATATTTTTATAGGAAGACTATTCTTCTTCATGCACATATTATTCTATTTCTCATTTTTCAGATTACTGTACAAGTAAATTTGCAGTTCTGGGTTTTGCTGAATCTCTAGCTTTAGAGATGTTGGCAATGAAAAAGAATGGTGTTAAATCTACAATTGTCTGTCCATATCTAGTGAATACTGGAATGTTTGAAGGCTGTGAAACAAAGTGAGTTGTTTACATTTCATATGTGGCCTTAAATGATTACATAAAATAATGACAGGTTTGAATAAAAATAGTGATGACAATTTTAAATATAACAGAACTTGGTCTTCTGCAACATTTTGTAACTTTATTAACAATTGTGTATATGAATTTCTACAGTTTCTCTATCAGAATTCATTTCTGATATTTCTACAGTTGAAGTCCACACATCTGCTGTTGTATATTGAAGTCACATACATGGAAGGGTTTGGAGAAACCCTTCTGGTCATGAGGTCCTGCTCACAATACTTTTAGTAATATGAGGTATTCAGTACTGGTTCTGTTTCAGCTATCTTGTACTTTCCCCAAAAGGAAAGCCAACAAGAGAACATGCTTTGTTAAAGAAATTGCATGTTCAATTGTGAATCATGCAGTCAATATGGCTCAAAGGACAAATCAAATCCTTTCTCTTTATTGACAGAATTGGAGGACAACGTTCATAAGGTATCAGGATTTCCTTTGTTTCAAGTTCCACTGCTTTATTCAGCCTACCAGACCTTTCAGAAAATCTGGCCAATAAATTCAAGAAGTAAACAATACCCTAATCAAGGAACAGCCAGGCAAGTTAACAGTAAACAGCCCAACTAAAAAACCTCCAAAACATCCCCCCGCTCCACACACACATACTAACACTGACAGGGCAAGTTACTGGTATATAAACTAAGAGCAAACCCCAGTCCTTTCTAGCAACGATATTACCTAATTTCAGTAGTGAAATGTCTATAGAAAACAACCAAGCTCAGAGAACACCAAGGACCTCTCAGCTGTGGTGGCATAGTGGTTAGAATGCAGTATTTGCAGGCCACCCCTGCCCACTGCCAGTTCAATCCTGACTGGCTCAAGGTTGACTCAGTCTTCCATTCTTCTGAGATCAATAAAATGAGGACCCAGATTGTTGAGCAAAATGCTGACTCTGTAAATTGCTTAGAGTGCTGTAAAGTACTTTGAAGTGGTATATAATATTTGCTATTTCAACCCTGAACAATAAATATTTTCCTTTATTGGTAAAAACTGGTTGTGGTTTCTGAATGCTTATTAATGGAATATTTGCAAATTACCCCATTAAAATTAAGAAAACTACCTATAAAAAGTTGAAATGTTGTCCTAAAAAAATAAAGAGTTCAGATTCTGATAAAACAGTATAAGCCAAATGAGAAATATGGATAGATACATAGGTACACAGATGATAATGCCTTAAAATGTTAAAGGAAGAATTTACTGGATTGATAAAATACCAGATCTAAAATCAATTTTTAACAAAGGTTAAAAAATTAAACTGAGGGATTATTTATATAAATTATCTTGCTTAAAAGCCTTTTATAAAGAAGGCATATGAAGAACTGAGTAAAATACAGATGACAAATTGATGATAAAATAGGAAAAATTAAATGCAGATTTTATCCATTGTTAATTCAAATGTGATATCTCTCTCTCTCTCTGTATGTGTATGTATGTTTGTGTTTTACTTTTGTGTATTACTATTTATTGTAATAAGTTATATTATTGTAATTTGAATTATTGTAGTATTTTAATAGTATGTAAATATATGTATTACATATAAACACCTAAGAAAAAGGGAATGAGCAAGAGAAGATGTTGGGGTTACTGAGAAAGAATGGGAGACAATATTGGTTGGTTGGTGCTGGTTCCAAGTGAATTGATGATTGCTTTAAGCTTCAACTGCTATTATTACAGACAAAATATGACAAAAAAAATGTAATTCAAAGTGGTGGTGTTTTATTCCATCAGGTGGTCTAACTTGCTGCCCATTATAGATCCAGAATATGCTGTTGAAAGAATTGTGTCTGGGATACTCCGAAATGAACGATATATCTTTATACCACGAAGGCTACAGTTGTTTAACATGATAAAAAGGTAAAATTATTCTGCTAGAACTAATTGAAAATGTTTGTCAAGAAAGGACCACTGAACAACAACAAAAACAAGGTGGTAACACCCAAATTGTATGCTCTATTGAAAGAGTTCTTAGGCCAGTGGTGGGTTGTAGGTGGTACGCCCCGGTCTGGGTGTACCGGAGCCCGCCAAGAGCACCGGATACCCATCTGTTCTGGTGGTCTGGAGGGCCCGCCCACCCAAGCTGCTTACCTGTCTTTTAAGGTTCCGTGCTTCTGCGCACATCGCATACAGCGCCTGCACCACACTCCGCGGAGCAGCTGGAGCACCAGAGAGGCACTAAGACGCATGCGCTCACTGCGCACATCCATGTGGACGCTGCCGGGCCCAATCCAACTGTACCAGTTGGAACAGGATCCAGAACCCACCACTGTTTTAGCCCTATGTAAATTAGGCAAAATCTTACTCAGGTTAATTTTCCCATTTTGGGTGGAAGATTAAACACTAGTTTGCAACCATTCATTTTTCTTTACCAATAATATAAAACGTTATAGGCACAGAGTCATAGTTGGAAATGCATATGTTGGAAATGCATATGTTGTTAAAAATAGGTATTTTGCTTTGCAGTTTATTATAATATTTTAATTGATTTTAATTTAAAAAGTAGAGGGCAATAAGCTTTGTGGGTACAAAAGATTAAAAGTATGGCAAGCATTCCAATTCAATTGTTATTTTAATTGAATTAAACTGAATTAGTCAGAAGAAGACACCAGGCTAAACTACTTAAATGACATTTTTCTTTTAGAACAGATTCTAAAGTTGATATTCAGTTTCATATAAAAATACAAAAAAAATGGATTCACCTATAGTTAATATTTTTTTTAAAAAGTAATGAGAAATTAGTGTCATACATTTTCATCCAATAGCACAAATAAAGAACATGCTGAGTGAAGACTGTATCTGAAATGTAGCAGAATGGTACTTCACAGAAAAATGGCAAAGAACAGTGTAGCAGATAGAGCATCAAATTCCTGATGTATATTCTTTGAGTGTTCTTTGAGTTTGATGTATATTCTTCCCAGTCCTTGGGAAGATTTATTTCCTTTAACTTGAAGTGATACCCACTAATCTTTCTTTTGAAAAGATCAAGCAGAAGCTTTGTCACATACCTCAGACCAGCTGCACCTATGCACTAAAGTCAGGCACCATCAGTGTTCTTTTTTGTTTTTGTTGTTGGTTTAGAAAAGAAAATTGAATCATATCCAGGGGGATATGAAAGTTTTACAGAATATTGGAATGTGTAACAACAGAGACCACCAATGATTAGTGAGCATATTTGGAATTCTGAGAACATACTGGGAATTATTTTACAAAAGGGTTGTCCTGGTTTTACATGTTGTCTTCCTCTCTTCTACCTTCTGTCTCGCTGCAGAATTCACCATGCTACTTCCTTTATCTTTTCCCCTTTTGGTTGGAAGATTAAGCACTAGTTTGCAACCATTCATTTTTCTTTACCAATAATATAAAAAATTAAGGGCACAGAGCCATAGTTGGAAATGCATATGTTGTTAAAAATAGGTATTTTTATTTGCAGTTTACTATTAGATTTTAATTGATTTCAATTTAAAAAGTAGGGGGCAATAAACCTGGTGGGTACAAAAAATTAAAAGTATGGCAAGCATCTTTACAATAGAACCATTTCTAGAGAGAATATCAAGTTCGGATATCACTTTGTAGTTAGGATATTGTTGAAGGCACATTTTACTGCTTGCAGCCAGCATAAAATAAATAGTATACACAATGCAGAACAGATATAGCTTGTCTTCAGTGCTTTCCTGGAGTCACACTTAGAGCAAAATTGAATGTGGTCATCTTCAGGTATTGCCTAGAGCCTGATACTGTAAGTTTTCTCCATCAGGAGAAGGAGCTGACCCTTGGGGTGAGGTTACTTGTAGAAATTTAAAATCTGCAAAATAACCTTTGCTTCGGTGGTAGCCCAGCAATGGACAAGATATTGTTAGCAATAGCACTTAGACTTATATACCACTTCACAATGCTTTACAGACCTCGCGAAGTGATTTACAGAGTTAACATATTGATTAGTCTTTCTAGTTTTGTACTCAGAAAGGCTGTTTTTTGTTTAAGACAGAACCTGAATGGATTTTACTATAAATCCAGCCCTGGAAGAGTTAACATTTCTGGATAAAATGGACCCAAGGAAAGAAAGCCCACAATTCAACTACCATTGTATTCCTATATGCAAAAGCTGGGGACAAAAAGAACAATCACATTAATTGAAGAATAAGAAATAGAAAGGTTTTATTTGCTTCTAAATTGTGAGCAGGGATGCCTCATAATGTTTGTTTGTTTGTTTTATTAGTTTTGTATGCCGCCCACTCCCGAAGGACTCCGGGCGGCTCACAATAAAACAGGGAAAGGGGGAATAAATAAGACGATAGAAAAACTTTAAAAATACACAACATTCACAATTGAAGCGGGGCTGGATATTTCAACAGCCCCCAGCCTGTCAGAACAGCCAGGACCTAGTAGCTTTACGGAAGGCCGGGAGGGTAGTAAGGGTCCGGATCTCCACAGGGAGCTCATTCCAGAGGGCCGGAGCAGCAACAGAGAAGGCTCTCCCCCGGGGGCTCGCCAGCCAACATTGGCTGGCAGATGGGACCCGAAGAAGGCCACGCATGTGCGATCGAATCGGTCTTTGGGAGGTAGTTGGCAGGAGGCGGTCTCTCAGGCACCCAGGTCTGATGCCATGCAGGGCTTTATAACTAACGACTAGCACCTTAGCAATAGCAGTTAGACTTATATACCACTTCATAGGGCTTTCAGCCCTCTCTAAGCGGTTTACAGAGTCAGCATATCGCCCCCAACAACAATCCGGGTCCTCATTTTACCCACCTAGGAAGGATGGAAGGCTGAGTCAACCTTGAGCCGGTGAGATTTGAACCGCTGAACTGCAGATAACAGTCAGCTGAAGTGTCCTGCAGTGCTGCACCCTAACCACTGCGCCACCTCGGCTCATACACCTTGAAGCGTGTTCGGAGACCAATGGGCAGCCAGTGCAGCTCGCGGAGGATAGGTGTAACGTGGTGTATCTAGGTGCACCCACAATCGCTCGCGCAGCTGCATTCTGGACTAGCTGAAGTCTTCGAACACTTTTCAAGGGCAGCCCCATGTAGAGCGTGTTACAGAAATCCAGTCTTGAGGTGACGAGGGCGTGAGTGACTATCTGAAGTGCCTCCCGGTCCAGATAGGGTCGCAATTGCTGCACCAGGCGGACCTGGGCAAAGACCCCCCCTGGTCACAGCCGACAAATGGTGATCTAAAGTCAGCTGTGGGTCCAGGAGGACTTCCAAATTGCGAACCCTCTCTGAGGGGCATATAATTTTACCCCCCAGACTGAGAGATGGAATAGTTAGCCAGAGAGGCAGTAGTTTGCAGAAGTGTAAACAGCTAGTGGTGGCATGAATCCAGAGAACAATTATTACATATCAGTGGATAAAAACAGTAGTAAAAGTGGTTAGATGGTTTTACTATATATACTCTGCATTTCTACATCTCGAAGAAAATTGGTAAATGCAAATAAAGACATTTCTATTTGATCAATAGCAGATCAAAGATTATAGGATATTTAAGGTTTATATGTGTGTATGCCCCTACCTGAGTTATATACATCTCTTCCAAAGAGAATCAAATTGGTTCTCTTATTTGCTGTCATCTTTTTAATATGACTAAGAGGGACTTTTATTTATTATCTGCTGTCTACAATTTTAGTTTTTTGCTATGTTATAAAATTTAATTTTATGTTGTTTCTTTTGCATTTAATATTTATTAAATTTCTATACTGTCCATCTCACCTAATTCTGTTTAGCTTCTTAAACAATGTGTAAAATTGGCATAAACGTAGCGTAAACATAGCGTAACGTAAAACTGAGAGCAACTCAAAGTTTAATACAGTATAGGGTGGCTTATGTTCTTCTTTCTTCTTTTTAGCACTGTTCCTGCAAAAGCACTTGATATCCTTTATGACTATTTTGGAATTTTAAAAGTTATGAATAGATTCAAAGGTCGGACAAAGAAGATGGATGATCACAAATATCAGACAAAATCAATAAAACCTCCAGGTTCCCTTGACTAATTATAAATTGAAAAGCCAATATATAGAACTTCCAATTTCATTTTGTTGCTGAAAGGGTACACTTAAAACAACAAATCTGGAATAGCTTACTAGCAACAAGTTAATAATGGGAAAAGAATATGAATAATTTTAACTACAACTGTTTTTACAATTACCTAAATATAACTTAATAGTGGTGCTTTATTTTAATAAAAATTACTTAGTTATAGGGAACAAATTACTTTTTGGTGGACTGTTAGCGAAACAAGGAAAATATAAACTAATGATATAAGGTGAAGATGCTCAAGACCTAGTTGTCTAATTACCCCCATTTGGCTCAGGAGATTGTGGTTTTTCACTTTAGATGAGAAGAGGAAGAAGTTCTTGTTATCTCCCCCAAAATGCCCAGGTATTATTTCATAGTTATGTTCTGTATCCTAATCCAGACTGACTACAACTGCCCACCTAGAAATTGAATGGGAACATCTCATGGGCTCTGGCTTTCCAGACCTTGCAGTAGAAAAATGTTAGCTTCAAGGTACCCAGCCATAACAATATTGTATCAGCTAACTTGGCATTTTAGATACAAAATTAAGAGGCTTACAGCACTAGCAAAATTTTTGAGTTCAATTATCGCTCAGATTTTTCACAATATTTATACCTCTGCTTGGATATGCTCTGGTAAGAATCACAGGCCTTTATCTAATTAAATTAGCTATTTTAAAATACAATTACTAAAAACAGTATTTTAATATTAGCAAATTTTAAATTGTGTAATGAGCAGTCTCCAATCAACATTTTTTTATTAACACTCTGCACTTCAAGGACCATCTATTTCGATGTGAAAACTGTGGAAACCAGTTTATGAACGTTTTGATTCACTTCTCTTGCAAAAAGTTTCTTAACGTGCTTTCTTTCATTAAAATGTTGTTTATAATTATTAAAATTATATTATAGGATCCATCCTGATGCAAATGCTTCACATGAAAATTATTGCACCTGTTCTTGTGAAATATAAAATGCTTTGTCTTATACCTCTAATTTTATTGCATCCCAGCCAAAAATGAAGTGGGTACCATAGTTTTGTTTATTCTATTCCAGATTATGTATGAGAGATCAGGTAATAGATGTCAGTTGGGTCAACTGATGGACTTCAAATCTATGAAGTATAGGGGCAAAGTCTAATGAAAAATGCAGGGAGAGGGAGAAACCCACTACCATCACCATACCCAAATGTTTAAATTGCCATAAATATAACAGTGAATTACCGTATATTTCCAGAAGCCTGTTTACTGTTTTATGCAGCTTTGAGTTAGTCCAAGATAAAAGTTTTATCTTGAGTATTTGATAAATCTATGCAACTCTAAACATAGCAACCTTGTTAAGGTTAGGGCAGGATTCATAGGCCTGAAACTTCACTAGAATAGATCTCTTTCTGAATTCGGCTTCTGATCTGGGAAAAGATCAAATAATTATCAGAGATTAGGCCTCCAATTCACTACATAGCCCTAATACAGAGCATATATAATCTCTTTCACTTAATCAGTAACTTTAGATACCTTAGCTCAGGGGTGTCAAACTCGTGTCGCCACATGACGCATTGTGACTTTTTTCCTTTGCTAAACCGGGTCTGGATGTGGCCAGAGTGTGATGCATCTGGCCCGTGGGCTGCAAATTTACCATCGCTGCCGTAGCTGGTAAAGTTATTTCATATAAATGCATAGTAAAATGACCATCACATGATCAATTTATGCCAAGAAACCAGTTAAGGTTTATTAATTATTTGCCTGGTCTTAACTGCTACTTATTTCGGTGTTGGCTGTTGGAGAGAATGAATGTGTTCTGGTCTTTTTGTTTAAGTTTTTTATTGTCTCTTTTGCATATTGTGTAAATATGATTTATTTCTATGTATCAATTGGTGGCTGATCTGTTTTAATTCCAAGCTTTCAGGAATTCACATCTTACAATCAACACACTGTTACAACAACATGGCATCATAGTAGCACACAAAGTAACTAAAACCTTTCAAAACATCTTAAATAAAGCAAAAGAGACAACAGCCCGAGGCAACAAAATAGGAGTCATCTACAATATACAGTGTAAACATTGTAACAGACAATGTTTATGTAGGACAGACAGACACAAGACTTTTCACTGGGAAACTGAACATCCTAAACAAAGCTAAATCCAAAACACTAGGGAATTGGTGTCACTAGGTGGAGGTTCTGCGGAAAGGCCAGAGCCGGGGAATGGCGCATTCCCCAACCCAACCAAGGTGAGCAGGCAGAGGCCCCAGGGCGAGCCCAGGGATGCTGGGGAGGAGGGGCAGCAAGCTCCGAGGACAATGGGGGATTAGCACAAGTCGCAGGCTTACCTGTAGGCAGGAGAAGGCAGATCAGGGCCACTCAGTTGGCGCACAACAGACATGCATCGCATGGGAAGGCAGCTTAAGCAGGCAACTTAGAGCAGAGACTGCGCATGTGCAAGCGAGGACCCACACACAGTGAAGAGTGACTATGCCATGTGACATATTGGGGCATTTTTCTCCTTTCCTAATCCGGACATGGGCATGGCCAGAGCATAACGCATCCAATCCATGGGCTAGGAGTTTGACAGCCCTGCTCTAGAATGAAAGTGATAATAGTCTATTCTCAGATGTGGAATTTCACTAGGTAACATAGTTGATTTGCTACAGGGAAGCACATTAATAAAAGAAATAAGATTTATTTAGCAATAAATCAATTGTTTTGAAAAAAATATATTTTGCAATATTTTTTTTCTGAAATGACACTGTAAATGTGACCTGGCCCACTGGAGGCAGTGGAGTTATTGACAATTTTAAGTTTCTCTAGTTTACTAAATGCATGTTACTACTACTAGAGAACAAAAATCTAAACTCCTTTAATTAGAAGCATGTGATTGGCAATAAAAGGAAGTATTGCAGCTTCAGAAACCAGGAAAAGATGGAAGAATGAAAAGAGAGAGAGAGAGTGAGAGAGTGAGTGAGTGTGTGTGTGTGTGTGTGTGTGTATTCATAAGTCTAATGACATTTCTTATTTTCTAAATTGTTTTTAATCTTAAAACTTGCCAGGAAATAGGAGCTACTGAGACTTTGTTTTATTAAAACAAATTTATATAGCTGTCCAATTCACAATGACTTGGGATTATGTACATTAAAAAGACAATTTCATCCACATCCTCACCTACAAATTTTCAATAATTTTAGAATAATTTACCTCACTGTATACTGTAAAAGTGTAACTTCATGACTAATGGCTTGAAAAATAAAAAATATATTTTAATGTATAGTACACAAATAGATTAATAGACCTTTTCAGGTATTTCTCTATAACAAATTGTTGCATCCTAGGATAGTCATCAAGTAAAAAACAGTGTTTTCTGTTAAGGTCAATTCCAGAAAACTCATGCAGTTTTCTTTACAAAAATATAGAAATGGGGGGGGGGGGATCTATTCTATTTTTTCCTACCAATCTCAATTCTACAGCCCTTGTATTCCATAAAGACCTTCCATCAATTATAACCAGGCCAATCTTATTTAGCATTTAGGAATATTACCTAGTTGTTAAACGGGCATCAAAGCAACTTGAGTTGTAGTAAACTTTATAAATGCTTTTTTAGTTTAGTAATTTAAACATCAACAATGCTGTGTACACGCCTTACTATTTTTCCCAATGTATTACATACATCAATATAACAGTCATATTTCTAATAGCATCTGAAATTACCTTAATTATCTAGAAGACAAATATAATTACCAATAACGATTTATTCTAGAAAAAAGGATCGAGCCATGTTTTTGTACTTGAAAGACTTAATCAATCCAAATTCTTTCTAAGATCATGAACAGGCAAATAATATATTTATATTAATAATACATTAATATAATAATTGTGTCATAAAATCTCCCTACTCATGCAGAAATTCAAATTACAGTATTTCAAATAAATCCATCTAGTTTGTTTCTATATCTGAAGAGATGCATATCAGCTCTTTAGTTAATTGATTAAAATGCATTATTTTCCAAGATTGTCAGTTTTTGTTTTTCTGTATCTTAAATTCATTTCACAGTAGCGTATGTCTTGTAATATAGTAATAGAGAACAAATCTTGATCTTTTTGTAAATGACATCCTCAGGTTTTTGAAAAATCTCATATCTTCTCTATCTGTAATCTTAACGCTTCATATATCCAGTATATTCATAGAACTAAATAGACCCATTTCATCCACCAGACCTGAAAAAATACTATCTTGGGAGTGAAGGATATCGTAAAAAACAATTAAACTATTTATGAATATTTGTGGATTCTGAAAAATCCGCAATGGAGTATTTTAAAAGATCAAGCCAACCAACAATTTCACATCAGTACTTATTTTGCAGACATTCTAAGAATAGTTGATAACTTGTCACCTCCCTCTAGTCACTTTTCATCCTTAATTCTCTGTAATCCAATTCTATATAATGCCATTTTGAAAAATTGAAGATTCAACAGTTAAACAGGGGCAGAAAACATAAATGTAAAATCCAAACTTTTGTGATGACACATGACCCACATTAGTTGAGTTCAGGATTAAGATACAGTAATAAACAATTGTTTATTTAATAATTGTACTAAATATGGGAAAAGTTATGTATTGTCTGAAATGTTGCTGTTAATTTTTCACATTCTAATTTCAGTATAGCTGCCTAGGAATAATGGAGAACTGTTTCAACTCAGCATCAAAAAACCATTTTTAAAAAGAATCATAAGACATATGTATCACACTTAAAATTCTTGTTTCAACACAAGTGCAGTACAAATAAAAGTAGGAATGAAAACATCAGCTGAAATAATTCACAAGATTAAATCTGCTGGAACACCCTTTCCTTTCAAAAAATTAAATATGGTTCAGATACAAAGGTTTATACAGAAGGATATGTATAAATCTATTCATTTTAATTATTTGTGTAACTCAGACAGTGTTTGATTTAAGTCTTCTATACAACATACCCTTTAACAAGTACGTCCCAGCTGACCTGGCTGTTCTTTGCAGACTTTCCTCATAATGTTCAAATAATATCCTATAAGCAAGAGATGAACAAGGGAGTTTAACCAGCAAGTTGAAATGTTTCTCAAGAACTTTACAAGTATATCAAAATACATGTAAATACTATTCAGTTGAACATTTTTTTATTTTTTAAAAAAATTAAAATGTAATTAAAAATATTTTATTAAAAATTAAAAATAAAGGCCAAAAGAGGTTCATAAATAACATTTTGAGGGAAGAAAATTATTGCCAAAATTAATACATTTAGTGAGCTATTTTTAAAGGTATCATGCAACAGATATAAAACTATGAATGCTGTGATATCTTGACCCTAAATGTGCTTCATATAAATTTAATGATTCTTGATTTCATCAATACTGAAATATATATATATATATATATATATATATATATATATATATATATATATATATATATATATATATATATATATATAAATTTATATATATATATAAATTCATTTATATATATAAATTCATTTATATATATAAATTCATTTATATATATAAATTCATTTATATATATAAATTCATTTATATATATAAATTCATTTATATATATAAATTACAAGCTGATGTCTGCTGGACATGTGGAAAGTGTCCAGTTCTTACTGAACTTTTTGAAAATACTACATAGCACCTTTTCTAGGAAACTCCTGATGTATACCAAACTTAATATATTAATAAAAATGTTAGTTAATACCACTGAATTGGCAAACTTGAGGTTAAAGGTGAAAATATCTATAGATTGATAACTATCAGCATTACAGTGAAGAATATCATTAAAGTAATAATTTTTAAGATAACAGGATATTAAGTTTTACTTAAACTGATACACTGATCTAAAATGAGTCACCTTTTGCCTTTTCTTGAGAAATAAAATCTATGAGAATATATTTTCAACTACTTCATTTAAAAACTAGTTTTATATTATCTGTAATTCATTTGAAATCCTTTATCCATGTATATGACATTATGTAGTACAATAAATAAAAAAAACACAAATTTATCAAATCAAAACCTTTTTTATTTCTGCAAGTTTTTCCCATGTAAGAATGCACTTCATTCTTTAGACATTTAAAGTTTCAGGGTTCTTTGTTTTTTGTAAAAAATACAGTACAAGGGAGTGGCAATGCAGCTATCCAGAAACTACCTTTTAAAATATAATAAAGCACACTTTATCGTAAAAGCATTACATTCTATATTAATAAAACTGTATGGTCAATATGGTGCTCTTCCCAACGAAGCTAAGATTCTCTTTCTTTCTTCTTCTACAGGCATATTTGGTTTTATTCCATCTTGTTTTCTCTGCATCATAATCCCATGCTAGAAATAAAAACAAATAACACACTATGATTAAATCCATTTTGCATCAACAAATATTTAATAAATTTACATATTTAGTAGCAAATCAAACTACTTGCTATAGTTGGAAAAGTCTTGCTCCATTAAAATAAATGTTAACACTGTCATTTAGAGCAGTGTTTTTCAACCTTTTTTGTGCAAAGGCACACTTTTTTCATGAAAAAAATCACGAGGCACACCACCATTAGAAAATGTTTAAAAAATTTAACTCTGTGCCTATATTGACTATATATAAAGTAATTTTCCCACGGCACACCTTACACTATGTCACGGCACACTAGTGTGCCGCGGCACAGTGGTTGAAAAACACTGATTTAGAGTACTTATTTTTGAAATACTGTTTCAACATTAGTATGAGATAAATCACTCTGTTTAAGATACAGTCATCACTCAATAGTTTGGAGATGGAACTTGGCCATTCATAGAAATGTGAGTCAGGAGAGTTTGCACATGATAGAACTATACAGAGAACATCATGCTTTGACTCTCTTTTTATATGCATAGACACTGATCTATATACATGGACACTACTAGAATGAAGCCACAATGTGGTTAGGCCTAGAGGCTCAATGTCAATAATCTACCAGAAGAGTCATTTTTTTTTATAAAAAGGGATATAGTTCGGTAGATTTTAATTGAACAGATTGGTATATCATCACAGTATGCACAACTAGGTTTTTTCACATGGGAATAAATGAATGCTTTCACCCGTAATATTAAGTGAAGGAAAGACAACCTCCCTGGGCAAGTGGCCATATTTGGACTTCTGAGAGCATGTGATGGACATATTCAAGAATGGTCTCAAAGCATTAATTCACCAGAACTAAAATTAATGAGATTCTCTCACTTCCTTTGGTTGTTGTTTTTTAGTAGGTATGCATATTTTAAAGCACTGGGATACTCCTACCCATCATTTATCTTTTAAGACCTGGATATAAAGAATGTGTTTGTTCTGATCCATCCTCTATGAGAAATGGGTGGTAGTGGTAAGCAGTCAAATCTCTAGTCATTTTTATAGGATACCATAGGCTGTGCATTTTCCCCATGTGATTTAACTTCTATAAGAAATCACTAAGCAGGTGATTCATTGATTAGGTTGAGGTATTAAGATAAATATCTAATTAGAGTATAGTATAGCTGTCATTGTACAACATTTATACAATGAAATTGATTGCATTTACATATATTACATATTTACAATTACATGGGCAAAGCTGAAAAGTGGTCGGTATCATTCACTGTATCTGGAGACTGGGTGGCATAAAATAATATAAAGTTAAATATGAGTAAAGTATTACCGTATATACTCGAGTATAAGCCGAGTTTTTCAGCCCACTTTTTGGGCTGAAAAAAGCCGCCTCGGCTTATACTCGAGTCTACAACTGGATCCGGCAGTGCTGTTGCCTGTTGGAGGAGGAGGAGGCGAACCAGCCTGCCACCGCCAGCCCCGCCGCTCTTCCCGCCCCCTTCCAAGCCCCACAGTCCAGCAGACACAGAAGAAGCAGCCCTGGGGCTCCGCTGCATTTTCTGGACAGGGTCTCGCAGGAAGGAATCCCCTCTCCAAGGGATCCCCGTCCAGAAAATGCGGGGAGCGGCAGCGGAGCCCTGGGGCTGCTTCTGCTCCGTCCGCTCCTCTCTGCTCTCCTGTCGCCAGCTGGTGGGGCTGACCCTGATCCATAAACACTGCCGAATTCAGCCTCGGATCTTTGTCAGGACCTCTTTCTGGTCCGCCTCTGAAGTCCATATTCTCCATAGTCTCTCGAACTGCTCCCCCCCACCTCCAGTTTCTTCCTAGTTTGATCCCACGCGCCGCTGACCTAGGAACCGCATACCTCCCAGCAGTTTTTTCAGGCTGCTCCCAGATGGGAAGGGAGGGGGATTGTAAACCCCTTCCACACCCTGGCTCCTCCTCTTCCAGAGTTCGGGCTCTCTTTCTTTCTTTCTTTGAAAGAGAAGCCCAAATTAGCCAAAGGGGGGAAAGCGAGCGAGCGAGCGAAGCAGTGGGAGGGGGAAAGGTCCCTGTGAAGCCCTGCGGCCAAGGAGCGCTGCCTGCTTTTTAAGAAAACCTGGAAGGGGAAGAGGGCGGGTTTTCCCCCCTCCCTTTTTCTTTTCGTTCCCGTGGCTCAGCCTCTCCTTTCCTTGGGGCCGCTGACCTAGGAACCACATACCTCCCAGCAGTTTTTTCAGGCTGCTCCCAGATGGGAAGGGAGGGGGATTGTAAACCCCTTCCACACCCTGGCTCCTTTTCTTCCAGAGTTCAGGCTCTCTTTCTTTCTTTCTTGAAAGAGAAGCCCAAATTAGCCAAAGGGGGGAAAGCGAGCGAGCGAAGCAGTGGGAGGGGGAAAGGTCCCTGTGAAGCCCTGCGGCCAAGGAGCGCTGCCTGCTTTTTAAGAAAACCTGGAAGGGGAAGAGGGCGGGTTTTTCCCCCCTCCCTTTTTCTTTTCGTTCCCGTGGCTCAGCCTCTCCTTTCCTTGGGGCCGTCACGTTTACTGTTTGCAGTTCCTTTCTTCGTATAAAAACCCCTCTGCGCTCAGTTTCTGAAAGGTGGCCACGATCCCCAGTGGAAAGGCGTTATTCCCCTCAGTTGTGAGGGCAATGCTGCTCGCGACTTTCCCCTAAATGTTGGAGAAAACTTTTCGCCGCTGTCCTCCTCGGCTCATATGGGAAGGACGATTGTAACAGGTTGAGATTTCCTTTCAAAACAAAACAAAACCAACCCCTCCCCCGGTCCCAATGTTTCAAACAACCCCCTTTCCTGCTGGGAAGAGCCCAGCCAACCCCCCGTCCCTTCCCATTCGAAAGGGAAGCTCGTATCACCTTCTAGAGAAAGTGGCAAATGCCCTCCGTGACTTCCTTGGTTTCTCTCCGGGCTCTGCTCTTCGGCATTGCCCTTGGGGAAAACTGCCGCGGTTTGTTTCCGTGAATATATTAACAGGCGCGTGGAAAGCAACTAAGCCAAGGAGCGTACGTAGTCCAGCCAAGCGAGTCTAGTTTCCTGGGGTCCCTTGCTCGCTCGCTTTCCCCCCTTTGGCTAATTTGGGCTTCTCTTTCAAAGAAAGAAAAAAAGAAAGAAAGAGAGCCTGAACTCTGGAAGAGGAGGAACCAGGGTGTAGAAGGGGTTTACAATCCCCCTCCCTTCCCATCTGGGAGCAGCCTGAAAAACTGCTGCCGCGCCACGCCTGCGCCCCAAACAGAGCTGGGTCCAATCAGCCTTTTTTCCCCTTTTTATGCCCTGTCTCAGACATGCGGGCGCGCATGCTGTGAACTTGCCCACTTAGACGTCGAGGTTGCCGCGTGCACTCTTGTATTTTCCCCTTCCTCTTACGTGCCCCCCTTGGTGCAGCGGGCTAACGCTGGTGAAAGGAGTGGGGTGGACACAACTGGTAAATTATAAACCACAGATTTTAATCCTATTTAATTTTTAATGGTATCAAATTTAGCTATAAAGAAGAGAGAAAGAAAGAGGGAATGTGTGCACAGGAGTGTGGATTTTCTAAAAATCCCATTGAATCCAGAGGAGGGAAGGAAGAAAGAAAGAAGAAGTGTGTGCACAGGAGTGGGGATTTTCTAAAAAAAGGGTTTTTATTGACCCTCTTTTCCACTTACAGAGCTAGTTATTTATTTATAAATAAATAATATTTATTTATTCAAAAACATTATTGGTATCTATTTTTATTTTTGAAATTTACTGGTAGCTGCTGCATTTCCCACCCTAGGCTTATACTCGAGTCAATAACTTTTCCAGCTTTTTGGGGTAAAATTAGGTGCCTCGGCTTATATTCGGGTCGGCTTATACTCGAGTATATACGGTAAATACTGTTCATTCAAAAACTATCCCCCTACATCAACTCTTCTCCTTTTACATGATAAAGCAGCTGCAACTTCCAAGATTTTCTCATGTTTACAGAATCTGATTCACTGTTGTGAAATGGATGGCTGTTTAAATCAAATCAAATCAAAAAATTAATAAATCAATCTGGTTGCTTGGTAAATAAAGGATGGGTAAGGAGAGCCCCTGTCCAGTTTCATCTAATGGAGAAACTGCAGCCCTTTTGGGATCAGCCAGCACAAGCAACAGTTACACACACTCTTATCAATTTAAGATTGAATTGTTGCAGCACATTCTATAAGCTTTCTTTTAAAAGCTTCCTGGAAATGTTCATTGGTACGGAATGTAGTAATTCACTTACTGATTTTTGAAAGCCAGGTCAGCAGCATCTCAGATATATTGCAGGCAGTGCATTGGTTGGCAATTTGTTCTAATTGATGGTTTTACTCTATAGTTCTTTATCTTCCGGGCCACCTTCTCCAAACAGAATATGCCCGTTCTGATGCATTCAACCCAGAATGAGATACTTTAGATTCCAGTGACAATGAGAAGTGAGCATGGAGATAAGTCTTATTAAAAGTACCCTGTGTCTATAGACTAGTTTGCCCCGGAGGTTCAAAGAACCAAACGATGTCAACATTTAGTATGACAGTGAAAACTATTCATTTTCTCCTGAATACTTGGAAATTGTTTACTTGGTTATTTTAATTTGTTGTGTATAATGAATGTGTATTTAATTTATCTTAATTTTTACTATTTAAATTTTAATCTGAACTGATATTTTGTTAGATTCTGTGGCTATGAAGGGCTCAGAGATGTAATATAAATTCATATAAATGATGCAATAAATAATCTGACCCTTTAATATTGCCAGTTTTTTTAAAAAAAATATAGAAACAGAAATAGATAAGAGACAGGTTAAAGCTTTATTTCTGTTTGCTTCCCTGAAAAAGTTTATTTAAAAGCCTTTCAAATCTACTTACCCAAAATTTTCGGCAACTTTTGTACTTTAAAAAATAAATTGCACACATATCCTTATCGGATTGATTCACTTCCAAACACTTTCTGGAAGCATCGCTTTCCTTGAATATGAAAGGAAATAAAATATTAAAAATCTAATAGTTGATTTCCTCAGTTTCGAAGATGGCACAATTTGCCATCTTCATTCATTGAAAGGCAACTAAACAATAAGGCTGTGATCTTACAAATAATTATGTTAGAATAAAATCCTACTTAAAAACAGTGTTACTATCTGTTTCTCAAAGTATTAATCTAAGACTTTAAAACTAAGTTTAGGGTAAAAGTTAAATCTAGTTTTGTAACTATTAAGATAATAGGTATCTTAAAATTCTTCCAACAAAAAAATATTATTACCAAGAAATGTAACCAAAGTTGATAAGGATGCAAACTCTTTGGCTTTTTAAAACTAAAATATAACTGATAAACTAAAAGATATACTAGAACCCCAAATCACAATTAAAATATAGAAAGAAACTACATCTTCAACTGAATTACTTCTCAGTTCATAGAAAGGAGTTGAGACAGAGAGAAAATAAGGCAAGGTGAATTCAGGAAATGGTACTTCTTTGCAAAACCAAGCAAAAGCATCAGCAAAGCTTCTGTCATAGAGATTATTAGAAGAGAAAGGAAAGAAACACAGAATACTTCTTGCTGAAAAACAGAACCATAATAGCACTGAAGAGCCCATGTTTTATTTGGATATATACAAGACAGTTCAAGTTTTGTATAAATATTTTTAAAAGATTTTAAGTTGTTAAATTATAGATTACAATAGCCAATAAAAACATTATATTCATAACTTCAAAAAAATTAATAAAACTATTCTTTAAAAAGATATAGAGGTTGTTAGATGTAATCAATATTCTATTATCAAGAAATAAGTTCTTTATAGGTAGGTATGTGTTCAGTCCCTCCTTCGCTCGTTAACAGACGACAGGCAGACAAACGTAAAAGGGAAGAACTTTATCAGTTCTCAGCTCAGACTGGCTGCGAGCCCAAAAATAAACATAAATCAAGTCTCTGACCAGAGGATAACAGAATACAAAACAAAACTCTTACAAAACAATTCACTTCTCCAAGTGTCTCCTTGAATCAGGGTTACAGAAAGCAAATCACTTCTCCAAGTGTCTCTCACAAACAAACCATGACCGATGAATGATGAACAAATGAATGAACGTTGACTCCTGCAACCAGGGCGTGGCACCATCCATCCTAGATGCCACTAATGAGCCCCAGCTGCATTGTTAATCTTGCATCCCGAAAAGACTCACAGGAGACTTCTGCTGAGTCACAACAGGTATGTATGGATAATTATATTTTTACTTGTTCTGCAAAGGGTTAATCTTTGTGCTAACGTATCTTGAAAAACTAAATCAAAGGAAAATAATGGATCTTGAATTGTATTATATAAAATCAGTTTATTAGTCATAATCCAGGTAAAATAGCCAATAGTAGTAGAACTGCTATATACAATCTATATGTGACAGAAAAAACAATGAATATAAGACTTAAACCAAAGAACATCTATAATAAAATACAATATTATAACAAGTGAGTAGATAAGCATTCAAACATAGATTTTGAATTATATCTGTATTCAGCAGGATGTTCTTATATTAAATGTTTATTTTTTCAAAAGTTAGAAATTTTTGAATTCAGAAATATTTCTTAAACATTTCAAAACAAATCCTTAGACTTCAAAACTAGTTTAGTAGCAAATGAAAACTTCAAAAAAGCCTTACATCAGCACATTTTTTAAAAAAAATATTAAATTTTAATTTAATTAATTATTGCTGTCCACTCCTTTTATAGTTGTTTTATGGTTGCATTACAAGTAACAAAACATTATAGAATTCAGATATTAGTTATTATTAGATTATAATAAT
Source organism: Thamnophis sirtalis (assembly GCF_051295495.1). Taxonomy (NCBI): domain Eukaryota; kingdom Metazoa; phylum Chordata; class Lepidosauria; order Squamata; family Natricidae; genus Thamnophis; species Thamnophis sirtalis. The sequence goes on from NW_028261382.1 coordinate 139,049,596, forward strand.
AGTCGTTAATGTTATTAAGGAATTAATAATAGTTATTAAGGTATAATAATAGTTATTAAGGTATTTGCACTTGTACTATAGGCATCAGAACAGAGCCAAATCTAGAATACAAAGAGTGTGTGCACTGTAAGTATCTCTGAGAAAATGCTGTTCAGGAGGGCAAGTCAACAATAAGAAATGTTTTGTTTCAAACTACTAAAGTTCAGAGGTTTTCCAAACCATTATGATTTTGCAATTCAACAGAAGTAAACCCAGAACTTATTAGTAGTTACAAGATCCCCTCAATATCAGCCATCAATGTTCTGGTCTGTCTGCTATCCCAATGCATAATATAGTGTGGTTTATATCCCACCTGCCTACCATTCCAATCTTCCCAACTTTTTACCTTCCTTTTCCTGCTATCCTTGATTTCTCAGTACAACTTGTCCTTTCCATTCTGGCATCTCTTCAACTGCCACTGATTAGGTCTTCACAAGCTGTTGCCAAGAAAATCCCTTCAGACCAGTGGTAGGCTGCACTCACCTTCACTAGTGGTTCGCTGATCGTGTGTACACGTATTCCGTTTGTGTGCGTGTCTGACTCATGCTGTGCATGAATGCGCAATCCACCACCCCTGTGACAACCAGATGATTGCCAGGGTTTGTGCAGGCGCTGCATGCTGTGCGCGCAGGTGCAATTCGCCTTTTGCCATAAGGGCCCAAATAGCCACTGTACAGGTTCGCTCTCAGCTGCTCTGGGACACTACCGGTTTGGCTGAACCAGCAGCAATCCATCTCTGCTTCAGACTATTTAAAAAAAAACTCTCAGCCCTTCTCTGAATCATGCTTAGCTAGACCAATCTTAATAAAGAACACAGCCCAATTTCATTCTACATATAAACTAAGATATCTAGAATATATGTCTCTGTTTGGACACAAACTATCCAGAGTCAACTGTTATGTTTGCAGTATTTTGTACATTCTTATGTAAAGCTACTTCAGAAAAATAAATTAAAAACTCATAATGTCCATTTATAAGAACTCAACTTACCACTAAACATGGATTAATGTCATGATCCTGCAATCGGCGTTTTTGGGACATAAAGTCAGTATTGTATTGTTTTTTCTGTGTGTGGTTTTTTTCTTTTAAGGCAGCAGCTAAAAAAAAAGACAATTTCAACGTGTCAGGACAGCTTTTGTCTGACAAAAATTTAATACTTTTCCCTAGGGATTTGTAAATAATATTTTAAGGAAAGAAAGTAAAGGTTTTGTAGAAAATTTTGAATAAGAATTTTTTTTTTGCTTGCAAATGAGTATGAAAATTAACATCAACATCATGTTCATTAAGCATATTATGTATTAGTATGTTCAATATTATTATTTTTTAGATTCTGGTTTTATGAGGTTTAACATTACTTTGGAAAAAAAGCACAAAGTTCTGAAAAATACTTTTTACCTAAAAATTGGAAAAGAATGGCAATAGGTGACATTTTTAAAAAAAATATATATTGTAAAACAAATATGATATAACTTTGAAACTGCCAAAGTTGACTGAAGTCAAGCATATTTCACAGACAGATCTGATTCAGAAAATTTGCACTGGTATATTTCTGAAAGAAATATAAAGAAGAAATATATATTTTTCCCATCCTAAAGTAAGGAATTTACAATTTTCCACAGAATATGGGTATCAGAGTGTGGCAAGATGTTGGAGCTAGGTCTTTTGGGGGTTCAGGTCATTTGAATATATTTGTATAACCATGGCATGGAAGGCGCAATACAAGGCCTATTGTTTCTACACAGCATTAATTGGGATCTTTGGCTAATAGTCTTAAAAGCTATGAAATAAAGCATCTATTGTAATAGATATTATCGAAAAAAATTCTGGATTTCTTATTATAATCCCCGAGAATTAATTTTAAAAAGAGCAAACTTTCTTAGCTGATGTTTCCTGTCACTCTATCTACTATTTCTTACAGAATGGGTTTTCAGTGACAATTAAAGGAAAGGCAAAGCACAATGAGGATAATTTCCAGATCAAATCAATTGTGGCTGGCTTTTCTTCTGCTGTATATAATTACTGGCTTAACTAAAATGCAGCAAATTATAATTTGATCATTGAAATGCAAAGCAGTAAGAAATTTTCCAAGCTTTAGTATCTAAATTACACTTTTTGAAAATTTCGTACATTCATGTTGCAGGAGAGCCATGTTAGCAGCCAAAATTCAGAAATACACAAAAGATTATAATTTTCAATAAAATTTGTTAATCTGAACATCTACTACCAGATTCCTATACATGGTATAAGCAGAGTCAAGGGAGGAATTGCACAGGGTATCAGTTTATAGAGTTTTTACATAGTCACAAGAGGACAAAGTCCTACCCCCTTGAATGCAGTTGACTCTTATCTAATTTTATCCAGGTGCAAACCTTTTGTTTGAGAGTGCATAGGCTTGAGAAATAAATCAGTAGTTTTGAACTTTCACATATGGACCTGCTTGCTTGAGCCTGACAATACAGCACTCTTGAAATGGGACAACATATATAACAACTTGACAACTCAGATAACATAATATAATTCAACTCAACATAACAAATCCTCCAAAAAAAACCATCTGGAAGTTGACTTTAGGGATCTACTACCTCAATCCTTATGATTCTTATAACATTTAACTGCTGATTGGTCATATCTTCATTTCAAAATAAGGAGACATTCATGTATTTTGGACACTGGTTATGGTTTTTAAAAAAAATAAATTGTGCTTTTAAAGAATTTTTTATGATAAAGCAGTATACAGTATAGCTATACAAACTAGACTTTTACTTATTCAGTTAACAATTTATGTTAAATTTGCAGGCTAATCCTAAATTCAAGATGGCTTACTGACAGATTGCTGAAATACTTACAGCTTGTTTTTAAATCTCTGTATTTTCTTTAAATGTTACAAAATAGAACTACTAAATATACTAACAACTAAATGATAGCCTTGTGAACTCTAAAATATGTGTAACTTCTTTTTTTGAAATATAAGATATATTACGTTTACAGTGTTTCTACCACCACAAAATAGTTTTTCTTTTTGTGTCAGACTCAGGCTAAAGCACTTTGTATTCTATTCCTACATCTTATATTAGAAAATGAATCCTTTATTAAATGTTTCCTCCTTGGTGGAAATATATACAGACTGAGTTCTGTGAAATGGATGCCCATTCTATTAAATTTCTGTGCAGACAGGAGAAATGCCTATATTCCCAATGATTTAAAAATGGTAATAGCAAATAGCAACATATTCCTCCAAAAACTGTTGCAAAAGTGAATAGTTGGTAAGCTAACAAAGTGGTCCAAACATTGAAAATAAAGTCCCCAAAACACTTTTCTTTCAGGTCTATATATGTTTCGGCACTGACCTTTCTGGTTAGACTTGACAAAGGCAAATACTATTTAAGAATACAATACAGATTCATTGAGTCTACTTTAACCCTAATGAGTGAACAACACTTCTGTTATTTTCTAGACAACAGTATATTGAAGTGGTCTTATTCTAGGATTTACAGCCCTGGAATTTTCTATTAGTCACTAATCTAGGTATATATACTTATAGATTCAACCTTGTTTAATGTTTTCAAGATTAGTTGAGGTACAAGTCAATGGTACCAAACACTATCTGACAAGGTCAACTGTGTTGTAAAGATGTATAAAAAAAACCCTTCCCATCGTTGTATACATTCCTGTGTATTCTTCTATGATAGCAGTTTATGGAAGAAACTGGTTCCTAGTTTCATTCACCCGTGTTAATTATTAATAGTTTCTAATATCTTTTACATCTTTGCTTTTATTATAAGCCTCCCAGAGTTTCTTGGATAGTAAAATGGGCGGAACATAAATGTAGTAAATGAATACGTTCCTTCCGTAGCATACTTTTCAATGAAAAGCTTTCGAGAAGTCTATAAACACAAAGGAAACTGCTGTCTCTGAGCTTCGGAATCCAACTTTCCGTACACACCGCCATTCTCAACAGAAACCGACTGAAGAAGGAAAAAGAGAGGGTGTAGAAAGGCTAATTCCGAACCCCAAATCAGGAGAAAATGTAGACGGAAGATTGAGTCTCCGTAGACTGAACTGCTCCCGGGGCCTCCCATATAATTTAGCCGACTGGAACCTGCAGCATCTTGGTGAATGGCGATAATGACCCCACTAAAGTCACTCCGGCCTGTTTATGGACCACCCACGAAAGAAAAGCTAATCTAAGACAGTCGGGATCACCGCGACAAGAGACAAAAGCTTTCAAGTACCTGAAACGGACCGGGAGTAAAGAGGTCGAGGCCCGCTTCGGCCACCTTTTTCTTCAAAGCTCCTTTCCCCACATTCTTCACTCTTCAGAGCCGGTCGGCAGCGTCTGTCTCGGACGCCGCGGTGCCCCGAGAAAGGTAGCTCTAGCGAGGACTACCTACGTGGGCAAAAGCGCCCACACAGCACAGGCGAGCTACCGCGCTCTCACGACGCCGCTCCGGAGCAGATACTCACCTCGGCTACCACGAGGAAACTCAGCCCGCGGCCCGAAGGCTCGTCTCGAATTCGAAAGACGTCAGCGGCTTGGGCAACGACCTTATAACTGGCGCAGCCTACCCATTTCTGGTCCCGCAGCCCGGCAGAAAATGATAGCTCCTTGAGCCAATGGAGGCGGCCGAAGCTCTTTGAAAGGCAGCGGCAAGCCGCTGCAGACTGGCCAATCTTTGCTCGGTTCCTCCCCGGCCTATCCCGAGCGGCGTTTACACCCACCAACGGGGCAAGCTGTGAGCGCGAAAGGCGCCACCGACTGGGCGCGGCTAGGAAGCTGAGTGACAGGGGGAGGTGTCCAACCCGCGGCGCGTGTGGGCGGCTGGCGGTGTGGGCGCGGCGTGTGCGGCAGGCTGAGCTGCACCGCAGCGCATACACTACAATGGCTGCTGGAAAGAGGGGAAAGCAAACAATTTCCAGGCCCGCCGCGTCCAGCCCGAAATATGGGGAAAAAATTACAGAAAAATCGGAGAACCCTGTAAAAGGCGGGAAGCGGGCGCTGAAGGGATGCTGAGGCTCCCGGGGTGAGTCTGCTGTGGGTTGGGGGTTCTGCAGCCGGGGTTCAGCAGGGAAATATTAGGGTTATTTAAATTCTGAAGGGGGAGGAGGAGGAGGGACACGAAGAGTGAAGCAACAGCAGCCGGAGCAGGGATGGGGAAGGTTTGCGCGGCTCCATCTCTCTTTTTAGCCCTTCTGGGCTTCTTGGGGGATCCCTGAATCCAGCCCGGGAAGACACCCTAAAAGTAAGCCTCGCTTTCTCCAGACTTGGTTGGGACTACTTCCCAGCTTGCTCTCTCTCTCTTCCCCCCCCCCTCCCCTTTGCCTCGGTCCGGATTTCTTGCAACGGTGAAGAAGTGCCCCCCCCGCCCGCGCGCGCTTGTTTCAGTAAGTGGGGAGTTTGCAGAAACTTGGGAGAAAAGTCCCCCCCCCCTCGCACACACACTTCGTCTCTCTGTATGTATGTCTTCTCCACCCCCTCCTTCCCCTGAGCTCCAGCGTCTGTGCGGTGAATCTAGTGACAGCCGCGGTAGCAGCAGCAGCAGCAGCGAGGAAGGAGCGGAAGACATTAGAGTCCGCAGTGCCCCAAAATGAGAGAAAATTAATGAAAATTCAGCGGTGTCGCCGAATCGGACACACTTTGCGCAGAAACGTTGATAGGAGATTGCTCTTCTCGGACGGAGTCCCAGGGAGCCCGCAGATGAAGCTTTGGGGGTATCTCTGGAGTCACTTTGGGACATCCAGCGTCCTTCTCCCTCCTTTCATTGGACAAAAGTTTTTTTTTTTCGCTTCCCCCCTCCCGCAGCATAAAGAAACGAATTTGCCTCCTTTTTGACTTCAGCGGATCCGGGTGCTTTCTTTCCCTTTTCTACTGTGGGTTTGGAAGAGAAGCTTAGGAAGGCGAGCAAGGTTGAGGGTGGGCAGTATAGGGGAGCGGCGGGGTTCGTTAACTGAAAGCAGGAGAGATCCGGAGAGAGAGCGCAGGGACAGCTTGTTGTCAGTATCATAAACAACCAAAATGGAGGGAGAACTGAGGCATATAACAAAATTAAAAATAGCTTGAAAATTCCTTAAAAAAATCCCCAAGTCGCCCGAGCTTCCGAATTGGCCCTGAAAAGATCACACTGAACCAGCACACTTTCGTGTTGAGTTTTTAATAATCTCGGAGAGCAAGGAGTTAAAATCGATGCCTATTTTTGTTGTTGATGATCGCTTTAGAAAGGCAAAAGCCCTTTTACAGCTCATTCCCGACACTGCGAGAACGTGAAAAACCCCTTTCTTCCTTGAATGGTGGCGGGAGGTGGGAATGCACGAGTTGCACAGCTTTTGGGCAATGTGGAGCTGATTGCAAAGAAGGTAACTGCTACATTTGCCAAACTTTGTGCCTTCCTTTTCTTTGTCTGGGGGGTGGTGGTAGAAGCATAGATGGAAGAAAGGGGAGGTGGCGCGAAATGAATTGCCTCGAGATTGTCTTTCTGTCTCTCTCCCAGTTATGATATAATGCAGTGTAAAAAATGTAAACCTGTCCTGTCTATAGAATATGTTTAGGCTGATTATGGATCTCAAGTGTTTGAGATTCCTCTTTGTAAAGTGCATTCTGTTTGTACAATGCGGAGTTAAAGCAGCAGCGTTCCTTAGAATGAACTGGCAGAAAATACATATGAGGTTCTGGCAGAGAACCGGTGGCTTAGTCTAGCATAATTACTTCACTTGGTTTGTATTTTACAAAGCATGCAATCTATAGTTTTCTCCAGATAAAAACGATGTGTTCTTTGCATCATATTAAAGTTGATGTGAAAGTGCTGCTGATGTTGATTTCCACGTGGGATCAGAGACAGAGCAGGGTATCTTAAAGAGACAGCTCCTCTTTTAGCTATCCTTACCTACGTCACTTAGCTAAGGCAACGCAGTTGTCCTGTATTTGCTAAAATGTAAAGCCATATATTAAACTCAGAAGGAGACTGTGACCCCTTAAGCTGACAGAGTTGCACTAGTTCCAGTGTAATTTCTAAGGATATTGATTGGATCTATGTATTTTCATGCTGTGATGCCATAAGGCTATATTGTACAGTGGCTGAATTTAAATTAAATTGTGCTTTGGAAATTGTTTTTGTAATGTTACGTGTAGAAACTGAAATAGTTTCTGCAAGTTATAGCATTATAATTTCTTAGAATAACAAAGTTTCCTTTGTATTAACATAAATTCAATTGAAGGCATGAGGGAGCTGATAATTACACAATATGGGGGTTGAAATGAAGTAAAGTATGTCTTTTTATGATATTCAAACCTGGTCAAAATATATGGCTAGATCACTTAGGAGACCTAATTTGTATGAAATCCTTACATATGCTTATGATGTCTATGTTGTTTTCGTTGAAATACAATATAAAATGAAAGCAGGTGACATTTTTAGAATCCGTGGGTAATAGTCACCTAATAATTTGAAGTTCCAGTGCCTTTTAATATTAGTCTTTGTGATATAGAATTCACCATACATGTTTTAAAAGCTTATAGCAATATACCTGAAAAAAATATTGTAACACCTCTCATGCACACACATCTAACACACTTGCTTTTACACAGTGTAAATTATAAAGTGAATTCAGATAAGTATTCTACCCAAAAGGTGAACTGAATGTTGAGATGAAAGTTATCACTGTTTATTTTATGTCTCTGTTTTAGTGTCTTTTATGTGAGCAACTGAAAGATTATAGCCTTGTGATCATATATGTTTTGTCACTTCCTTGGATAAATGTATTGACTGAAAAATCCTGTGGCTTAATACCTTTGCACAAAAACACCAAATTTTCAAGTTATCTCTTTTTTAAAAAATCATTGCAATTATTTTTAAAGAATATATTAGTTCATTTGGGAAAGGATTAGATTATTTTTAAACTAATGAAGATTTACCTATGTTTGCTATATAATGTAATATTTCAAATACAATAAAAAACTTTTAAGAAAAACAATCTTTCAAATAACTGATGCATGCCATGTATTTTAAAAATGTCACTTGAGTGACTGAGATTTGCAGTACATAAGCAATTTTGAAACACCAAGTAAAGTCACTACATTCATAAGTATATATAGAGGAATAAATAGGAAATAGACATGTAGTCTTCCATTCTTACCCTAAATACATGATACACTGGCATTTGTGGACCATGAATATAAATTTTCAACATTGCCATTAACCATAATGCTGAGTTTTGAGCATGAATCTTGATTACTCTAAAGTTCGCATTAAATTGTATTTCACAGAGGAACAAATTTTATCTGCCTTTCATAATAGAAATGGTCTAAAATAGATTTACAGAACTAGTATTTGATATAGTTTTATGCGGTATACTGAAATAATGATAAATTCATTGTTAAAAAATGAATTGTTCTGAAAAATACAATCTGAATTTTATTTTCTTGCTGTTTTATGAATGTTCTCCATTTATAGAAAAGTTTAATGAAATTAAATTAGACTGTTGTTTACCCCTAAATATATTTAAAGGTAAAATATTGAGAAAAGTGCTCCTAGAATATATATATATATATATTTTAACAACAGGTGAATTTCTAGATTCTTTTAATCATTTAAAATTTTTAATCTTTTAAAAATTGGATAGATCTCCAAGAATATAGTTCTTTTATTACTGAAAATATACAATTCTTTTTAAAAAGTTAAAACAATGTTTTAAGAAGTTATATTGATTATAAAATTCTTGAATTAATATAAAATCCCACCTTCTATTATGCTATAATGTTAGAAATTTCATAGTTCTTCAGAGCATTTTATTCTCCATGCTACTTTATAATTCAACCTTGTTCCACAAAATCTTTTAAATTTTAGTTAGGTATTCATGCTTGTTGCATGAATAATTCAATTATGATATTCAACCTCTTACTAATATTTTATCAAATGGTTTCTTTCCACTGTAATTTTACTCTTTTGATATAGAGGTGTAAGTTGCTCAGTTTAATGCATTATCTCAGTCATTTATGTAAATTTGTTTTACACTTAGAGAAGTTTTCGAAAACTGCTTTAAATTATGTACTTTACACTTAGAGATTATCATTTGTATTTGAAAAGTTTAATTGTAATGGTTTTCACACATGTTAAACTTTAAAGGGATACTGAATAATTATGTGTTAAAGGTTTATAGTATCCAAATCTTCAGTGAGTCACACTAAAATGCTAAAATGTCTTAAGTGATGACAATATCCTTCTGAAAGAAGATAGGGATTCCAGTAGATTTTAGCAGAAGGATCTAGTAAATATCTGAATGACATGCTGATCACTTTTAACCAATTTAAAAAGTTTTAGAGAACTATGAAAATAAATGAACTATGCAGATATAATTTGTACTTGTCTGAAATAGAATGTTTAAAAATTTACAGACAGCTACTGCTTTACGTAAATGATGCAAGAAACAAAAAAGTCTATATTTAAAGAAAAAAAAGCAGTTATAAAGTAGTTCTTTCTTTGCAATAATGCAGATTTTTGAGGATGAAACAGAAGAGTATTTTTCTGAAAAACAGTAAAACTAATTTGTCTTAATTTTATGTATATTTAGTTGATATTGGATAGTACAATTATATGTATAATGCATTCATATAATCTGTGTGTGTCTGTTGTGTCTGCACATCAATTAGATAACCAAAACTACAGTACTAAGGTAACCATGATATAAGTTAGTACTTTCAGTTAACGGTATAAATTTTTGAAAGACCTTTATCTTCAAACAACTAGTATGCATATATTTGTTAAAAATTACAATTCTTATCTATTTTAACAATTGCTTAATCCTGTGTATTACTGCAAAAAATACCCAATCAGAGTTCGTGAATGTGTAGAAATTGGGCAGTTTTTTTGTATTTTGTAGAAATTATAAAACTTAGTACTATAAGTGGAATAAAAGGTTTATTAAAATTAAAAAGCTTTCTTAATCTATTCCCAAATGAACTTCTTACCATGTATTTGTATATTTTTGCTCCAGACCACTAAATACCCAAACAGTTAAGAGATATAATTTAAAGTGTGACATCTGGTGTAATTTTTCAAAACAAAAATGTGGAGCAAGATATATATATAAAATGAGACTCAACTTCATTTCATATCTCTCTGAAAGGTTAGGGATATGCTATTCTATTGGAGCTAAATGAGCCAAGAGACTTGGGGGGAAAAGAAATAGGAACATGAAGAAAGGTAATGGAAGCATAGTTTGAAGGGGGAAAATGAAAAAAAATGAAAAGAAAATATATTTGGAAAAACTATTGTAATCACATTTGTGGTGTGTATATGTAGAATATCCCTGGAAATCAGATTAAAAGTTTTAGCAGACATTAGTTTTTAGGCAGTTGTCAGCTAAAATTAATTATTAATTAATAATGATTATTATGATCCATGTAATGATGGGATAAACTGGATCACTTTCCATTTTAATAAATGGAATCTTTGTGTTTTTTTCATTTCTTGAGAAATTGAAAAGGGTATCTTTTATGTTACATTAAGTGGATATACATTTATCTATGGAATTCAGAATGCTGTTGTAAAAACAATTTTTAAAAAATATCAGCACAACAATTGATGACTAAGAGAGGAATTGTAATTGGCTCGAAAAAAGATACATAGATGAAAATAATCGTAGAAATATTGTATACTTTTGTTTTAAAATAATGGGAATACTTTTAGCTAAATTTAATTCTTTGACAAATCAATTCTTAACATTTTCACAATTATTTGTATAACATGCTAAGATACAGTATTTTCTTATTGATGCTATATTTTAAACTATATATTTTTGTTTGAGACTTCAAAGGAAGGAATTTTGCAATTTATATTATAGAATAACATTTGTTCAGAAAGAATTATATATATAAAATTAAAATTGATTTTGCTTCATAGAAATAGAATTGGATGTTTGGTAAATACTGTTTCAATCTAATGTTCCGTTATGTAATTCAAATTACATTGAATTAATGGTCCAGTAAATGTACAATTGGATTAGGAATACTGCGAATTTTTCCCATAGATGTTAAAATTATATTGCTAGTCTTATTCATGTACTGTTTATTCTGATTAAAATACATACACCATATATTGTAAGTCCATTTTCTTCCTGTCTTACACCCTCCTAAGTGTATGGAACAATTGTTAAACTATTTGTCATGAATGACATTTCAAATGTGGAAGTTACATACAAGTCTCTCCAAACACTGTTCTAGTGCAATATTATTTTTTTTCTTACTAAAGGATATATCCTTGTTGTATATGCTTGCTTGCTTGCTAGCTTGCTTGCTTGCTTGCTAGCTTGCTTGCTTGCTGATGCCTGCTTCTTACTAGTTAATTTGGCTTCTAAATGATTGATTTTCTCTTTTTAGTTTTTCCAGATTCTTAGATAAAATGATTTATTTTCTTTAATAATCAAACAAAACATGTTGAAATAATCTAACCTACAGCGTAAGGTATATAAAGTGTATTATCACAGTATTTTAGATTTTGCTCAAAACTGAGCAAAGTTTAAAATACTGTACATAACACCGTTTATATGTATGCTTAAAATAAAGATTCTGAGAAAGATTTGTAATGGAATAATTTGTATTTTCTTATATTAAAAAAATAGTCCATAATAAATGAAATTAGTTTGCAATAGTTTTAGTATGGTACAAACATGGGAATTTCCTTAATTATCCTAAAGTTGCAGGGAATATTAATACAAATTCTAGTTTTTAAAAAATGATAGACATTTCTTTGGTATTGTAATAAAGTTACAACTGTGCATTTGAAGAGAAACTTATATTTCAGTATCCATGATTTCATTATACTACAAGTTGCTTTTAATAATAAGTTGAAATTGGAAGCAAACCATAAACCACATTGAAATGGGGACTGAATTCTGAGACTTAACTATCTGACAAACTGTATCTACATCTTGTTAATTTTGCATATATAAAAAATACATTTAGTAAAATGTATGTGTTATGGACAAAAAAAAAAGCTTTGGGCTACAATTAATGAAAGCCTATGCCCAGAAAATATTTGAGTTTTTAAAAGGCTACAAAATTACTTAAATATTGCAGTATGTGAAAATACTCAAAACCATAAAGTTTGTTCAATTTGTTTATAACTGTTTTTCTTAGTTATATGTATGATGGCAGACAGCTTCTAAGGGAGTAAATGCATTTGTGGTAGATTCCACAAATCTTCCACTAATAAAATGCAAATTACATAACAAGAATTTAGTTATTATCACTGTTTCAGATACTCTGAATAACAATACCCTTGCTTAATATGATAAATAACATTCTAGACAGTATTAATAGAAATTGGGTGCAATAAATAGTTTTCATATTTACTAAAGTGGTCAAAACCTATTAAGTTAAAAAAATTATTAAAGTTTTAGGAATCTCATCTCTATCCAAGAAATTAAAGCAATCTTTCAACTATATACATTATATATTGCTTAGGTCTGACATGCAAAAAACAAGTGCAATTTCATATGATTTTAGTTTTTGCATAAGACAGTGAGCAGTCCTATATGTATGTAGTTTTCTAGACACAAGAGCACTCTGATCTTGCATCTTAATTAAAGAATTAAATGTAATTGAGAAATGAGTCCAGTGAACTGAATCCAAAATTTCCTTGCTATTTTTTTTTTAAATGCTAAGGCATTTTTCTTTACTCTGCAGTCTTTTTGCCTTTTAACAACTGAGAAGATAGTGTGGCAAACTGCAAAAATAATGAACAGGCAATATAGTGTTAGGTAAAGTTAATACAGTACTACACTGAAATATACATTCCATTTTAAAGTTCTGCATTTTTGCAATATTAATGTCAAATCAAATGTGAAAGACATTCCCTGAAAGCTTTTGTAACTGATATGTTTATCAGTTTTAATGCAGAAAAACAGAATAATTGTATTTCTGGAAAAAAATACTGATATCATTTATAAAAGTATAAATTAGTAATTTCTTTCAAAAACTATTTTATTTTGATAACATTATCATAGGAATGTTGCAACAGTTGTAAGGGTGAAAACCAGTCATGAGTCACTTTTTTCAGTGCTGTTATAACTTTGAATGATCACTAAACGAATAGTTGTAAGTCCAGGACAACCAGCACTTCCACAGACAATGCTAGTTCCAAAAGAATTCTCAACCTGAAGATCTGGACCTTTTCCTTGACTATCAAGTATGGAAGTTCAAGATGAATTACAGTAAAATAAACATTTGCAATATGATTGAAAAATTGTTGGTGTCCAAAGAATCCTACGATTGTTGCAAATAAATATTATTTAAGAATTTTATAGCATGAGATAATATTATAATTTTAATCTCTTGTTTCATTGCCTGGAAGAATTTTACTTAAATAATTCATAAACATTGATGTAATAATGATAATATGAAAGGAAAGAGAAGTTATATTTTTTAACACCTGCATAAATAAGTGTTAAAGAAGGGGGTGTGCCTCACTGAGATATTTTAATTTGAAGTCGTTGATATGGTAAGACTGCTTCCATATGAAGCAATTTGTTTTTCTATATACAAGTGCATAATCTATAGAAATAAAAACAAAGAATTAATTTGAGGAACATAATCATACTTTACCTATCAGTGGTTAATGGAATTGCTGGTTTAGGCAACCCTTTCCATCCCATCTTAATACAAGCCTCCAAGAGTTACCTGGAATAAAACTCCACAAATAAAAAGTATACCATATATTACTGTATGGTGAAAGAATAATTAGGATACTTTTTTTTAAAAAAGCCTTAATATTGAAGTGGGAGAAATTTTCAGTAGGGTTTTCATTAGGTCTTGCCTTCTCAGCTGTAATCCATAGCATCAACAGGAACTTTTTAAAAATGTTGCTATTAGGTATGCAATTTTACACGTTCAGTGAACACAAAATTAGAGAATAGAAGTATTAGTTTAGTATCAAGAGTGAAGATGTGAACTCAAGCATTACAATTTACTCTATGTTGAAGAAGCTACTTCTGTGTGTCTGCAATATATTGGAATGTTTCTCAAAAATGAATCTGCCATAGCTGAAAAAGATGTATAAATAAAACAATTTTTTATCCAGTACAGAAATACTGCATACTTTTTGCCCCCCAAGTCTATTGTAGTGAATTATAGTCATTAAAGGTCTTTTAATAAGCCACTGAACAACTCCACCTGCATGGTTGGATGCCTTTTACTTGTTTAAATTAGCTGCAGAAGATTTTTTAGTTTTGTTGCCGACTAAAAATATAGCTTTGAGAGAAATTGCTTTAGCAGAATGTTTGCTTTAGGAAAATTAATGCTTCTTTAAAAACTGTCAGGTTTCAAAAGCAATCCCATTTTCACTTTCTACATTGATAGATATTACAAACACCATGACTTTCCAGAATAATAGCAAAAGAAAGTGTCCTATAAGGACTGTTGCTATTGCTTAAAGAAATAAGAAACACATCACAATATTGATACTTTTATAAAAATGTGTCTGAGCAAGTTAGAGGTTGTTCATCTTCAGCGCAAACCAGACAAACTATTTTAGCATGCTATGTGAATCCAGGCAAAGGCTCTTTTTTTCTCTACACTGCAGTCCTAGCACTTAGATTGATATTCAGGATGATTGGAAAGATGAGAATGTCTTTTTTCAACTTGCTGGATGGATTGAGTAAAAGAGACTGCAGTCTGGAAGTGGCAACCTGAAGCTTGCATCCACCCATGGCCCAGAAGTGTTTGGAGCTAGATAGTTGTCTAGCCAACTATCTTTCTATGTCATAAACAGCCAAGTAATGCTTCTTGCAAACTAGTTTGCAAAATGACTAAGCATATTATCTGAACATTAGATTATGTTACCTATAAAACACTTTCAACTCTAAGTCATGAATACATATTAAAGTTTGCAGGAGACCAGAAATACTTTGTATTCAGACAATACCCGTAAATAATTAGCAAGCTAGAGACATCATTGTTCTTGTCACATGCAGCAGGAGTATATTCTTACAGTGAGATGTGATAATGTAAGACTGGATTCACACATAATGCTAAGCTATAATAGGATGTTTGGTCATTTTGCTTAGCATATTATGTGATTCCAGTAATCAGGTTGGCTTGCTAAAAATTACCATAAATGAATGACACTAACATTTTAGAAGTTCTGCACACCATGAAATTAAATTTGATGACAGTCAGGTTTTCATAGTTGTGGAAACCAATGGCTGCATCATTAATACTATCAAATATAATGAACAGACATTATAAAAATTGTTAGAATTCATACATGGACATAGAATTATTGATCCCAATACATCAAATAGATGTATGAAATATATGAAGATTTGTCCTTATCTGTCCTTAGTTATGACAACTATATCTGTCATTTTGAACTTAAATGAAGTCCTATTGTTTTAGTGAATAATTTTGTTTTCCTCCAGCGTTCCCTTTCCTGCGCACCAAATTCTACATATTCCAATAATAGTAATAAATGCAGAATATATAGAAAGTTTTACTTGAAATAGACGGAGATATTTTTTAATACATGGAAATGATAACATTGGATGTATGAGTTTGTGTGTCACCATAACATTATTTTGAAACCAGTACCTTAAGCTTCGATATATTGCTTGAGTGATATATCATGTTTGTTCATTTTTCATGCTTCTACAGTATGCTTTAACAAGAATTTCCAGAAGCAGCCTAGGGAAGAACTTTGGTGTTGCATCGAAAATTGAAGACCATAGAAGAGACTCTCATTATCACAGGCTTCTTTCAGTAAAGTAATTTATGTGTCATGTGGGAGGGTGGTGGAGAAAAGATAGTAGTTGTAATGTTACTTGATTTGTTATGTATGGTTTGATGTAGTTTGTTAACTTAACCTGCAGAGAAAAGAGATTGAGACTGACAGATCAAAACATATGCAGAGATATAGAACTTAATTGTAAGCAGGAATAATACAAAGTAAAATGCAGCGTATAGCATGTGAAAGTTTTACTGAATATCAGAGCTTAAAATGAGTATGCTTTTTCATGCAGTATTACATTTCTAGGCACTTGTTTCTTCAATCAAACTTTTTGTACTCCTGAAAAACGTTTTGTTCTAATCATGGATATACATATATCTTTTCCTGAACAAATACATCTAAAACTGCAGTTTGTATACATAATTCCATATCTGTCAGCTGAAAAGTGACTATTTAACGATCATGAACGCAGCCCCGGAAACGTGGATCTGTTTCACTTTTAATACTTACTATATGCCATAAAATGGATTTTTAAAAACACTGTCCTATATTTTCTTGTTTTGTCCAATGCCATCCTGGACCTTGGGGTTTTTTTAATCAGTTATTTCCAAGTTTGTATTTCCAAGTTTGATTTTTAGATTAATGGGTCATGTTTTGTATAGCAATATTTGATGCACTGAGTTGCGATTATACATATATCTGTTGCTACATAATGTTTTTCTAACTTCAAGATGCTTTGGCGTGAACAGTTTACATGGTTGGTTTATTCAGCTATTTTCCTGAAAATTGTTTAAATAGAAAGGCAAGTTATATGTTCATAAAATAAAGGTATCATGTAGGCTGCCATAACAGAAACTCAATACAAATTGTGTTAAATATTTGTCTTGGATAATATGATGTCTAGCTCTTTCTTTTTGTTTCTTTTTTTTTCAGATCAACAAAAATGGGAAGCAGTAGATTCTGGTTTACTTCTAGAAATGTCAGTGGAACTGGTTAAGACCAAAATCTGAAGTTTTATCTTCGTTTGCCCATCACCAGGTGTGCACTGACAGAGGCTACCATAAAACTATTTTGAGTATGAACATCTTTTAAAATGGTATAATATATATATATAAAAGTATTGTTTTGTTACATAGTTTTAAATAGTAGTTGCTACTGTATTATTCATTTTACAGTTGTGAAAGAACGAATGTGAATAATGTGTACTGAAGCTGAAAATAGACATTGCTCAAATTTTTTTCAGCTGGTCTTTGAGAAGTGTAATATTTGAGCAACAATATTAAATACTGTCTGCATTGCTCAGCCTGTACATCCACAATTGAATTAGCAATATTTGACAACTACAAATAATAAGCTAGTATTTAAATTATTTAGAAATTTACCCTAGGGATAACAGAATCAAAAGCAGCTGGGCTTCAAAACACTATGCACATTGTTCATCATTTACATGAAAACTTTCCTGATAATCTTTTTCTGCACTGCTCCTCATATATATTTTCTCACTCTCTACCAAAAAAAACCTCACCCCCTACTGCTTTTGAAAACCAATCATTTTTTTGTGGTATTATTCAATAATGTAATTTTAAGGGAAGATCAGTTTTCACTTCAGATAATTCATATGTGCACACCTCTTTCAATCCAGGCCACCAAAATCCTTTTGTTTTGTTTTTAAAAGAACCTATAATTCTGAATTTTATTATGACTTGAATTCACATAATTAATTCATAATTAATTCATTCATAATCAATTAAGTTTAAAGCAGCAGGCAGCAAGCGCTATTTTCCTTTCTCTCATGGGTTGAATAAATGTATATCTTTTGGAGATCACAGGCTGCATGATTTCAGATGGTAAGTCACATCCAGCCCACAGACCAATGATGGCTAACCTTTTTTGGTTCCCGTGCCAAAACCAGGGGGTATGCAGGGGGATCGTGTATGGGCGTGCCACACCAATAATGCCATGTGTGCAACCAGTGCACGTGCTTGAGCGACTAGCAAGCGCCCCCCCCCCTGCTTTTGACACAGTTTTTTCACCCTCCCCAGGCTCCAGAGGCTTTCTAAAAGCCTGGGGAGGGTGAAAACAGCACTCCCCCTGGATGCCCTCTGGAGGCTTCAGGAGCTTAAGGACTACCTGTAAAATGCTTCCTTTTTCATCTGAACCTGAGGCTCTTATATGTACCATATTATTAATATTATGGAACCTATACTTCATAGTTCCAAGATGCAATGAATGTAAGACATATGTGTCCTGTGAACTTTTGTAGTTATTCTTGAAAAAATGAACATTTGTTGGTATATGCTGTGCACTGGGGAAAAGAAAGCAGACTTAAACCAATAGGGTCAATTCCCTATTAAGCCTTTGTAGGATATGCTATAGTGGGAAGAATGGATTGGTGAAAATCACTGTCCCTTTTTCTCCAACAAAATTCTGCTGAACCATTAGTTGAAGCCAATTAATATAAAGGACAAGAGAGATAGTAAGAAAGAAGAGTTTAATTTATTACACTCAATTGAATTCAGATGGGCTTGAAGATCAATATTAAGTATGGACAGGAAAGATATGTTGGGGGCAGCCATTTTACAAAATGGGAATGTAGAGTCTGAGAGGCAAGGGTTCTGTTGGCCATCACAATCTAAGATGCATTTATTTTTAAGAATTTGAAGATTAACTAATGGGAAAATAGAGAGCAATACAAGATATCCATTCTTTCCTGCTCCATAATGCAATTCTGTAAAATCTCTTGCATTTTATTGTTTTTCTTTCTCCGCTTCTCCGCAGGTTTTTTAGTGTTCGTTAATCTAGAATTTTACTTATTAGTTCTACATCTTTATATACTTTATTAGTTAAATAGGCATTAGTGTTAATAAGAATAGTTACAAGGCTAGCTTTTTTAAAAATATCACTTTTATTATGATTGTATTGCTAATTTGAGTAGAATTATAATTTAAAAAATGAGATTCTAAAGTTCAGTCTAATTGAATTAAATATGGAAATTTACAGAGCAACATATATACCAATATTATTAATTCGGTTAAGACTCAGTTGTCTTAGAAAGTAGGCCTTTTATTGCTTTAAGACAGGTATCAGTTACTTTTTTATGGTTGAAAATGTTCAATGTTCTTCCCTCCCTTAGCATATCAGTTATAATACTGAATTGTTTAAGATATGACAAATTTGTCCTTGATAAATATAAATTGTATATCAAACTTTTTTACCAATAAATAACCCCATCCTCCTGTACTTCAGTTTTTAGAATGATTTCAGACTTTTCTGGTGGCCAATTGTTAAGCAATCAATAGTCTCTTGTGGACCTGATATTTTTTCTTCCTTAAATGCCATTTCTTCCTCATCATTTTTGAGTTAAAAATAATTATTACTGTATAGCTGCAGATTTATGAGTCATAGCATTAAAACACGTTTATAAAGAATTCATCAGTTATATTTGCAAAGTGATAAATAAAACTTCCATAACCTCTTTAATTGCAATTAGAGTAAATCTGAAAGATTAGGAGTATTAGGAGCCGAGGTGGCACAGTGGTTAGGGTGCAGTACTGCAGGCCACTTCAGCTGACTGTTATCTGCAGTTCAGCGGTTCAAATCTCACCCGCTCAAGGTTGACTCAGCCTTCCATCCTTCCGAGGTGGGTGAAATGAGGACCAAGACTGTGGGGGCAATTTGCTGACTCAATTTGCTAAAAATCTGTAAACCGCTTAGAGAGGGCTGAAAGCCCTATGAAGCGGTATATAAGTCTAATTAATAAATAAAATAAATAAATATTCATGTACTTAAAAGTCAATATCTGCCTACCTAAGACCAAATAAAATTAGCTATTCATATCTTAAACTATTTAGCTAAAGTGTTGAATATTTGGATATTTGTGAGAACACCTAAAATAATTCATTTTTATAACATTGGATTTTAAAATATGCATTCTTTAGAACACTTTTTCCTTTAAAAATCATGTATATTTTAAAAGAATTACTGCAATTACTAAACAAAGGCTATTATACAAAAAGAAGATATTTTACATTGATTATATACTTGCTACATAGCAGTAGCAACAGCTAGCAAACACTTCATTTGGATCACATAGTAAATTAATTAAGTCACTATATGAAAAAGCATTGCACTTTTTATTTCTGCCATACCTTTTCCTCTAAACATTTCTGTGAATATTTGAAAGCCCTATTGAACAATATGAGATGGGTTATAATTTTATTTTCCTTAACAGTCCACTTAACTTGTTCAAGAGGAAACCTGCTTTGCAAGGAGAAAAGTGGGAATGATGAACTTACTGAACTCAAGTTTATTGTAGGATCTAAACCTGTGAATTGGTATACATGAGTATAACAAAACTCTATCCACTGCAAAATCAGTGAGAGGCAAAAAGAGACATAAATATTTACCGTATTTTTCGGAGTATAAGACGCAGTGGAGTATAAGACGTTTTGAAGAGGCAAATTAAAAGGGGGGGGTCGCACTCTGCAAAGCTCCCAAAAAGGGAGGTTTTTTTGTGAAAAATGGGCCTGTTTTTTTTCTCCCAGAAAAGGCATGAAAGGCTTTTAGGGGGCTTGTAGAGCGTTCCTGGGAGGTGGCCCCCGAAAAAACGAGCAAAAAACAGCCTGTTTTTTGCAAAAATGGGCCCGGTTTTTGTAAAAAAAAAAAAAAAAATGCATGCATAGCCTTTAGGAAGCTTATAGAATACTCCGGGGGGGGGGGCAAAATTGAGCAAAAAAATGGCCTGTTTTTCACTCATTTCTGCCCTTCCCAGCCCCCGGGAGCTCTCTGAAAGCCTTCTACAGGCTCTGCACGGCAATTTTGGTGAAGGAAGTGGGGCTTCAGGAGACAAAAAATGCTGTATTCAGTGTATAAGACACACCAAGATTTTCAGCCTCTTTTTTGAGGGAAAAGGGTATGTTTTATACTCTGAAAAATATGGTAATCCCAACTCTGTAGCACCATGCCCATGCAAATGAAAGCTCCATAAATTTCCAGAACAGATTTTGATGTCAAAAGGGAAGGGAAAGAGAGAAAGCGGAAAAAAATCCATTACACTCCATTGCTTGAAATTTGTGTTTACAGAAGTATTGGAGTCAATATTATGTTTGTAGTAGAGACCCAAATAGACATAAAAGTTGGGGAACTTTCTAGCAACTAACAGAAAGCAAATACTGGATTATTCAAAGATGTAGAGATCGAGAAATTATTTTGACCAGCTGCTCAAAATTCAGGAACACTGGTTAAAAATACAAAATTGACTGTTGGAACATCAGCAATTCAAATCAAAATTCAAAGTAACATTCAAAATAAAATGTCTAACTAAGAAAGTAAATAGAAGTCCAAGGCTGGATTTACTGCTCTTGCCCAACAGTCTTAGTAAGCATTACAGCTTAAACTACAGGCATATATGTAATTCCTTACTTTTCCCTGGCTCCCTTCCTTTTCTCTGATTAAGTATTTGCAAGTTGAGGGACCAACTTTCTTGTCTGTCTAGACAATTTGCTGATCCAGATGGTGGGCAGAGTTTAATTTTACTGACCTAATAAGGATAATTCATCAGGTTTTTTTCTTAGCAGACTTCTTTGCAATCTCCCTCAGCCTCCTTCAACCCCTACCTGTCCTTCTTTCAAAGCTACCTTTATGCACTCTGCAAACACTGCTGTTGGTTGCTCTCAGGGAGGTTGGTTTTTAACTTCACTTTAACCCCAACTCAGGATTTACACAACCCTTTTTGATAGGTTTCTTAGGCTTCAAATCTAACATGGGGTAAGAAGGGACCAGCCATACTTGTTTCTTGATTTCTCTGATAATGTCTTGCCTGACTAAGCCATATAACCCAGAGGAAGTATCTTTACTATCTATTTTCTGGCTCTTAACACATCTTAGTGAAGAATGGTTCTTCTATTCTAGCTTATTAGCTAGCTTATTCTGCAGATAACCAATTTTAATATATATAAAATACATCCTTAAGAGAGAGAAAAGGAAAAGAAAAAAATCAGCTCTGAAAAATGAAGATTCAATTTTTTAAAACTAAAATAAAATTGAAGTTAATCAGGAAGAAAAATGTTAGGTTAATTTGTGTTTTTTACAAGAAACTACCTTTTTCAGGGAAGTAAAACAGTTTTTTATCATTTTTAATATATGTTTTAAGACACAGGTGTCAAACTCACCACATCACCTTGCTGTAATGTGATGTTTTCCCATTTACGGGGATGGGATGGGTGTGGCCTGCACATGACGCATCCTGCCTGCAGGCCACCAGTTTGTACCTCCTGTTTTAAGATATTGGACATTTTAAAAATTGATTTGCCAATTTGAAGGACTGTACAAAATTCTGTGAACAAACTAAGCTTTATTCAGCTTAATATGGCATCTTCTATGCTTATATTTGTCTTTTTTGAAACTACCGTATTTTCACAACCATAAGCCGCACTGAAAATCCTAAAATTTGATCCAAAATCGGCAGTGCGGCTTATAACCCGGTGCGCTTTATATGTGGAAAAAGATCTCCCAGCTGCTTTGCTCCTCGCGACTGCAATAGATGTCCAGAAGCGGCTTTTGGGGCTAATGGGGATTGGATTTCCAGCTCGATAGCCCCTGTCGCTTCTGGACGTCTATTGCAGTTGTGAGGAGCCGAGGAGAGTGTGGAGAAGAGCGCGCGACGGTTCTTGGCGCTCCGGGAAGCGGGAGAGGCGCGCGGTTTGGTTTCTCCTCCCTGGACGTCGCAGCAGCAGCCCCAAGCGCACCGATCCCTGTGTTTTTCGCATCGGGGCATGCTCTTGCAGCACACCCCGATGCGAAAAACACAGAGATCGGTGCGCTTGGGGCTGCTGCTGCGACGTCCAGGGAGGAGAAACCAAACCGCGCGCCTCTCCCGCTTCCCGGAGCGCCAAGAACCGTCGCGCGCTCTTCTCCACACTCTCCTCGGCTCCTCACAACTGCAATAGACGTCCAGAAGCGACAGGGGCTATCGAGCTGGAAATCCAATCCCCATTAGCCCCAAAAGCCGCTTCTGGACATCTGTTGCAGTCGCGAGGAGCGGCACGAAGGTTCTTGGCGCTCCAGGAAGCTCCGAAAGCAGCTGGGAGAGGCGCGCGGTTTGGTTTCTCCTCCCTGGACGTCGCAGCAGCAGCCCCAAACTCACCGATCTAAGTGTTTTTCGCATCGGGGTGTGCTGCAAGAGCATGCCCCGATGCGAAAAACACAGAGATCGGTGCGCTTGGGGCTGCTGCTGCGACGTCCAGGGAGGAGAAACCAAGCCGTGCACCTCTCCCAGCTGCTTTCGGGGCTTCCTGGAGCGCCAAGAACCTTCGTACCGCTCCTCGCGACTGCAACAGATGTCCAGAAGCGTCGGGAAACGTGCGGCTTATAACCCGGTGCGCTTTATATGTGGAAAAAGTTTGAAAAATTAACGTTAATTGATACTGCGGCTTATAATCCGGTGCGGCTTTTGGTCGTGAAAATACGGTATATGTCAGTTATTCCAATCTATTTCAGTGGCCTTGCTATCTGTGATCCCATTTTAATTTTACCTATCAGGGTGATTAAAATTAAAGCAATTGCACAGTACCTATAGTACTAATACTGAGGTTTAGGTAATTTGGATATAAGATATCTAAATAATTAGCTAATAAATATTAGGCCATTTTCATAAGTTAAAACATTGCATGTAAAAAAACTTAGTGAATAGTTTATAACTTCAGAATATACCTGGAGGATCTGCATGTGTGAATACTGTCATAATATTTTTTTAAAAAATTATTCAGGATAAGATGTTAAAGAAGCAGCTTGGTTAAAAAATTTCTGATTTGCAAATAATAAGAATGGTTTGGATTGCCTGTTATGCTTTTATTTTTATATAAAGTTTGGGTTTTTTCCTATTTTTACAGATTGTTGCTTTTATATAAGACTTCTAATTCTCTTGCAACTTTATATGAAGAAGAGAGATGTAAAAAGTAAAATTAATAATATAAACATGAGACCATTCAAACATGCAGACCTTCTTTCTATTCTGTAGTATTACTTCCTTATTGCTGTATCTTATAGCATTCATTTTTCACAATGCTATGATTCAGACAACAATCCTTTGGAAGTATATATTAGCCAAATTGAAGTTTGATTCTAAACTTTCATGAAACAGATAAATTACTTCAAAAACCTATAAAGCAGTATGAGGTACTTCAGAGTACATGTGGATCTGTCCATCCTGAGCAGTGAATTTTGAGCTGTAATAAATAGTCTAAAAAGCGCCTATATATATTACATTAGACCAGCTGAACCTAATTTTATATATGCTTTATTCAAAAGCATCACATAGCAAGTAAACTTCAAAATTAAGTGTAGTTACAAATAGTTGTTTCTTATTTTTTTTTCCAGTCCCCTTTTGCTTTCTTTAACGACCACATGAAACTTGAGAAGCCATCTAAAGCTAAATCATTTAGTGGAGTTGGGCAGTTCCCAAGTGTCCAACAAGAAGGCCTGGTTTAGGCTGCGATGGCCACTGTCATTCCTGGTGATTTGTCAGAAGTAAGAGATACCCAGAAAGTCCCTTCAGGGAAACGTAAGCGTGGTGAATCCAAACCAAGAAAAAACTTTCCTTGCCAACTGTGTGACAAGGCCTTTAACAGTGTTGAGAAATTAAAGGTTCACTCATACTCTCACACAGGAGAGAGGCCCTACAAGTGCACACAACAAGACTGCACCAAGGCCTTTGTTTCTAAGTACAAATTACTAAGGTATTAAACTCTATTTATTTTTCAGATTATATTATATGTTGGCCATTTTAATATATATCTGTGTACACTCAGCTGACTTTTCTCAGAGGAAATGTTAATTTAGACATCAAATTGTACAATTATAAACTACAGTGCTTAATATTATAAACAAATCTGAATATTGTGTGTCTGTTTTTGAAGAGACAAGTTTAAATCTTTTCAGTTATATAAAGTTGTTACAAAGAAGTGAATAGACTGAGCACTTTGGGTATGGCTATAATAAGTAATACTACATAATAAAATGTTAATGTAACTTAAAATAATTAAAGTAGCAGTTGAATAAATTAGCTTATAATGTGTGTTGCTACATTTTAGTATGATATGTATTGTCTGTAGTGACATTTCATGTAAATTTCTTTCAAAAATATTAAGTATTTAGGTACCTTAAAAATGAGCATATGTAGCTTCTGGTGAAAATAAATACTTACAGAATATATCTGTGTTTAAAGGCATATGGCTACTCATTCTCCTGAGAAAACCCACAAGTGTAACTATTGTGAGAAAATGTTTCATCGAAAAGATCATCTAAAGAATCACCTACATACACATAATCCCAATAAAGAGGCCTTTAAGTGTGAAGAATGTGGAAAGAACTACAATACGAAGCTTGGATTTAAGCGTCACCTGGCTTTGCATGCTGCAACAAGTGGTGATCTCAATTGTAAAGTATGTTTGCAGACATTTGAAAGCACAGGCGTACTGCTGGAGCACCTAAAAACACATGCAGGCAAATCATCAGGTGGAGTGAAGGAGAAAAAACACCAGTGTGAACATTGTGATCGACGGTTTTACACCCGAAAGGATGTCCGAAGACACATGGTAGTACACACTGGAAGAAAGGACTTCCTCTGTCAGTATTGTGCACAGAGATTTGGCCGGAAGGATCATCTAACACGGCATATGAAGAAAAGTCATAATCAAGAACTTTTGAAGGTCAAAACAGAGCCAATGGACCTTCTTGACCCATTTACTTGCAATGTTTCTGTGCCTATAAAGGATGAGCTGCTTCCAGTGATGTCTTTATCTTCCACTGAACTGACATCAAAGCCATTTACAAACACTCTACAATTAAATCTATACAACACACAACTTCAGTCTATGCAGAGTTCAACATCTGCACACCAAATGGTTGCCGCATCATTACCTTTAGGAATGCCTTGTCCAATAGATATGGAATCAATTCACACTTCTCACCAACTTTCTTTAAAATATCCACTCAGTTCTACCTCATATACAGTTTCTATGACTGAGAAAGACCAGCCATTGAAAGGGGAAATGGAAAGTTACTTAATGGAACTGCAAAGTGGTATGCCTTCTTCATCCCAAGATTCTCGAGGATCATCATCTAAGTTAGGGTTGGATCCTCAAGTAGGTCCACTAGATGATGGATCTGGGGATGTTTCTCTTTCCAAAAGTTCTGTTTCTATAAGTGAACCTCTAAATACCCCATCACTGGACTTCTCTCAGTTATTCAATTTTATACCAGTAAATGGACCTCCTTTTAATCCTTCTGTTTCTGTGGGAAATCTTGGAATGAGTTACTCACAAGAGGAGGCACACTCATCTATGACTCAGCTTCCTCCACAGGCACAAGACCTTCAAGACCCTGGTATTAATCTTGGGTCTCTTCACTCATTGTCTGCAGCTTTCACTAGCAGTCTAAACACAACCACAACTCTACCACGTTTTCATCAAGCGTTCCAATAACATGCGAAAATGGCCTTGTGACAAATCTGTAGAAAGCCTTAGATGACTTTAAATACTTTAGTGCCTACTATGTCATTTGTAAATCTACTTTTGTACAGTACCAGTCTCATTAAGCCAGTATAAAATTCAAATTAACTTTTAAAATAGTTTGAATGTGTTTGTTCACAGTTGTTTACTCTGGTTGTTAAAACAATCTGTATCCTCACTGCCAATAGATCCACAATTTTTAAAAAGTCTATGGAAAAGATATTTCCAGAATGTTATGGATCTCTTATTTTAAAGCTTCATTGAGATTTGATAATTTTATAGTAATTTAAAATCTGATAATTTTAAAAAAGAAAAAACATTAAAAATTCAGTTTCATGAAAAATTACAATTGAAACAATGAATTATAAATGAGTACATTTGTTACCAGTATGAAAAATTGTTAAGCTTTTTACATATAGATTTCTAAGAAGGTCTGAAGGACCTATTATTTTTTCTTAAATAATTTCACAATTAAAGGTGTAAATGTATTGCTTCATTTAAGTGCAATTACAAAGAAGTATGATTTGGCAAAAAAAAAAGTATGCCTTATTGGCAAATCTAACTAGAGACAAAATTCAGAGCCTACCTTGAAATATAAATATTTTTATTTCATCATTCTGTAAATAGCTGTCATTTGCTATTCTCATTTAAAAAATGAGTCAAAAGCCACCGAAAGGTTTTACATGTTGATTTCAATTTAAAGTTAGAAAATGAATGTAAATCCACAAATACGTTTTTCCATAATTACATTGGAGCTAATCACTTTTGAATTGTATTTCATGACATATATGTCCCCTGTGCAAGACCTTTGATAGTAATCTTCCTTACCACACCTGGGTATTTGGCTAGTGATTTTTTTTCAATGCCAAGAATTTAAAACAGGACTCTGAGGAGTGAAGTAAAAGCATATTGCTTATGCCACTTTTACTTAATATTCAAGGTATTTAGAAAAACTAATAGCAAAACAGCTATTCATGCTGTGTGTCAAATTGCTATTTCTTTTCAAAACACATTCTTATATTCCCAATAACCAAAAGAAAGAAAAACTGTGATATAAAAATGGAAAATGTACTTTTGCTGTAATTTGGAAACATATTCATTTATACCTTTAGACTTTTAAATCATATAATTATGTCTATTCATTAGTGTGGTTAAATACATGAGTTTTAAGTAGTTAAAGGAAATATATTTAACAGAAACAAAGTTGCTCCCATTAAGGAGCTTTGGCTCCCAATATTTGTATCATAAGTTCCTACTTTATCGTAGGAACAATATGCAGGTATGATTTTACTATTTTATACTGATGTATTTAAATTTTATTACTGAATAGTAACTTTTTATAAGTGTTTTGTTCCAAAGGCATTAAAATAAGGATGTATTAATAAGGAAACCACCTTTTCAAATTTTGTAAGCTGCTCCAATATGCTGTGAGAATACTTTCTCAAAGTAGTCATTAGCTCTGCTGCATGATTGCTTCTTTTAGTTTCTATGAAACAGATTGCTAAAATGTATCTTTAATGGAATGATTTGTTCAATATTGCTTTTCAGGCTTTTAGCACCATTATTTTAATCCCAGGGGTTGGGGGATTTCAGAAAGGAAAAGTCTTTGTCTTTTCAAAGGACTCATATTCTACAAGAAATGGAAATGTCCTTATGTGCCTTTTTTGTAGATAGTGGATTACTTTCAACCCTTAAAAACTGA
This sequence comes from Thamnophis sirtalis, assembly GCF_051295495.1. Lineage (NCBI taxonomy): Eukaryota > Metazoa > Chordata > Lepidosauria > Squamata > Natricidae > Thamnophis > Thamnophis sirtalis. The sequence continues at coordinate 139,077,558 of NW_028261382.1, forward strand.
ATTGGCTTTAGCTTCATTGTCTTTATCCCAGATTTTTTTCATTACTCATAATTGTGTTCCTAAGAAAATACTGTCATTAGACAGATAATTAAAACAAAATTTCACTCATTAAAGAAGTGAAATAAACCAATTTTAGTTTCAGTTTTTCGTATTTACCACTACATTACTTATAATTTTTGACAGGGTTGGTATGTATAAATCATGTTATAACAATGTTATCTGTTTTCAGTATTAGTTGCTGGTTACCTTGTTTTTTAAAAAACAAGAACTAGTTTTTCCAGTAATCCTTGATCCATGTTAAAGGTCCATATTGTTATGGCAGCTCTTTCAGGTTCTAAAATGGGATTAATTAGAGAACAGGTGCATTTCAAATTAGCAATAGAATTTCAGACAAGATATTGAACCTCATTCAGTTAGTACTTTGCTAAATGGCTACACCTTGTGTGACTGTCACTGAAGATGTATGAAAATATGGAAGCAGAATGACAGTGTGGGCTTTATTTACACACTAGTGCTTTATGACTACCATTTAAGCAGAGACATTTGGCAATTTTAAAATTTCAATTTTAAAGCCTATTTTATAATCACCAGGTTAACTCTTAAGAATGAAGTGTTGTGTGTGCTGGCTGCTCATGCACCACACTTTGTATGCTATGGATTTAAAAATATTATATGTGTGTGTGTGTGTGTGTGTATACACATAATTATATATATATATATATATATATATATATATATATATATATATATAAATTTGCTTATGTTTTATTGGTAGTGAATTGTGGAATAGAGTGATTTATTCATTTGACAGTAGAGGTTTCCAAAAACCATATACTGACTAAAACATGAGCCAGACCTGATTGCTTTATTAAGCTAATAATGAATGTTAAGAGTACATATTTTCAGGATTTTACCTAGTGAGCTCTTTATGTATTTTACGCTGTGTGTGTGCATGTGTGTGTGTTTTAAACTAAACCTCGATCAATTTCTGTATTACACATAATACAAGATATAGCACTTTCAAAACAAAAATATAAATCTTATAAAAATTTCTTGCAGGTTATGCTTTCTGCTTTTTTTAAAAAATATTACTTTTCAAGTGCCATTAGATGACATATGCAGGCCTTTGGTAAAATGCTTTGGGTACAATATGGAAACAGTGTAACTATTAACAGGTACATCATAAAGTATTCTTTTTTATCAATTTGCTCTATTGCACAGAACTAGAGTGTCTTTTTAAAGAGTTTTATAGTAGACTCCTAGGTTTACAAGTTTAAACATGTCTTTTACTGCCATTTAATATCAGTCCAATAATTGAGTGGTTAACCATATTTAGGTGTATACATAGAACTTGGAGGTTGCAGTCATGTGCCCACAATTGTTAACGAAATCCCATACAATTCAATGGGAATGACATTAAGCATAGGGCTTTGACTAACAGGTCGCCCTGTACATTTTATTTGGAATACCTTTTAAATTTAGTGAAATGTATTCTATGCATTGTTCATAGAAGAGAAATCTTCAGAATATTAATAAACAGAATTTCAAAGTGTGATATCCTGCCATGCAATGCTGTTGTTAAAATTCAACATACGTTGATCTTATGCCTATTAATATAAAGAAAAGAATGAAGCTCTTAATTATTTGTCTCATACACTGGTTGATCAGGTTAAAATAATGTGCCTCTAAGTACAAAGATCTCTACATTTACATTAAATGTAAATGAATGACAGCTGCCTATCAACATCATACCAGTATACAGTAAGTTAACCACCCATTTGAAATTAGAGATCATTTAAAGTAAGTCATGTTGATTAACATACCCTTCACCTTTATAAAGGTGCCCACGTGTTGGAAGTCCTTGACTTTCAATAAGTATTTAACCTAATTAACATAGAACTATTGTTAACTGCATGCAAAAGATTCTTCAATATCCTCATCAGTGGTACAATTGAACCAGAATGAATGTTTTATCTTCTCAGAAACACTCCTACAAATATAGTGGATCATGCTGCTAATATAACTTGGGATACAACTCCTCTCATGGTGCTACAGATCTCCCTGTCTCATTTAGACTGATGTATTTTTATTCATAGAGAAAGGCCTATACTAGATTTATAGATGTATATTTTTATACTGTGACTTAATTTGTCATTAATGAATTTTGTATACCACAATTTTTTCATATACACTTGCAAAAGGTAAAAACTTGGGACATATATGCCCAAATAAACCTATCACCCAAACTAAACAGAATGGGGCTTTTAAATATGGTGTGAAGTGAAGAACATACTTGTTTATAAAAGCTCTTAAATATTGACAGACTGGGAATTAACATGAAAAGGATGACATCTGAAACAAGCTTGGATTGCTGAAACTATATTTTTAGATAGAAATGTTTGAACTTGTGTGCTAAAAAGTTTCAGTGATACAGATTTTGAGTCAAAATAGAAAAAAGCATTCCAGACTGAATTTGTGTATTTCATTTAAAATTACTATCTTGTGATATGGAAACTTGTGTTGCTTATCATGTATATGTACTTTACAATGTATTCACAAACTACTGTTGTATTTGTATAAAATATAGACAAAAGATTGCATATATATTTTTGTGTATAAGCTCTGTAAAATAGCTATCACATTATGAAGCTGCAGCAAAAATTCATTTTAGACATTCATATCCAAAGAAACAGACTATTTATTGTCCACATACCCTGATAAAAATATAACTTGCTGCTATTAAACAATAGTACTGCAGCTTCTTGCAGCCTACAGTGTTATGTTTGCTGTACAAAAAAGTATGTGAACTCCACAAAATATCAATAAAACTACAAATGGTTTTAGTTATGTACAAAATATGCCTGTATTTAAACTGCTGTATGTTGTTTATCTATTGTTGCGGTAACTACTAATGTCTTTGAGTTACTTTTTAAATTTGTGGATAACTGTCAGTTTTACTGTTTGAAAGAAGAATGATAAATAGCATCACTGCATCATTTGACCTGAGAATAAGGAGAACTGCTGGATAAAATGCATACCCCACATTAGAAATTTCTGCATGAGAGAGAAAAAAAGTCACCAGAGGTTTTTCCTAATGAGGAATGTATAGTTTGCCACTAATTACACTGTATCTTAGAACACCTTAAAGATTATCCTGGATTTTGTTTTGGGGGCGGGGTTTGGGGGGGTGTCTTTGAATCAGTTTTTAATTCCTAGAGATTGCCTCGACTAGTTGCTGCAGTTTTGTTGGCAACGTTTTTAAGAAATGTCTTGCCACAGCTGCTTTCTAGGGCTGAGAGAAAATGACCATCTTGTACCTAAGATGGAACTGGAATTCACAGTCTCTGAGTTCCTAGCTTGATGTTTCAACCTCTACCCCAGTGGTTCTCAACCTGTGGGTCAGGACCTCTTTGGGGGTCGAACGTCCCTTTCACAGGGGTCACCTAAGATCATTGGAAAACACATATTTTCGAAAAAATACAGAAAACATAAAATAATTTTATGGTTGGGGGTCACCACAACATGAACTATATTAAAGGGTCGCGGTGTTAGGAAGGTTGAGACCCACTGCTCTACACCAAATTGGCTCTGCTGTTGTTTGCCCACCTAAAAATGCTTTCACTTTTCTCCCATGATTCCAAAACACAAAATTTAATAAAACCTTATAAAAGAATATGCAGTTACTGTTGAAGACAACATTGTGAGGTGTTCCAGATTTATAAGTCCAGGATTATTTGTTTTTGTATCTTGAGAATCTTAATGAAATGTGTATCATGTTTCTGAAAGACTTCGACTTTTAGTGTTTCCTCCATAAAAAATGGAAGATTTATCCATGCTTAGGAGGAGGAGAGTTCAGAAAGAAAACTGGCTGCTTTGTGCTGCCTTAAGCCCTTAAACTGTGCAGCCCTGAATGAAAATGTTTCAGTGAAAAATCCCAATTAAAACAATATCGCCACTACGTCGGCTACTAAAAAGTATTCCTTTTGAAAGATGGGAAACAAGAATATGAGAAGGGAACCATCAATTGTTTCCCACAAAATGCTACATACACCTAAAACAAACTTTGTACAATCTACTATGTATAAACCCATTCAAATAAAAATAGACTAACCTTGATATTTGCAAATTACATAGATAACAAGTACAATCTTATTATAGAAAGAATGGTCCCAATATTTTTAAAGGATTAGATTGAAGAGCAAGCTCATATTTCTGTGAAATTGAAATATGTGAAATCCATGGTCATAGATATTGTATAATACTATGAGTGCTTCCATTTCTAATATTAGTGGTCAAGCTAGCAATTTGAAAGTATTATGTTAATTACTATGTGAATCTATTTTCCTCTAAATTTCAATAGTGAAACAAATGCCCTGTTATACAGTACCTGAATAAATCATTGTGCAAATACAAGGTTTAGACTAGAGCCGAGGTGGCGCAGTGGTTAAATGCAGCACTGCAGGCTACTTCAGCTGACTGCAGTTCTGCAGTTCGGCTGTTCAAATCTCACTGGCTCAGGGTTGACTCAGCCTTCCATCCTTCCGAGGTGGGTAAAATGAGGACCCGGATTGTTGTTGGGGGCAATATGCTGACTCTGTAAACCGCTTAGAGAGGGCTGAAAGCCCTATGAAGCGGTATATAAGTCTAACTGCTATTGCTATTGCTATTGGAAGATTCAATTTATTCAGGTTTCTCACAACATTACCAATTCTAGTAAGCTGAAGAGTTGAACAATTTCCAGTAGCCAAATCCTCTAAAGCTATGTTTCCCAACATTGGCCATTTTCAGATATGTGGAGGTCTCCCAGAATTTTTAATGGTCATGCTGGCTATGGAATACTGGGAGTTCACACAGCCAAGATTAGGAAACACTTATGTAAAGTCAATGGTGAAAAATAGTATTGAAGCTCAAGATCCAGAGAATTGTACTCTACTTGTGTTCTGAAAGTGTAACTGAATTATATTGCAAATAGGAATTCTTTCCTAAAGCTTTATACTTCATAGAGTCTATCACAAGTTATTCAGATCCACTCAGTTTTTTTAATTGACACCATTTCATATCAACATTGGAAACAGGAAATATGAGGTGAGTGAATCTAGCAAAATGGTTGTTTCATAAGAGTACACTTCATTGATAATAACCTGCTAATCCTTTTTTGATATGGGAACAATAAAATAGTTGGTGATTCGTAGGTTAGGTTTTTCCTCTTCACTTTGCATTGGAAATTTGAAGAAGATATAAGATTTGTGATTCCCTCACAAATAACATTTATTTAGAATTTATTTAGCCACCCATCTTAATGATATGGCTCTGGGAGCCTACATGATTAAAAATAGAAACTACCAACATAATTCAACATTAAAACAAAAACAAAAAACAGGAAAGAGTGCAGTCTACACTTACACCAGCCAATTAATTGACTCTGCACTTCTATGGACCCACCCCCCCAAGCTGATGGCAAAACCCAAAATTTGAGGAACTTTCAGAAGTCCAACAGGGTTTGGTCCAATCTTACCTTGGATAGGGATGATGTTCCAGAAGGTGGGTGCCAGGCCAGAAAAGCATCTCTTCCTGGGTCTCATCAAACGGCTCCTTGAACCATAACATTCCTCTTCTGCCAGACCTGATGGGATGAGTAGATGTAATTGGGGAGAGAACTTCTTTCAAATAACCTGACTCCTTGCCATATAGGGTCTTGAAGGTTATAACTAGTGCCTTAAATTATATCCAGAATCAAACTGGCAACTAATGCAGCTTATGGAACTGAACGGTAAGATATGCATACATGTGCCTTGGTCACATATAATGGCCCCTACTGCTGAATTGGACATCAGCTGAAGCTTCCGGACACTTCAAGAACATTCCCATGGTATGAATGACTGAGTTAAGTCTTTCAATCCATATCTCAGTATATGGAATATTTCCTTATCCCAGCATGAACTCCTATATTCTCAGCCTTTAGTCTATTGAACATAATAGAGAAAATAGAAATGTTGAGTGAAGTCGGTAAACAAGTAATAATTGGATTTTTGTTTCCATTTATAAGATAAAAATCTAATGTGATTCTTTCCTAGCAATTTAAGGAAATTATTTTAAATGTATTGTTCAAAATTGTTCTTTAGCTACATTCATACCAAATAAAAGATAAGATTGCCCTCTTGTGTAGACAAACTGTATTAAACATTTTGTTAACCTTAAATCACAGCAGGAAGGCAGTACCAGAATTCTAAAGTAAAATTTTCAGGTCAGATATTTGTGATCATTATCCAATTCTAAATTCAGCAACTTGCCACTTTATGTGAGTAGAATTTAATTTGGTACTTTTCTACTTAACATTTGTAATCATATTATAATAGGAAATGGCAGTTCTTTAAAAAGCCGTCCCTGTTGTTTGAAGTCATCATTGCTTTTCATCATAATGTAATATTAATTCTAAAGGTTCAATAAAATTTAAATGACAGATTAGTTAATATAAGATTCAGAAAACACCTTGCAACCCAATTCTATCTCCAGTTCAGAAACTTAGTACAACAACTTGTAGCTATTCATTACTACTATTTGTATGTATGATATACATCCACTACTACTTGTAGCTTCCATTCCTACAAGAGGACTAGAATTTACTATTTCTAAGTTTCTACTTCAGCATCATAACCTATTGCAGCCTCAAAAGCTTTAGAAAAAGAGTAGCTATTAAAGTATAAGTATAAGGCAGCATAAGAACTCTAAATATATGGCACAAAAGTTATTTCTTTAGTTCAGAGTTTACAAAGGCCAAGTAAGCTTCTCTATATAGGTAATTCCTTGGCTTTGATGATCTATCAGAGTAATTTCTTCAACCAGACCACTGATAATTAAAAACAACAAGGCTTCAGGTGACAAATATAATCAGAAAGAGGAACCAATTCTGCAAAAGCTTACAGTCCTTTATAATAAACATTGATTTGACTTGTTTTTGAAGCCAATTTGAAGTAGCTGACTTAAAGTTAAGCAAATCTGAATCATACATTCCACAGTAGAAGCGCTAAAGCTCCAAGGGCTGAATTTTTGCAGGAAATTCAAAGGTAAGATTTAAGAATATTTGATAATATTTGATATCATTTAAATGACTCAAATATCTATTGATAGATTCCCTTTACCCGAGACTGGATCAGCCAAATATGTTGTAGAGCACTTTCAAACACACAACAATGATCCTCCAAAGACAGATCAACTATGTCTAATGCAGACATGGCTTCTAAGTTTATTTTGCCTAAGAAAGATTCAGTTCATTACCTACAATACACCCAATCTCTACACCCAAATATAAAGTCAGAAAGCTAACTGTTATGGACATAACTGGGCTTTTTCCCTTCTCATTTTGGTCTGCTCATTTTGAGAATCATTAGCAACATAGTCAACCTCCAAATCCTTAGTTGACTTTTAGTGTTAATGGTGTCCCATTAATTGGCTCAACTCCAAAGACCCAATAGATCCTTTTAAAATCTTGGGAATAAACCTTCAGGTTTAGTCAATGATCCTGCAAATGTTTGGATCTCTGCTTGTACAGAAGAGCATTGAAATTTAATTACCTATTTTTGTGATCTTCATAAATTAAACCTTAATTCATGTTAGAGTGGTTATGAGAGGGAGCACTGTCATCAAATACCTTAGGACAATAGTCCATAACTCTCAATCCTGGAAAGCCCATTCTTATGTACATAAACTACATCAGAAGATTCTTCTGTATCAGAAGAGTTTACTCCTGCAGGTATTAAAGTGTCTAAGGTCAAACTCTTGAACAGGGCAAGATCTTGTATGTGACACAGGTTGACTATTTGTTAAACCTCCCAATGAGGTTCTATAAACTAATTTTTTAAAGTCAATACTTGCTGCATTAATCTCTAATGAAGGTGTCAGATTTGAAATAGGTATGCCCAAAACTGAACATGGGGCTTGGAGGGAAGTTCTGCGTTATGGTTAAAAGTTTTGTTTCTCTCAGTGAAACTAGAACCTCTCACTTTAATGGATGACAATGCTTCTCCATTGGCTTGTAGAAAATAAATTACCCAACATTGGTCTATGTAAAGAATAGCTGATCAAGCCAAAATGAACATATATAAAAGCTGGAAAATGCAGAATTACAATCCAAAATCAGCTTCCTAAGATAACTGCAAAATGTTTATCATCATGAACATCATATCATCATCAGCTTCCTAAGATAACTGCAAAATGTTTATCATCATGAACACCTGGAAATCTGTGAATTGCATGAGCACAATTGAGCAAAAGGAAAGAATTCTTTAGTTAGGAATAGCATCATACCTTCTGCCTTTTTCTATACATGGAAGACTATGTACATTCTGAAGAAATAGAAACAGGTAATAAAGTGTTCGGTGCATATCCATTATGCCCTATTGAAGCATTGGAAGGAGACAGGGGAGGGGGAAATTCTTCAAGGAAAAATGTATGTTTGTTTTTAAAAGATATTGAAATTCTCCTGAGATGGAGAATTAAACATGTTTGGTTTTTGTAGAACCTTTATTCCCTCTATTGTTATTTTTAATTATACATTGAAAAAGTTACATAGCATCACATAACCACTAGCGATTCCACTACGAAACTAATAGCATTTTTTTCTTCTTTGTTTTTGCAAGACACCGAACATTGGTTTAAATTCAATGAATGCAAAATAACATAAAAGCCACAGATTCTCTACTGGAATCAATAGTAAACTAATCTACAACCAGAAACTAGGAAAGTATAATTATTTTATTATTACTATGAAGTATAACTATTGTACAAAGGAAAGAAAAAAGGATTAATATAATTCTATATTAACTAAGTAGCTCTTTTAAGGAAAGGAAATTGGTTACAGACTTGTTGGAACAAAGGATTCAATTTGATATGCTGTTAAACATAACCTATTCAAACTACCATTGAACATTTCATGGCCAATCCCCTTATGGAATATAATTAGGGTTAGGAAGTCAAGTTATCTGTATTTGACTCTATCCAACCCAGGTTAAGAAGACCAAAACATAATTTCTTTGAAGTAATAGCTATTTAGTTTACTGCAGAAGTAAGTTTTTCAAATAACCTACTGGTATTCTCCCATTGTATCATAGAGTTTTCACTCTTGTTTATTTTGATAGCCACCCATCAACAATCCTTGAGGGCTGACATAAGAAGATCCTTTATAACAAAAGATTGTCCCCATGAAGAGATGGACTATCAGAAATTATTGTTGCTGAATAGATAGCATACTTATTGAAATTTGAACTTATATAAGTATCTACTTGGAGATAAGGATCCAAACACTACAAGGCAAGTAGCAGAATTCTACAGCATACTGAATATGAAAATCCCTTAAGGGATTAAATGTAGCTAAGATTTTTTTTAATGGGATTTTTTTTTGTTATATCACAGAACTACCTATTTAGCACCTATTTGTCACCTGAATAAAGAATTTGATAAAATAGCTTAAAATAAGTAGGTCTTAAACATTCTAGTATTTCAAATTTTAAAGTTTAATAATTTGTTCTATATTATTTTAAACAGTTAAAAACACTATCAAGTTATGGGAGTTTTTATAACCAATTACACATTTGAGCTTCTCTTTTTTATGACTCCTACTAACAGCATATATTTTTATGCATCCTCATGTGTTCTTACCTGGATTTTACAATTTTACTTGTAAAACATGTATTATATCAGTCAGTGACTACTATTGATTCTTAAAATTGCCCTTCTGAGGCTCAGTACAGTAATTTACAATTCAGCAGCTATTGAAAGGCCAATCAAGGAAAGAAGTAACCCTTTGATCTCTGCTGTTCTGATCTCAGCAAGATTCCCGCTGAAGTAATTTACCTCTGAAAGAAAACTGTTATTAGTGCCAGCGGTTACCACTTTGGTTTATAAAAGGGAGTTGTTAATGAAGTGATTGTAACAAGTCAAAATTCCTTTTATTAATTTCACCCTTAGTACTTGTTTAAAAAACATACCTAAAATTCCCAGAATTATAGTATATAAACAATCTGTTTTGTAAAATTGCAGCTAATACTTCGTTAATTAGTTATGTAACTCCATAAAATTATTACTTCCAGGAGACTTTTTGCTTTTAACTGCTGCTCAAGAATGCAAAAAGTTGATTTCTTTTTCACAAGCATGAAATACCTGCAGATGTTTACCTGCTATACAGTTTAAAATAAGGAAAATTCTGACAGAGAATTATGTTGAGCACTATGTAATGGAGTGAGCTCCCATTCCTGCCCCAGCTCCTGTCCACCTAGTGGTTGAAAAGCATGCAAATGCAAGTAGATTAATAGGTACCACTTTGGTGGGAAGACCTTCCGTATACCTTTGGCTGGTCACATGTCCATGGAAAATCTCTTTGGACAACACTGGCTTTCTTGAAGAAGAAACAAAAATGACCAAAGTCCGCCCTGGAGTCTGACATAACCAGGCAGGGAAACCTTTAATTTACCTATAATCTGAAACTGATTGGCGTTTATATCTGATAATAGCTTTTATGGAAAATATAGTAACTTGGTATACTATATTGTACTATAAAAGTATATAGTACAAAAGAACAGAAGAGTATTGAATTTGCATTTACTTTCTATTTTATAAACATTTTCCCTCTTTGTTAATCTAGTTTTGCCTAATTTTTTCCTTAGATAATAATGCCATCCCCTCTTCCTCTTAATCGTCTTCTCCATCTGGAATTCTCTCCATCTGTGAATGCACGTCCCTGCAGTAGCCCTTTGGTCTGTCCTGCCAAAGGAGAAAAGTTCTTTGGGGTGGGAAGCACATCTAGGATTCGTCGGCTACCCCCCCACTTAGCTTGGTGTTCAATTGACTGGGATCAGTTATGTCTTCTGCATCTCCTGGGCTCTGGTGGGTTTGGTTCTGTTTACAAGGCAACTTACCATGGAGCTACAGTGGCTGTAAAACAAGTGAAGAGATGCAGTAAGAACCATTTGGCATCACGGCAAAGCTTCTGGGCAGAACTAAATGTAGCACGTCTTGACCATATCAATGTGGTACACATAGTAGCTGCTAGCACATGTACCCCTACTAGTCAGGATAGTTTGGGTACCATAATTATGGAATATGCAGGTAATTGCACTCTACATCATGTTATCTATGGGACTGATTATTTAACAGGAAATAACGATGGCCTTAAATGTGACCATGGGTTTTTGAGTACAGCTCAGGCTGTCATTTACTCCTGTGATATTGTGGCAGGGTTAATATTTCTCCATTCTCAGTTAATTGTGCATCTGGATTTAAAACCTGCTAACATATTCATAACAGAACATAATATTTGTAAGATTGGAGACTTTGGATGCTCCCAAAAGCTAGAAGATAGTGAATCTTCAGGACTACATCTTTGTCATCAAGGGGGAACATACACACATCGTGCTCCTGAACTTCTTAAAGGTGAGAAAATCACACCCAAGGCAGATATCTATTCTTTTGCTATTACTCTGTGGCAAATGGTAACCCAGCAAGAGCCTTATCTGGGTGAACGCCAGTATATACTTTACTCTGTGGTAGCATGTAATCTGCGCCCCTCTCTAAATGCAGCTGTGTTTAAAGGTTCAGCCATTGGCCAACAACTTGAGACAGTAATTGAAAGCTGTTGGAGAGCTGATGTAGCCGAGCGTCCTAGTGCAGAATGTCTCCTTCACGATCTTCATTGCTTGCCTGTAGTAGTGTAAACAGATTTTGTCTTATTTTTTGCTACTTGTCCTAGCTAAAGTGTATGTTATTGATCTTAACTTTGATGCTTTCAAGAAATATATATATATTCTAGACATGAAGTTATTTAAAAGAGTGACAAGTTTTTTCTGCTTGTTAGGATTCACAGTATTCAGTTTCTCAATTATTTATTTATTTTTGAAAGATGCATTCATCTCTTAACACCACAATAAAACAAAGAATCCAAAAATTTGTGCTGTGAACCTTTGGACAAATTATGATGTGCTATTCTCTCTGCCCATTAAACATTAATACCAATAAAATGTTGACTATTTTTGAATTACTGCAATTCAAATTATGTAAAGAATATATATGTAACTTTAAACATGGTAGTGTATGAATTGAAAAGCATAAATAAGAAAGATATTTAACTAGAGTTTTTGTATATATTTTCTGAAACACTTTTTTCAATAAGAAAATAACTTCAGGTGTTCATTCATTTCTACCATGTAAATTGAGAAGGAAGCTATTGTAGAAATTCCTAGTTCACCTATATTATTTCTCTTCCTTCGATGCCATCTTCCATATAATAAATGCAAACATTTGTTATTATAGTTAAATTATTGGTCTCATTAATTAATCAAGTGTATATTATTTTACTGATCTTTTAAAAGAAGTTACTTCCTATGCTTTCTGCCAAAATAAATTGTAAAGTTTCTAAAAAATATTTGTCAAGCGTACAAAAGTTACAAAAGGTTTTGTTCATTTGAAAAGAAAATCTGCAATTCTAAAGATACTTAAAAGGCAGCATACTTATTGTAGCTTATTTCAAAGAACAAATTCTAATCTAATCCTATGTATACTTGTTCAGTATTCACTGAAATTAGTAGAAACTACTTTTAATAAAAAAAATAAATTTATACTGAGAGTCTGTATTATTTTGTAAAAATGTTAAAAATAAAACAGGAGAGTTTGGTTTGTGATGCATATCTACCGTATACAAAGCTGTGGTGCCAGTGGCAAGCAGAGCCTATCTGTGGGCACGTGCTCTATCGCCAGCTGTTCCGCTGGTTTCCAGTCCACATGGGCACTGGCTAGCTGGTCTTCGCTGGTGTTTTTTGGGCCATTTTCAGGCTGTTTTCGGGCCATTTTCAGGCTGTTTTCCAGGCCATTTTTGGCCTGAAAACAGCCCAAAAAGACACCCTGAAAATAGTCCGAAAAATGACCAAAAAGCAGGTACGCACATGCTGGGCAGTTGGTCTTTGGGTTTGCGACATTCTGGCACACGCACATGCATGCACATTCTGATTTGGGCACTAAGTGCCGAAAAGGTTCACCATCACTGCTATAGTACGTCAACATCTAATGTTATAGATTGTGTTTTTACAAAATTGAGAGAATTGAATAGTTACAATTTCAGTTGTTACATTAAGAACAGTCTTTACAATAGTATGGCTTTATGAAATCTGTATTTAAGAGATTTTAAATAGCTGCTACAGTTTAATCACTAAATAGTGGTTTAAAATCAGGGAACAGCTGACACTCCTGAATTTTTGCTGACAATTTTCCACTTCAGTATCTACTGAAAAAAGTACTACTCCCCTTCCATATGTAAAATTGTCCTATGATTAATTTTAGAAAAATAAAATATTGGATAACTTGCTATGCAGGATGTTCTATAAATACATGAAAATACAGGTTTTTGAGTACTGAAAGAAGACCTTAACTGATTTTTTCCCACCTTATAGTGTGATTATCCCTTAGATGACATCTACTTGCATCTGTAAATAAATACATAAATAGCACAAAGAAAAATATTGCTGTATCTGATTGTTATCCAGGTAGGTAGATCAGGCCAGGAAATTCCATAGGAAGGTTAGAAAATGACTATTAAAAAAAATATTGGAAGTTTGACTATGCTGTTCCTCTTCATCTTCATTCTTCAATGAGAGAGCAGCTGCCTGAGCAGCTTCCACGTGTTATTTTGACTTAGGCAATGTATTCTGTATAGATTATCAAGATAATCTTCCTTACACTCTCTTTATAATTATTTCCACACCTAAATGGAATGACTAGATGTTATGTCTCCAAAAGCTTCTATGTTCTCTAATAGAACACTACATGAACATTTTAATACCATACTATGCTCTTGATGACATAGTTCACAATTAAATCCCCATTTTATTACAGTTTATCCACAACTCAGTGTTTCTCATCATTTCACTAATTTTCTATTATTTCCACTGCATCTTTGCTCTTATTTAAACTCTACAATAGAATTCTTCCACCTCAGCTCAGAAACTGAAAAGAAAAGACATTCAGCTATATTTCATGTTACTTCAGTAAATTTAGTTGCTAAGCATACACTGTATTATAAGGTAAGTCTTTAAACCTAGGTCAACTTTTGTTGATTTCACAGACACATCCATAAAATTTTCTTGGCAACACTGTGGAACTGATTTGCCATTGCCACCTTTTGGAAAATGTCATTGTACAGGCTAGGAAAACATCATGTTCTCCTATATTCCTATGATATTTTACAACCTGTTTTCATTTAGGTAAATAATATTAATTTCTTGCTAGTTTGCCTAAGGTTGTTGAAACACCAAACCTTTTTTTAATGTTGTCTTGCAAAAGCAATCTGTTTCTATTTTGGGTTATAGACTTTTTGTGTATATTATTCCTTGAACAAGTATTCTACTCTGTTTCTCCCTGTCCTGTCATTTCACTTCTACACTGAGATAGCACTATTGTACTTTCTCACATGCTGTGCTTAAAGTCAAATGTTCAATTTCTTATAGTTCACATGGTTGTATTATAGTTAACATGGAATTCACATTTTTTTTTCTTTGAACCCTAGGAAAGAAATATTTGCTGCTACCTACTCTCAACCTTGCAAGTAGGAGGCAAGCATCTTCATCACTAGGCCACCAAATTATATGACAAAATTGCTTGCAAAAATAGTGATTTAGTTCAGAGATTGTATATCTCTTTTTTGTTGTCATTAGCCATCTAGTGGTTTATTGGAGCAATCCATTTCCGACAAATTTAAGTTTACAATGTTGAACTGTTGGTTATCAATTTTGCTTCAGTATTACCTATGACATTATGAAAACAAAAGTTTTCCATCAACTGAAATTGAGAAGCCTTTGACAAAGTTGAAGCTAACTATACATTTAAGGAGAAATTGTTAATATCCAAAAGAATTGTAAGATTTTGTTTTTGTTATGGAGCCATTATGTCATCACCATAGATTTATAAAAGTTAATGAAAATATACTGTTTTTCAATTGGTAAAGTGAATAAAAATCAAATATAAAATAATTGCAGATCTGATTCAACTTATGAAATAATTTTTAGATAAAGTGGTACTCAACAAATTTCATACTCAATTTTTTTTATGCAAAATTTTTGTCCCAGTACTCATTGTTTATTTGGTATTTAATGCACAAGCTAGAACCTATACTATACCTAAACTATACTATTCCTTATGGAAAAAAATTGTTGATAGTTACCAGTTTTGGTACTCATCGCACCTCCTGGAACTAAATAATGATGAATACCAAGGTATCACTCTAATTAAATTTAAAATTATTTTGTAACTGTAACTGTCCTTGAAGAATCTGAAACACTTAATATAAATATTACTTAATAGTAATAGTAATATACTGATATTTTAGCATTGTTAAAATTTAAATGCAACTTTTCCAATACAATGCATTCGAAACTGCTTGGACTACCAGTATATTTCACAAAATTTCCAGGCAGCATGTCTCCCACCAACTAGGATTGCTGAGACTTTTACTAATTTAGTAATGTAGTAATTTAAACCAAGTGTAATAAGGCTGAATTCAATTATTTGAATTACATAGAATAAAAATAACCAGTTATTTAGAGAGATGTCTACCCAGCTCCTTTGTAATAATAAACCAACAAAACACCAAATTCCTTACCTGCTTGATTTTAAGAGTTAAAAAACCCTTCTTAGCCTAAGTGTATTTCTGGTGTGTCTGTGTAACGTCTAATCGGTGTTTCTTAACATCAGTCAAGTTTAAGATGAATGGACTCCAACTTCCAGGATTGAAGTCTTGTGGGTTGAAGTCCACACATCTTTAAACTTGATTGAGATTGAGAAACACTGAGGTACTTGACACAATTACTCGAATAGAATAGAATTCTTTATTGGCAAACTGTGATTGGACACATAAAGAATTTGTCTTTGGTGTATATGCTTTCAGTGTACATAAGGAGAATAAAATGTATTCATCAAGGTGGATTCAGAAGAAAATCTGCTTTACTACCACCACTTACAATACTAGATAACACAGTATCAACAGTAGAGTCCTTCAAGTTTCTAGATTCTATCATATCTCAAGACTTAAAATGGACACCTAACATCAAAAACATCATAAAAAAGCACAATGAAGAATGTTCTTTCTGCATCAACTCAGAAAGCTCAAACTGCCCAAAGAGCTGCTGATTCAATTCTACAGAGGAATTACTGAGTCTGTCATCTGCACCTCCATAACTGTCTGGTTTGGTTCTGCAAACAAACAAGACAAACACAGACTTCAACAGATTAGAATTGCAGAAAAAAACAATTGCTACCAACCTGCCTTCCATTGAGGACCTGTATACTCAAAAAGAGGGCTGTGAAAATATCTACACAGGCAGACCCCTCACATCCTGGACAAAAAATTGTTTCAATTTCTGTCCGCAAAACAACGCTATAGGGCACTGCACACCAGAACAACTAGACCCAAGAAGTTTTTTCCAGAATGCCACCACTCTGCTTAACAACTAATTCTCACAACACTGTCAAATAATTTACTAAGACTATTACTATTATTTCTCTTTTCCTTACTAGTAGCTATGTCTTCCAATTTATGACTACCAACTTATGACTATAACCATGTTGCTTGTATCTTTCAATTATTGTTTTTGTTTCCTAATACGAGTTGATAGCTTGACAGTCATAACCTTGACTGTCACTAAGTGTTGTATCTTTTTATTCTTGATGAATGTATTTTAGTCTCCTAATGTACACTGAGAGCATGTGCACCAAAGACAAATTCCTTATGTTCCTAACGGCTAATATTAAACATAGCCTATTTGGACGCAATAGGGGTCATTTTACTCTCCTCCAAAGTAATTCTAAAAAGTAACAGGGGAGAACGCCACCTTCTCCAGAGAGACCAACCACACCCACGCCCACTCCACTCCACTCCACTATTTCCTGGCACCAATAGGAGCGCCCGCGATCTCTACGCCTGCAGATCTTCCACTACCCATTACGTTTCTGGGCGTAACGGTATCAGTTCCGGGACAAAGGGCAAGAGGCGGGGAATGGTTCTCCCTCAGACTATATAAAGGCCGCCTCTTGAACGAGTGCTTCCTTTAGGTGGTTGTCTGTGCTGCGGCTCGTTCTTTTGTTTCCTGACTCACCGCTGTTCCCCGGGCCTCTGGTACTCACTTCGGCCGGGATTAAGTCGGTCAGGAAGGCTTCGCGGCAACTATGGTGAGAGGAGGAAGTGGGGAGGCCCGCGCCGAGGGTTGGGGAGGGGGGAGGATGTACGAGCGGCACGAAGACTCTTAGGCCGCCTGCCTGCCCGCGCGCCCCTGCGTTGTGCTGTCTGGCGGCGCGCGCCTTTTTCTCTGGCTGCCCAAAGGCGCTTCCTGACTCAATAAAAACTGGAACAAGACGAGCCTGTTCGTTGGAGAGGGGAAAGGGCGAAGTCTTGTGTTCGCTTTCCATGCGTGTCTTTTGTGGTCCAACTTTTTCGACACTGGGCTTGAAGTCCCGCGCAGGTCGGAAAGGTCCCTGCAGATGGTCCAGTGCAGGGGTTCCCAAACTTGGCAACTTTAAGACTTGTGGACTTCAATTCCCAGAATTCTCCTGCCAGCATAGTTTCCTTACATAGAGTTGAAGTCCACAAGTCTTAAAGTTGCCAAGTTTGAAGACCTCTAGTCCAGTAAGATGCGTGGGAATGGGCTACCTAAATACTTAATCGTATGGGGATCACTAAGCGGAGAAAGGAGGACAGGGTACGAAGGAGACCTAGATCTCAACCTCTTTTCATTGGATGTTATTTCAAGTTTCCTGGATGTGTTCCGATTTCTCAGAAGACTTAAAATGTACCCCGAATTGGACATGGTACTAAAACTAGAATTCTACCGAGCTAGGTATTTCCTATGTCTCTCTCCTGTTCAGATATAATAAGTAATGCTGTATTTCTACATTTGCAACACGAAAACCAGGAAGTTTTCCAAGACTGGGAAAAACTAATTTTTCTTTAGTATGAAGACTGATAATTAGAACCTGAGGAAAATCGTATCACTTCATTATAATGCTGTCAGATTATTGCTCCTTAATTTAAAAGTTTAAAGGTTATTTTTGTATTTGAGAATATAGAATCTTGTTATAAGTTAATAGATGGATTTCAATCCACTTCATAATTCTGGCTAAAATTATAGTTCAAAAAGTAATTAAGTGCATTATGCAGCCAATGATAGTTCACATTGCTTAATTAGTTAAAATTGCATAATTTTGATTGTGCCTGATTAAAACAGTCCCACAGTTATGATTTCCTCTTACTAGAAGCAAACTGAACATCCTTCAGTGAATTAGGGCAACCTGTTCTCCAAGGAATGCACAGACTGCTGAATAGTCTGGAAAAAGTTTTATGCAGACATCAAAAGAGCACAGGAAAATATTTATTAAGATGTCAATTCTCTTATTGTGTGAAGCAGCATTACCACTTCTCAACCAATCACGGAAAGCTGATAAAATATTACTCTCTTTGAAAGCTTTTTCTAGCTTTCTTTGGTAATAAGATCTGCATATTCTACAGTTCCTAACTGTGAGCAAACCAAGAATTGAAGTTTCTTGCACAATTTTTTGGGGGGTGGGGTGGGATCCAGAAGTAGTTTGCTGTTGCTAATAGCTGAGTTGCTAATTTTCATTTTGGCGGTTTGTTATAGGCATTTAAAGATACTGGAAAGGCCCCTGTGGAACAAGAAGTAGCAATCCATCGTATCAGAATTACTTTGACAAGTCGCAATGTGAAGTCTCTTGAAAAGGGTATGTCACAAAACAGAACACACATTTTTATATTAGTTTACATGGTATTATCCAAGCTTGTGTGTTCTTACAAAGACATAGGGGTATCAGAATATTTTTTATTGATTCATATATTTTGTATTATTGAATCCTATATAAAGCAGCATAAATGTGCTATTTTTATTGATATAGAAATAAAATGATGTACATTGGTTATATTAGTATTACTATATAGTTGGCAATGAGGACAAAGGCTTAATTGAATTACTATGATAAATTTATACGCTATTCTGAGCCAACATCCCAAACAATGCTAAAATCATCTGTATGTAATGTTTAGTTAAAATTCTTGCTTTTTTTTTTCAGTTTGTGCAGATCTCATCAGAGGTGCTAAAGAAAAAAATCTAAAAGTGAAAGGGCCTGTTCGCATGCCTACTAAGGTATCTAATTTGTGGAAAGTTTATTATTGTCTTATATATCAAATATTAAATTGTATTAGAAATAGTTTGGTTATTGAATACATCTTTTTGCTTACATTTTAGACCCTGCGAATCACTACGAGAAAAACACCATGTGGTGAAGGTTCCAAAACTTGGGATCGTTTCCAAATGCGCATACATAAGCGCCTCATTGATTTACACAGTCCTTCAGAGATTGTCAAACAGATAACTTCTATTAGCATTGAGCCTGGGGTGGAAGTTGAAGTTACTATTGCCGATGCTTAACTGATTGTTACATGTATCAATAAAAGCTGTTAAGTTTTTATCATTGCTGGTTGTGGTAGTGACTATCATGAAGATTTGAGAAGTCTACAAGTTTTAAGAAAGGAACGTGGTGATCAAGATTCAATACAGAATTCTCTTGCTTATAAATTTGTAATGATTTGTGTAATTGAATAGACTAAATATAACACACACAAGGATAAAAAAAAATAGTGCCTCTCCATAATCTGATTCTTGTGTGTTTAATTCTTCAGTCCTGAAATAATTTCTATGATGGACAGTTTTAATTCTAAAAAGGGCACTAGATTAGTTGTGCATTGTAATCTAAACCCATTTTTCATTTTTAAACTATCCTGAGAGTCCAGCTGTTTGAGCATTTTTTCTGAAGTCTCCAGAGTACAAGTTCAGTATGTACTTTAGCAATAGCAATAGCAGTTAAACTTACATACTGCTTCATAGGGCTTTCAGCCCTCTCTAAGCGGTTTAGAGAGTCAGCATATTGCCCGCAACAATCCAGGTCCTCATTTTACCCACCTTGGAAGGATGGAAGGCTGAGTCAACCCTGAGCCGGTGAGATTTGAACAGCCGAACTGCAGTCAGCTGAAGTAACCTGCAGTGCTGCATTTAACCACTGCGCCACCTCGGCTCTTGATCATGGATGTTGCAACAGTTGTGTGAAAAAGTCATAAAGTCACTTTTTCCACTTTTAAGTCAGGCATTTTTTGACTTACAACTAATAACAGCTGAAAATTACAACAGACTGAAAAAGTGACTTGTGATTTTTTCACCCGTTGCAGCATCCCTATGATTACATGATCAAAATTTGGGCATTTAGCAACTGGCATGTATCACAATTGCAATGTCCTAAAATGGAGCAAAAAGGTCATAAAATGGGGAAAGCTCACTTAACTTTCTTGCTCAGCAGCAAATTTTGGACTCAATTGTAAGTTGAAGAGTAGCTGCAAATGATTTGGAGTTAAATAATAGAGTCATTTATTATACCTTGCAAAGAATGTATTTGAACAGAAAGTGATGTTTCCCTTCAAATAATAGACAAGTCAGTACTGCATAAATCTTCATAAGCAGGTTCATTACAAATAAAAATACACATTTTGGTGGGTAAACATTTCTCAAAAAGGAATACAATTTATAAGGACATCACAATTGATTTCGATAGCAACATTCTGAAATGGACTTGTCATGGGTATATCTCCTACGGCGCTGTTACAGAATTGTGTAGATTGAGTATTAGGAAAACCTTGGCAATGATGAATGGGTAAAGCACAAGCATTTTTTTAAATTTAAGCTTGCAATAGCTTAATGGCAGCTGATTATAGAAATTCAGCTTAGAAGTAAGCAATGATGGTTGAACTAAAATTTACTTGCTTATTCTATTGGACATTTGAAATTGTCAAAATTTACAGGATTGGTAGCTTCAGTAATATTTGTTAATCATTACTCATTAAATATGAAAAATATTTTTGCCTAATGATTTTAGGGCATTCTTGGTTCATTTTTTTTATTCCTTTGTTAATGCCCTCTAGTGGATTATTGCAGCCACTGTAATTTTAAAAAGAGGAAACCAGATTGTTCTAACTAACTGGCTGTTTTGTATTTGAACTTTTGTCAGGAATCTTTCTAGATGTTAACAGCTGACAATGTTGATCTCATTCAGTGCTCATTTGCAGCATAAGCTATATTGTATTCAATACACTATTGTATATTTATAGAAAGGCAATACACTGGCATGTAAATTCATATGCAAAATATTTTTATAACCATGTAATTTAATAGGGAAAATTGCATATTTCCTTGCAATATGAGTGGATTTGACCTCATATTCTCATAATAGTAATGAGTGTTTTTGCCAAGTAGAGACTCCTAAAAATCTAGTAAATTTCTATTGTTCTGGCAGTACAAAGTAATTTACACAGTAGATGTTATATTAAGGCGTGTTAAAACTTAAATGTATGCTAGTGTAGATTATTAGATTTTTCTAATGTCTGATCACCAGAAAAGGTTGAAATTCTATAGGTGTATATAAAGAATATGACTCATTGAATTTTAATACATTTCACACAGTACAAAGCTCTAATTCAATAGTACTGTCTTGGCTGAAAGAGCTTGCTATACTCCCACAATATGCAAAGCCACAGTTTACATAATTAATACAATTATTTAATAAGCTTTAGAATTCAGATGAAGAATGTGTCATGATTTATAAACATAGTGGGTGGGTTTATACAATAATCTAAAATCCATTTTGGCTTCTAGGTACAGGTGAAGAGAATCCATGCAAGATTGTCATTAGAATAATATGCAGGGCGAAAAAACTTAGTGGTTTTGTTGCAGTTGTTTATTTTCACAGTCTTTGCATGATAGGTTGGACCATTAATTACATAGGTTAAAATGTAATTGGCTAGGACACTAGGTGGCAGTGAGGTGTGCTTTTCAAATATTAATAAATGAATTAATGCAGAGAGCATCTTGTGCGAACAAACTCCCTGATTGGCAGAGATCACTCATGTTCCAAGCTGTAATCTTCAGCTGCATTTGGAAATGTTAGGAACTAAATGTTACATTTTGAATATAAAACATAATGAGCTGCAGTCCTTTCATATACCATATTTTTCAGAGTATAAGATGCACCAAGATTTTGAAGAGGCAAATTTTTAAAAAAAAGTTTTTGCACTCTGCAGACCTCTCCAAAAACGGGCTCATTTTTTCCCCCAAAAAAGGCATGAATAGCCTTTAGGAGGCTTATAGAGTATTCCTAGGGGACTGGGGGGGGGGGCAAACTTTCTGCCCTTCCCAGCCCCCAGGAGGATTCTGAAAGCCTCCTAAAGACTATGCACGGCCATTTTGTGAAGGGGGTGGGGTTTCTGGAGGCAAAAAAAAATGCTGTGTTCAGTGTATAAGACGCACCCAGATTTTGAGCCTCTTTCTTTGAGGGAAAAAGGTGCATCTTATACTCCAAAAAATACAGTACCTTTCGTTGCCAGTGTTATGAATCATGAGTACTATAGTCCAGAAATAGGTTTCTAGCAGTTCAGTCCGGTTCGGCTGAACCAGTAGTGCTTTGCTGGCCTGGGTCACTGGAAGTGGCAGCAACCCAGGCCTGCCACACCTCCGAACTGGTTCCCCGGTTGGTGCAGCATGGTTTTTTTCATTTTTAAATGTTCTGCGGATGTGCAGACCTATTTATGGGCAATTGCGCATGTGCACAGAGTGCGCATCTGGCGCATGCACAAAATTGTGCACGTACTGAACCAGCACTAATGCTGGCAGCAACCCAACCACGCTATAGTCCAAAAGAGTCACCATATAGGCGAGATGTGCAGCATGAAAATTAAATAAAAATAAGAATGCCAAATTCTGTAAATGAATTGTTACATCTGCCAGCACAATTACTAAGCTATTAGATTCTTTCTTCCCCTTTTCTCTTGTGGGGATAGCTGAACCAGGTTGTCTTCTGATAAATAGGTATTTTGTAAATTACTTATGGCAAGTAATTAAGAAATTTGCAAGACCACTTCCCTCCCATACTCTAAACCAGTGTTTCTCAATCTTAACCAATTAAAGATGTATAGAATTCAACTCCCAGATTCCACAGCCAGCCCACACATCTTGAAGTTTCTAAGGTTGAGAAACACTTCTCTAAAAATGTTAAATATATGCACCTGCTCATATTAACCAGAACCACTTTAATGGCTCCTTTGTTCTTTAGAAGTTTACCTGTTCTGAAGGTTCACTGAAACTACTACTTCAATAAAAAAATTTTTTTTTTCAATAAACATCTATGGACACACAAACTACACCTCTTTGCCAATAACTTCTAAGTATAAATGCTTATATGCAGTATATCCAATATTAACAATCCGATAACAACTTGTTTAGACAAAGGTCTGCTCAATTAAGCTTACAGTCAAGTGTGGAGATTACACAGCTGTCTCTCCCAGAAGTATCAGTAGGATAAGGGGAGAGCATATAAGCATAAATTTACTTGCTGACTTCTAATTGGTCAGCAGGCACTTCTATAAAACTTGAGTTACACAATAACTTTTGCTGGGAAACTTGGAGAAAAATAAATAAATCTTTAAATAGAAAGGGAGTGCTTCTATGTAACTTCCAGAGAAATCAAAAGAAGGTAAAATATAGTTCAGTATAAAAACAGTAGTTTAAATATACATCTAATAAATGTGCAGAGAAAAAAACAGCCTTATTAATGCTTATTTAGATATTAATGATGCTTATCCTGAAAAGGTTTGTGCCTAATTTGCCTGTAGTGGTATACTTTGCTAAGCTATGATTTGTTTAAAGAATGGTTTGTTAAATAACTTACAATGGATAAGTTTATGCAACATATTAACCCATTATCAAACAGTAACTTACAGTGTAATATGTGTGAAAGACCTAAAATAATCTTATATAAAGATTAAGCCTGAAACGAGGAAAATAAAATATGTATCTGAACTAAAAATTATAATTAAGAAGTACACTTTCTGAAACATGTTCTCTTAACATATTTACTCTGGTTTCTCTTCAGATCGTATAAATCTTTTGCCTTTTTTTTTAGAATTTGAATCTCTTCGTGTCATAAAAAACAACTACCGTATGGGTTAGTTAGGTTCAGAAGCTCTTATTGACTATCCTTTGGAATTTTACTTGTGGAGAAAGGTTTACTAGTGGTTTATTTGTGGTTTAGTAATAGTCTTACATGTTTTGTATTTTCACAAAACAGTACCAGACTAACATAACTGTTATGTTATTCAAAGAACCATTTCTCTTTAATTAAAAGAAGCTTAAATTCTAGAGATTTCATGGATACAGCTACAGTATTTAATTTTTTACAACATCATGGATGTTCTTAATTGTTGCCTTTATTTATTTATGTATACATATTTTTATGTTATTTCGATTTCCTGCTAGTTCATAGCCCTGATGTTTCCCAATGATCTTCCCTCCAAGCATCTCCAAAATCAACCAACTGAACAAAAATAAAAAGCTCTCAAGTTGAGCAAAACTGCTGACAATTTCCAAGCATTTTGGGTGCATTGTGAACAATACATAAGTGATCTGCCATTCTGCAAGAAATTTGATCAACTTCCTACTCTATTCTGCAAATTTAGGCTCAATCCTAGTTTGTTTCTAACCCAGCCAAGGTCAATTAGCTGCACCCCCTTGCAGTGTCTGCAAGTACTTTTAATTTAGCATTTGTGGAGAATTTTAGATTCACTGGTTTGGATCCTGAATGATTAAGCATATTTGAAATTGAAATCAATGGATCTTTATGATAATTAAAGTTTAGGTTATAATTAGTTGTCTAATAAGTAATACTTGGTTCATAACACTAATGAGAGTTTTTTTGGTTAAAAATGTACAAGCTAGGTTTTTTGTTCTGCTGTCATATAGTGAAGAATGAATTGCCAAGAAAATTATGGAACTGCTTTCACGGGATGTGGCATGGTAGAAGCAGTATCTCGTGAAGAATTGTCTGAAACATCTAGTCCTGAAGAAGAAGTGAAGGTAGATGACTTTCTGTTTAACCACTAAGGATACTTGTCTAGATTTATGTGGTTTGATGTAATTTACTGTATGTGAATGCTAATTTCAATTCAGATTGAAAACACAATCTAAGGGAAATGAAATAAAATTAAGATGAGCAGCAATGTACTATGCTACCAGATTAATGGACCTAAATAATAAAACTACTAATATTACCAACTGAAACTATGTGGCGTGATTTATGGGTGGTGTGAAGAAATAGTTTACTGATTTATAATTTGTTGTATAAACTACAAGTAGTTGCATTCACAGCACAGGCTACGTCATAGACTCTGGTTTACAAACTACAACAGTAGTTTATAAATCTAATCTCATTATGGCATATTATGCTTTGAACCCTTACACAGTTTGCTCCCTTAAAACCAGAAATATTTTTCACCCCATCCCCATAGTTAAGTCATGAGCATGCACAGCAGTGGTGGATTACTAATTTTTTTACTACCAGTTTGGGCATGCTCCCACGCATGGGCAGAAGCATCCAGGCGGGTGGGCAGAACCTCCCACTCCCACCACCATCACTCCCGGTTTGCTGGATCCGGGCCGAACTGGCAGCAACCCATGTCTGATGCACAGAGCTGGTTTTACGAAAAAGTAATGTTTGAAAGAAGTAAATTTTTAGGCACAAAAGTAAAATTGAGGCAAGTTAGAAAGTAAATGGTAGGATATTCAAGACTACTAATTCTACAGGAAAAAATAGACATTATACATTTATTAATTTTTTCTTTAAGGAACTATATCAGCCCCTGAAAGTTTACTTGAGAGTTCGGCCCTTCTCAAAGGCAGAGCTTGAAAATAATGAAAACCAGGTATGTTATACATCATTTTGAACATTCAGAACAAGTAATCTAAAAATGATGTTTTCACTATTTTTGTTTCTTAACAAGCTCTTAGATTGTTTTTCATCATCATTTTCTAAGTATAACCCATACTAGAATGTGCTATTGATTTGCTTATGATTGCCTTAATAATGGTTTTGTCATTAATGAAAATGTGTCTCTTTCAGTGTATTTCTACTTGATTTCTGAAATTATTGCTGTAGACCTGTTACTATGGCTACAGAGGGTCCTCATTTAACGACCACTTGTTCAGTGTTTATTTGAAGCTACCACAGCACTGAATGACATTTATGACTGGTCCTGTTGCAGTCATTACAGTGTATTTACAGTCATATGATCTCAATTCAGGCAATTGGGGCATCACACATATATGATTGCCATTAGTAAGGTTTACTGCTGACTTCTGATAGAAAAAGTCAGTGGGCAAACCAGCAGTTGGCAGCAAATGGCAATCATGTGACATCAGGCCTAACAATTGTGCATTTATTTTTTTTAATGACAGAAACCAAAACTGACAGTTGTTGGAAGCCAGTGCGGTCATGTTACATCATGCTACCTAGCAATAGAGTTGCTTCTCCCAACTATTCTTTTAGTCTATACAGGGATAGCAACCATTTGTTTTAGCAAGAGCTCTTCAGCTAGGAAATATTTTTGGTATAGATTTTCATTTTATGCATTTAAAAGTATTTTACTTTTGATTTTTTTCTCCCATTATACTTTTAAATAGTTTGATTTCTGCATAAGACTTTGCTATTTTTTATATATTTTATATATTTTTAGAGCCGAGGTGGCGCAGTGGTTAAATGCAGCACTGCAGGCTACTTCAGCTGACTGCAGTTCTGCAGTTCGGCTGTTCAAATCTCACCGGCTCAGGGTTGACTCAGCCTTCCATCCTTCCGAGGTGGGTAAAATGAGGACCCGGATTGTTGTTGGGGGCAATATGCTGACTCTGTAAACCGCTTAGAGAGGGCTGAAAGCCCTATGAAGCGGTATATAAGTCTAACCGCTATTGCTATTGCTATATTGATTGTAGATTAGGTTATGCTTTAATTGAACAGCAGTATGAGATATTTTAGCTAGAGGATAACTAATTCATTTTTAAAATAACCATACAAATAAACTACTGTGTAATTTTAAAATGCACAATACAGCATAATATTTAGATCCTAAAATCTAAATATGTTGGTTCTTCTACCTGAATTTGTGTCAGACAATAGCTTCTCCTGATACAGAACATTTTAACAACTTTAGCAAGGTTAAGATGTATGGAATCAACTCCCAGAATTCCCCAATCAACATAGTTACAGTTGTCGATGTTTGAAAAAGACTGCTGTAGAATATCAGAATATCTTCTGCTATTTCTACAACTGTGGGCTCCATCAAGTTGTTATGAAAACTAAATGGATAATACAAGTGGTTTGCATATACTGCATATCTTGGATATTGTGTCATCATTTAATTTGTAAAGTATATTAAAAAGCTTTTTGTATTAAGGACTGCTTAATTATTGAAAATCAAGAGACAATAACACTTCAGACTCCAAAAGAATTGGCGCAAATAAAGAATAATGAAAAGAAGATTGGACAATCTGCACATCAATTCACCTTCACAAAGGTAAGTTGTCCCACTTTCCTTCCATGCCCCAAATTTCAGAGTTTAAAACACAGGTAAATTAGTGTCAAAATATTATTTTTTGCTTAGTAATTTGTAAAAAAATGCCATCTTAAATATACAAATATACAATTTTATACAGTATATAATTAAGCACAAATTAGTTTTCAATAGTAAACAAGTAACCAACAATATTATCTTAAGGAATACACTGCAACCCTTTGATTTCAGTGGAATTGAAGCTTTCAAAATCAGACGGACTGCTACATCCTCTGGTCCAATCTAATATCACATAAAAACTATATAAACCTAACTGCAGTTCCTGGAGAGGCCAATTTAGATCAGAACTATAATACTTGAATTTTAGGGTTAACCTTTTTAAAGCTAAAATAATTTATTTTCTATAAGTGCTATTTTGAGTGGAAAATCCAACAGGCACTTTGCTGCTTCATGAGTTCAATAATCTAGACATTTTTTTTCTCATTACATTTTTTTTCATCACATAGTCAATATTAACAAAGGAAATTTATATTTAATATCCATATACCATAGTTATGTTAGATAAATTACGTTCTGAAGCCATCTTTTTCTTGTGGTTTCAAAAATGGAAAACTTGATGAAAAAGGATGAAAAAAATATAATAGAAGTGTTTTTGGAACAATCTGAACATTCATAAAAAAGTAAAAGTAAAAAAAAGGTTGTAAAGATTGTTTGTGAAGCTCTCATGCATCTTGTTTAATTTGTCTCTGAAAATAACTTCTATTCTCTGTATAGGTTTTTGGACCAGATACAACGCAAAATGAATTTTTTGAAGGCACAATGAAAGATATTGTAAACGCTTACCTTGACGGAAGAAATGGCCTTGTTTTTACTTATGGCGTCACTAATGCAGGCAAAAGTTTCACTGTCCAAGGTATAATCTGAGGTTCAAAATTCAGAACATCTTCTAATTTTACAGCATGAAAGTGTTGGAAAAAAATGTCCTGGGTTCAGTTCCAGGTGGGGAAAAAGACACTGGAAACATGGACGCTGATTGGAAAGATGGTTTAATGGTGGACAGGATCACATGGCTTGAGCTCCTGAACAGAAAAGGGGATCACATGGTTTAAGATGTTTGGTGAAGAAGAAAAAAGAGTGAGATGCTAGAAGTTCCTGGTTTTATGCCATCTCTGGTCTTTGATCTTGATCTTGTATTCTGATTGGTTGTTAGACTCCCATGGGGCCATCTCTCTAGGCTGTCTTGAGTCCAGGTTTGGTTGAGCATTACTTCTTCCCAGGTGCCCTGTGGTAAGATGTGTAAAGGGTTAATACTATCATGCCTTAATGCCATCACCCTGGCGCTAAAGGGGCAGATCTTTGTTATGCAGAATGGACTGACCCAGGCTTTTTAAATGGCCCATTGACAAAGGTGGGAGCTATTCAGAGTGAGTCTTCTACCTGCCTAAAAACAAATTTCTCCATTTCTGATTCACGGACATATAATATTCTGCCTTTTCAATGTTTCCAAAGATATTTCATTTTTCTAGGAGAGAGTTTTAACTTCCTACAAAAGGAAACAAAATTAATTATACCCTTAGGTTGTCCAAAAGATGGTGGCATTCTTCCTCGCTCCCTTGATATGATCTTTAATCATATAAAAGGAAGACAGTATTCAAAGATGAATTTAAAACCTTGCTTCAGTAATCTTACCAAGATGTTAAATGACATGCAAGTTAAGCAAGAAGAATCCATTAAAGCTGCACTTCTTTTTTCTTTGAAAGAGGTAAGTGAGCCAATATGTTTGGTATTATCATATGTTCAAAGACATATAAGGCTTCATAAAAAAAATTCCACATAATCCTAACTAGAATTTTCTATGTAATTCATTGTGTTTCTTATTTAGCTATGTGTATGTGTCAGTGTATAACCAAGTCAATTAAATATACCTAGAGAAAGACTTTAAGAGCGAAATAACAAAGCTAATTAAAGAAACTATCCTCTGTGGTAGAAAGCTCACATTTTTGAGCTTTCTGTCCTAAAGCAAAAAGAAACTTACATGCTCTTCCTGTAGAAAGCAGGGTGAAGGAGAAAGACCAAGAATATAATGCCTTGGTAAGGCCACACTTGGAATACTGAATCCAATTTTGGTCGCCACGATGTTAAAAAGACGTTGAGACTCTAGAATTAGTGCAGAGAAGAGCAACAAAGATGATTAGGGGACTGGAGACTAAAACATATGAAGAACGGTTGCAGGAATTGGGTATATGCCTAGTTTAATGAAAAGAAGGGCTATGAGAGACATGATAGCAGTGTTCCAATATATCAGGGTTTGCCACAAAGAAGAAGGAGTCAAAGTATTCTCCAAAGCAGCTGAGCACAGGACAAGAAGCAATGTGTGGAAGCTAATCAAAGGAGAGAAGCACCTTAGAACTAAGGAGAAATTTCCTGACAGAACAATTAATCAGTGCAACAACCTGTCTCCAGAAGTTGTGAATGCTCCAACACTGGATGTTTTTAAGAAGAGATAGGATAACCATTTGTCTGAAGTGGTGTAGGGTTTCCTGATTAAGCAGGGGGTTGGACTAGAAGACCTCCAAGGTTTCTTCCAATGCTGTTATTCTATTATTCTTCAACTTAGGATCAAGCAGTGCAGCCACAAAGGAACAAAGAAGAATTTCATTTTTTGCTATTTCTTCTATTGTTCATGGTTGTCAATAGAAAAGAAGATGTAAAGTTGATATATTGGAATTGCATTTTCAGTAAGCTAGACATCCCTGGAAATTCCATATTCCATGCAGTGTTTATGATGAACAAGGATTATTAGCAAGAAGAATAAAGAAATGGTGTAAGTCCTTTAAGCCAAATGAACCCACCATTTCTTTTTTCTAGTATAGGGGCCGGTTATCTTTTTTCTTTGTTAGAATTTGAGTCTGGAATTAAGTCCACAAGCAATTAGAAAATTTATTGAGTGGTGTTTTCTATACAGAACAAAAATGGTAGAAAGAGTTGAGCAAATCCATGGATGTACTCTTTAAACTGAAAGTTGATCCCTGCTATTATTGATCTTATAGTTCATTCTTTCACCAAGGATACACAAGGTTAATTACTGGCGAAAATTAAATATAAAAATAAAAAAATAGATAAAACAATAGCTTAAACAATTCCTAAAGCTAGATTGAAACTATTCAGATCTGCACCTATTTTTGCTTTAAGGAGGATGCATGAAATAATATTTTTAATTCTCATTTTGGTGCTCCAATATGCAGCTCAAGTATTTCATTATACAAGTAGTCCTTGTCTTACAAACAGTTCATTTAGTGACCGTTCAAAGCAGTGGTGGGTTTCAATTTTTTTAGAACCCCTTCTGTGTGGGAGTGGCTTGCCAGCCATGTGACCTGGTGGGAGTGGCTTGCCTGCCATGTGACTGGGTGGGAGTGGCTTGCCAGCCATGTGACTGGGTGGGCGTGGCCAACTTGTAAAATGTGGTGAAACAATGTTCTTGCTTAGCAACCAAAATGTTGGTTCAGAAACTCTGGCATTTGAAGCAAGCAAGTCTTAAAGCTGTCAAGTTACAAGATCCTTGCACTCCTAACCCTTTAGAAAAAAAACCACAGGGGTGTTCAAACTTGACAGCTTTAAGACTTGTGGACTTCAACTCCCAGAATTCCTCCTCTCTCTCTTCATCTTGATGATGTGCGGATGGGCGGGGGGAGGGAGCTGGAACCGGTTCTAAACAGCACTGTAGATTTGTGGAACCTCTTCTATAGAAGAGGTTAGAACTGGCAGGAACCCTCCCCTGGTTCAAAGGTACAATGGCACTGAAAAAAGTGACTTTTGACTGTTTTTCACACTTATGACTATTGCAGCATTCCTATGGTCACATGATCAAAATTCAGATGCTTGGTGAAGGGTTCATATTTATGATGGTTGCAGAGTTCTGGGATCATGTGATTACCTTTTGAGACCTTGTGACATACAAAGTCAATAGGGAATCCAGATTCACTTCACAACCATGTTACTAACTTAACAAGTGCAATGATTTACTTAACAACCGTGGCAAGAAAAGTTGTAAAATGTGGCTCATGTGGTCATAACTCAAGGATTACCTGTATTTTACTTTTCAATTAGTTGAAATGCTTTCCAGAAGCTGCTGAAATATGTTAAGACATCCAGCTCCAAGTATATACCGTAATTGTGTCTCAAACGTTTATCACAGGAGAATTGCTTGTTTTAAAATAGCCACATATTTAAAAATAAAGATTAAAACCTTGCAGGATTGCTTACAAAACTATGTACAGATTATATGAATAATAGAATAAAAATACATTAATAATACACAGCATTAAAAATAATACACAGCATTAAAATAATATATTAAAAATATAATACACAGCATTAAAATAATATATTAAAAATATAATACACAGCATTAAAATACAGCATTAAAAATAGAATGGCAAAACATGTTAATATGCTAATCTCTGGGAAATCTTGACAGTCTTTAGTGTTCTCAGAAAAACATATATGTGAAGTTTTGGGAAATATGCATTTTAATGCTAGTTTATTAGAAGCTATAATAGTTATTTTTTTTAAAAAAATGATAGAATGTGTTGGGCATTTTAATTTAAAAAAAACAAATTCAAATTACTTAAGAATAAAATATAATTAATCTATATAATATTTTTTAAGGAAACTGAAAATATTTGGAAACCTTCAGATTCAACGTCATGTAGCTGTAACTCACCAAACCTTCCTTTGGACCAGTTAGGTAAAGTAAATAATGAATATTCTTTCTTTCTTTCTTTCTTTCTTTCTTTCTTTCTTTCTTTCTTTCTTTCTTTCTTTCTTTCTTTCTTTCTTTCTTTCTTTCTTTCTTTCTTTCTTTCTTTCTTCCTTCCTTCCTTCCTTCCTTCCTTCCTTTCTGCCCCCTCCCTCCTCCCCTCTCTCTCACACACATACATCTTGTTAGGATAATGTGAAAAAGTGAAATGCCCAGTAGAGAAAGAGATATAACATGTAGAAATTTTGTGTAATAATATGGAATATGTCAAAGCAAAGCTGTCTCTTTTCCACCAGTTCTTCAAAGCCAAGATTCTGAAGCATCGTTAGGCATGAAATTAGGACTTTAATACTAGCATTTAACAAGGATAATAATGTATCTGTATATATGAATAAAATGCCATTTTTGTAAACAGATTACAAGCCTGAATTTGTAAAATCAGAAGCTTATACCATTGGTCAGAAAACCTTGGCATCACTTTGGGTTTCCTTCTTTGAAATTTATAATGAATATATTTATGACTTGCTGGACTTACTACCAGTCTTGAAAAATCAGAAGCGCAAAGTTTTAAGAATCTGTGAGGATCAAGGAGGAAACTTTTACATTAAAGGTAACACTACCACTTTGTTCTTACACATTTAGTTAGACAATTACTGGAACTAAGATTCAATGATTATTTTGGTAGCCCTGTTGTTGGTTCTTGGGACATTGTCCAGCACTAAATGCATAAACAATTTTTGCGATAACAGATGGAATCTATTTCTCCTCATAGGCAATTCAGAAAATGCTTATTGCAGTAAACAAATGCTTAGTTTCATATAAAGTTTCTTATTTTTTCAAAAGCAAGTAACTTAGTTTAAGTCTCTTATTTAATGAAAATCCTTTTTCATAATAGAAGATGATACCTGTATTAACTTCTGTTGGTTTCCAAGTTACAACTTGGGCAAGAGTGCATAGTAAATTGGTTGTTCTATAACCTATAAAACAAGGTTATATTTTTTAAATCTTAACATCAGCATTATTGAAAATGTAGGCTTCTTGTTAGGTATATGTAACTCAAGACAGAATTCAAATATTATTTTATAAATAGAAATCTATGTCACAAAAATTAGGGTGAAATTTCAGCTCAAAAACAGTGGGACAACTCTGGGCAATAAAAGGTGCCTTTTATACTCTTGAGTCAAGACTTCGTGAGAAGTCGAAACACTATCTTAGGTTATCACTTTATTCTCTTTTATTCATCTTGTGTCATCTTTTTATTCTGTTTAAGGCCCTGAGAATTGTTTTCTGGGCACAAGAAAGAAACGTGTGTCCATTTTCTTATCCATCATGTTCAAAAGCAGGGTTAGTTTGAACTCAGCAGGAATACTTTCTGAATAGTCATATACAGGAATGCACTGCAAAGCAGCAACAAGTTGCTATATCTGCACAGTGAATAAACAGAGCTATAGTTTCATTTTTAATGTATGCTAATGTTATATTCTTTCCCAGATTTAAAATGGGTCAATATATCAGATTCAGAAGAGGCTTGTAAAATACTTAAAATAGGAAATAAGAATAGAAGCTTGGCAAGCACCAAGATGAACCAGCAATCCAGTCGAAGGTTTGCTTCCTTTAATTTAACTTTACTCTTCCTTCTTGAGCTAATGACATAGAATGCAAAGTATAATAAATGGTATGATGGAAAAGGAATAAAGGAAGTATTTACACAAGACTGACTACAGCTTACACAATAGTACTGCAAAAGAAAAGAAAAGAAATTCTTCCACCCACATTTGTTGGCAGATTTCAGTTTTCTTTTAGCATTGTGAAATGTTACAAAGTGGTATCAACAGTTCACATGATCATGATTATATCCCTCTCTTAATTCAGCATAGGACTGTGTTGGCTTTTTTGGCAGCTGCAGCAAATTGTTGGCTCATATTTAAGTGACTGTCTACTAGGGCAAGCCACTAGTTTATTAGAACAGTTTACTAGTTTACTCAAATGCTTTTTCAAACTGATAATAGTTATGCTATTCATATGCCACAGTGAAATATTAAATGTTCAACAAAGATTAGAACATAACATTTCTGGGATTTTTTTCCTAGTCATAGTATATTTTCTATTCGACTGCTCAGTTTGAGTGATGAAGATGTGCCACGTACTCTTGGAATCTCTGAGTAAGTGCCACTTCACTAATGATAGAGTACAGTAATGCAGATTAATTAATTGAATGTGTTGGTATGATGTCAAACTTCCAAGACTTACAGCAGCTAACAATAGTAAAACCATGCAAGATGTATAATTAAAACATCCATGGTGAATAATTTACAATATTTAAAAATATACAACAACCAAAAAAGCATACATATCGTAGAAATATTTGAGAATATCCCATTAGCCCCAAACTTCCCATCAGAAGAGCTTTGTTTTAAGTAAATTCTGCAAAGCAATCAAAGAAAGAATTGGCCTTACTTTCAAATTGGCCTTACTTTTAAACAAAGATAGGTTCAAAGTATAGGGCCAAAAGAGGGGGGGGGGAATCCTGGCCTCAGCCACCCTCACCTCATCAAAATGTAATGATACCAGTAGTTTTTCTCAGGAAAAATGTATCTGACAGTTTGCATCTAGTTGGAAAAGGCCCTCTTGCTGGTATTTAAATATAAGTGTTACAAAGCCTTAATAGATTAAAATCATCACTTTTGATTGTACTTAAAGAGCTTACTGGCAGCCAATGCAAGACTCTCAGTACAGCTTTTAGAAGCTGATAGTAGCAGGCACCTACCGATGACCAGAGTGCTGCATTTAAACTCCAATGCAGTTTCTGGATGGTTTTCGAAGGCAATTTCATATAGATTGCATTGCAGTAGTTCCCAATAAGTAGTAATAAGGCCATTAATCACTATGTCCATATATTTGTTTGTTACAGAATTGTAGTATAATAGTTCAGAGTGAGCTCATTTTCATAATTACAGTTATCTTAATGAAAACAGTTGCTTTCATTTACTTCAACTAGTGTAAGATTAAAAAAAATCAGATGGATATCTTGATTTGTACAGACTTTCCTTCTGTGACTTGGCTGGTTCAGAAAGATGCCATAAAGCTCAAACCTTTGGAGACAGACTGAAAGAAGCTGGCAATATTAATAATTCTCTTCTTATTCTTGGGAAATGCATTGCAGCTCTGAAACAAAATCAAAATTCAAAGTAAGTAACTTAGATAAAGCTTGGTACAACTTCAATTTAAAACTGTTTA
This sequence comes from Thamnophis sirtalis, assembly GCF_051295495.1. Classification (NCBI taxonomy): domain Eukaryota; kingdom Metazoa; phylum Chordata; class Lepidosauria; order Squamata; family Natricidae; genus Thamnophis; species Thamnophis sirtalis. Next base: position 139,113,032 of record NW_028261382.1, read on the forward strand.
GAATAGAATAGAATTCTTTATTGACCAAGTGTGATTGGACACACAAGGAATTTGTCTTGGTGCATATGCTCTCAGTGTACATAAAAGAAAAGATATATTCGTCAAGAATCATAAGGTACAACACTTAATGATAGTCATAGGCTGCAAATAAGCAATCAAAACATACTAGGAAACAATATAAATTCTAAGAATACAAGCAACAAAGTTACAGCCATACAGTCATAAATGGGAGGAGATGGGTGATAGGAACGATGAGAAGATTAATAGTAGTGCAGACTTAGTAAATAGTTTAACAGTGTTAAACTATCAAAACTATTTAATTTAGTGTTAAATTATTTGTTTAGCAGAGTGATGGTGTTTGGAAAAAACAGTTCTTATGTCTAGTTGTTCTGGTGTGCAGTGCCCTATAGCGTCGTTTTGAGGGTAGCAGTTAAAACTGTTTATGTCCAAAGGGGTCTTAAATATGTGAGGGGTCATAAATATTTTCACAGCCCGATTTTAGACTCATATAGATCCTCAATGGAAGGCAGGTTGGTAGTAATTGGTGTTTTTTTTTGAAGTTCTAATGATCCTTTGAAGTCTGTGTCTGTCTTGTTGGGTTGCAGAACCAAACCAAAACAGTTATGGAGGTGCAGATGACAGTCTCAATAATTCTTTTGTAGAACTGTATCAGCAGCTCCTTGGGCAGTTTGAGCTTTCTGAGTTGGCTCAGAAAAAACATTCTTTGTTGTGCTTTAATACATTAATAACTTCTAATAGTATGAAAGGGTATTTATGGTTTCTTTTAAAATAATCTGTAATCATAGCATGACACAATGTTTACTGCAGCAAGTAACAAAAAATTGTTATGTTTGCCAGGATCATTTCTCAAAGACCACACTTTTTAATTGCTATACAAAAATTGTTTATCCGCTCTTTTTCTCTGACCTTTACATTCTTGGATTTTGCAAATTATCCTGATTCTGAAATTAACATTTATATAATTTTTTCTCCAAGATTAAGGCCAAGTTATATTCCTTTCCGAGAGAGTAAACTGACCCGCCTCTTCCAACCATTCTTCTGTGGTAAAGGCAAAGCCTGCATGATTGTCAACATTAGTCAATGTGCTTCCACATATGATGAAACACTTCATGTAATGAAGTTTTCTGCTGTAGCAAAACAAGTAAGAAAGATGCTATGTCCTTCACAATACAGTGAGCATATCACATACCTTATGCTACCACTTTTGCCATAGTGATTGATTTGTTTTCTTTGTCAGCTTATCTTCTTTGAACTGAAAAGATGACTTTACTCCTTCCTTCTTTGATGCTTAAAATGAATCTGCACTACACACTATGCACTGAACTGCTTTTTGTGTGAGAACAATAGTATTCAATTGTTGAAGCTGCTGTTAGGGATTTTTCCAATATAAAGGTGTGACGTTTATAGATTCTCAAATGTTGAGGTCCAGTTCCCTCAAGCCTTAGATTGCCTGTCCAATTTCCAAATAGGGTGGAACATACATTACTTCATCCTATGTGTCAGAATAGAAAATTATACATTTGTGGTTAAAGTTTAATTTTGAATGATAGAGTACATGGATTTATTCTGTGAAGGGTATTTACTGCTGAAAGTGCTAAAGCTAATTAAAAAAGCCTAGCAAGAGGTAGTAACAATAGCTAGAGGTATCTATTTTATACTAGCAGAATCTCCAGTCTCCCATCATTAAATTAGCTCCTGATGATGAACTAAAAGTTTTTTCCCTTAAGTTAATAGAATTTCTCTGATAGTTTTCCAAAGAAAGTAAGCAAACAACAAAATTAAATTAAAACAATGATCTTATCATTTTAACCAATTTTATAATGTGTTTTGTGTGTGTTTGTGTGCTTTAGGTCATTCCAACATTTCAACACAAACTCTTTGATTATTTTCCTCCGAAGTATAGCAGGAGAGAAGATAAACCTACAGTGCATTTTGATGACATATCAATTGAGCAATTTCCTACCTATGCTGACATTCCCTCTTCCCCTGAAGATGAGGAAATAGATATTACTATTCTGAGCCATGAGGTAGTCAAAAACCAGTTCTTTACAATACAGAATGTTCATGAAAAATATAATTGTGTTTTGTTTAACAAAAAAATGTTGTGTAAATTATAGCTGGTTGGAAAACATGTAATTGTAAACCATAAGTTATACTTTGTAAATCCAAAATGGTTGAATTGATGTACCAGATGACTCAAACATATTATGGCATGGTGAAATGAAGGAACCCATAATTTTTCTAACTCAAAGCAGTAGATGTGACTTATGCATGTGCAAAAAGAATCATGAGAAGATAAGAACTATGGTTTAAGGACTGGAAACTTTGATAAGTAAACTCAGGCTACATGTTGATTGTGTCATAGGCCTACTAGTGACTTTGTAAAAGTAGAAATGAAGTCAGAAAAAAGCAGAGGAGATTGATAATATTGCTGTCACTGATTTAGGCCTCATTCCTTTGAAGAACCTGAGTTTTTTTTTAAAACTTTTTTCTATATCTGGGAACCTGTCTACAGAACTACAAATATAATTGAAGAAGAATGCATCTTTTATACAAGCTTGTAATTCAGACTGGATGCATATGATAGATTTAGACCTCCTCTCCCATCTGAAATTCAATATCCAGAATAAAGATTTTTTTAAAAAAAAATTCAATTGGTCATCACTACTAGTGAATTTCAGAACTCAAATAAGAACAGCAGGAATTTAAGCATTATGTTCTTGCCTGCAGTTTCATTCTGAAATATCTGCAAACTTACAGTAAAACACAAGGAGTCACTGGTACACTGTATGTTTTTATTCCTGCATTACAATGCTATGTAATATACATTCTTAGTTGAGAAATCACCCTCTGACATCTGCATGAACAATTATAGTTCAGCTACCAATGCAATGGTAATATTTTTCCATTTATTTCAGCAAAAGATGACTTACTTAATTGGGCCAAGCTTTTAATAGAATACATTTTAAAACCAATAGAGCTCATATGTGAAGTACATTGGGGCATTTTTAGTAGTACTCACAACCTGAGATGTCGAAGAATAAGCCTTTTGGCTACTGAACTTCCAATATTAGGTTTGATTTCTTCATGCATGACATATCTTCCATTTTTTTTCATGTTTCTATATGTGGTTCATGTTGGTACTATAGGATCTCTTGAAAACCACAGAGATGCTAAAGGATAAACTAATTGCAGAGAGGCAGGGCAAATTACTCCTTGAAGTCCAAATACGCAAAGAGATGGCCAAAGCAATGTTTCAGCAGCTTATGGAAACAGAAGAAGCTTGGAGGTATGCCATAGGAAGTTATACTGGTAAGACTGACAAAAGTCATCTGCCTATCCCATTTTAAGGGCAGCCAAATGAATCAGCAGTTGCATAAAAAGATATCCAATTATTAATATGAACTGCAGCAAAGATAGACCTCTGATTTACCTTATTTAATTTTGTGTAGCAGCTTTCTAAGTTACTTCGAAAGAATTAGCTTAAAATTTATTTGCATTTTGTTTTATTAAAATTAAAACTTTGTGGCAATTGTTTACATATTTTTGGGTGCTCCACATCCTTTCCAAGTCTTTTGAACACTTCTATGTTTCAATAATAAACAGAAAACTTAGGTAATATTGTGGCGTACATTATGCAATTAGAACTTCTAATTTTGATACATCATTTCATTTCCATATTCTATTCAACTAGCTATCAATAAGGTGATCTGATCTTTAAAAGGCTAATCATTTCCCACACCATTTATGTTTTATGAAATATTATATCAGAAGGAATACTGCTGTTTATGAAAACACTCATATTCATTGGAAGTATCATTAAACAAAAGACAGAAGTGGATACTGGAAAGCAAAGCATTTTGTGTTTGAGTGAGTTCCTGAAAATGAGAATTATAACAGAAAAGATATTTGTTTACAAGAAATACAAGGACAAGCAATGCTGTGCAGCTAGCTAGATACTGCGCTAGGGAGAGTCCAATAATGTATGCCGGGGAAGAAAACAAGACAGAGAAAAATGATCCCAAATTAACAATAACGTAGACACAGTGCAGGGAGAGTAATAGAGAAAATTCTTAACTCTGTAGCTCAGTATTTGTCAACCTTGGCAACTTTAAGATGTATGGACATCAACTCCAGAATTTCCTAACTAACATGGATGGCTGGAGAATTCTGGGAGTTGAAGTTTATGCAAGTTAAAATTGTCAAGGTTGACACTGGTCTAGTTATACTGTATTGTCCTCTTTATGATCAATAAATCATAAGATGCTGAAGAATCCATGCTCTTGGCATTTACATCTTCAACGGAGGGAAGAGAGAGAGAGGAATTCACTAACAGCCCTTGTTAATGGATTTGATAATGAGTCAAACCAGCCTTACAGTATCTTTTCTGTGGTGTGATTTCAGGTTATTTATGATTTCCCTGTATTAGACGCACAGTACAGTAAGTGTTAAGAAATATCTAGCTAAATAAAAACACTGACAGGCATAATGTTCTAATAGCTGATGATGAAAGCCAGCCAACTTTTGCTAAGCTAAATAACTTTAAATCTTGTTGGATGGAGGAACCACCTGGAAAATCCAAGCTTAGATTAAAAAATAAGAAATAAAAAATAACAAACCAATGCTCAGAAAAAGAAGATGGAATGGCAAATAATTTCTGTATGGTGCCTAGAGTGATGCATGAATTGCTTATGTAATTCATCAGGAACTGAATTTAACTTAAAGGTTATTTTTCTTTTTTACTTTATGAAGTATTTGAAGCAAAGCTAAAATGGCCTGACAAGGCAAGTGGATTGATAAAGATGATTCTTTCCATTCACTAGTGGGAGAATAAGATAGATGTATTACAGGTCCTTGTGGCTCATTGAACTGGCACTGATGAGATAACCTTGTTTAGGTAATAAAATGTCTGTAAGAAAACAACAAAACTCAGAAAGCACAAAGGGCCCCTCATTTCAACCCTGAACTACAAATATTCTCCTTCATAGTTGGATTATATGAGAAGTGGAATATAGTTGAATATGAACATGCACCTCTTGTATTAAGCTTACATCCAGATATGTAAAGTTCTGAGCAAGCTCATATGTAAAAGGAAATGCCAAAAAGCTGGTATCTGAAACTAGTTAGCATTATATTGATCATTCTCAATGGTTACTAGTTGAAATCAAGGTAACTGATCAAGGAATTGAATATAGCAATAATTAAATGCTAAAAAGTTCTCTGTGTTCTTGTTGTTGCACCTTGTTGATTCAGTAAACGCTTAGAAGACTTGAAAGAAAGTTATGAAGAGAAACTGGAGAATAAATTTGTAATGTATAAAGATGCCATAAAGAAGCACGCATATACATGTGCAATGGACCAAGTTGAAGAACGCTATGTTCCAATAGAAGAATTCATAGCTGAACAAGAAAAGGTTCAGGTACACCTGGATTTAACCTATTGTAGATTTTGGCATTTTTGTATAGCTATCTCCATAAATTCTATTCCCAAGTATAGTTGGTAAATGTAAAACATGAAAATATATCTCAGAGTACACTGAATGACTTGTTTGTTGATTAGTCACATTTGTCATGTTTACAAGGCCACTTAACTTCATGAAATCTCTGCTTACACAAGCAGAAGTATAAAAAAACCATCAGAAATAAAAAAAATTACAAATTCAATACTGATAAGTCAAAACAGAAACAAGCATGAAGCATAAATTGTTTCTTGTGGCTTTTGATTTTGTGCTTTTTGTACATTTTGATTAAGGAAATAAGTTTGAATTATCATTTAAATCCATAAAATTTGGATGAAGGACAAAAAAGAATCATGTTAAACCAACATTCAAAATAATTCTAAAACTCTGTGATTTGTATGAAGTCCTAAACTATTATAGAATATTATTGCTCAGGAAAGAGAGATGAAAATACTAGAGCTGAAACTAAAACTTGGAGAACAAAATAGCCTGCCTTCGGAAATTCCCTGTTCAGACTCTACAGCATGGAAGATGAATCTAGGTAAGAAGTCTGTGTCCTAAGCTTGTCTACATTTTAGAATGTGGGCCAGTATTCTTATCCTTTTGTTTGGTGTTCACAGATGCTCAATGCAGAAAGATGGAAGAAACTTCAGGTGCTTTACAGAAGCCGTGTAAAGAGAGAGATGAGGTAACTTTGTTGTTTATTATAAATAATAATTTGGAATTTAAAATGTGCATTATCATAATCATTCTCTATATGGATTAAAATATAACATGCAATTGTAAAAATATTGAAAAGAAAAAATAGAAAAACAATTAAATTGATACATAGTTCTGATAAAAAATATTTAAAAACACAATTTCAGTATAATTTTAGTATTATTAAACACATTTCCATATCTTGAAAGATAAGACAAGTCACCTTGAACATTGAGTGTTTCATGAACATATGAAATGATTGCAAGTGTGTGTAAAATTAACTATGGATCTTGGCCCAGTGCATGACAGCAACCTTTCTAGTGTTGTTTGGTGTGAGGATGAAGTGAATTGGCTCACTGCACATAGACTTTACATATTATACTTTTGCTATTCATTGAAGCTCCAGCTTCAATCACAAAACTAATTGTTGGTTCAAGATCAAAGGTATCAAACTTGATTTCATTGAGGGCCACATCAGGGTTGGGTTTGACCTCAGGAGGATGGTGTAGGGTGGCTGTGGCCAACTCAACATCAAACGTATCTTTTGAAGTAAGTTTTAACTAAAATTCTTAACTAAAGAACTGTAAATTTCCTTTTCCAACTGGCTTTTTTCCTGGTGGATTGCATGTGATTCCAACGTATTAGAATGTTATATTTCTAACATATCCAGATTTTATAAAACATTTAATAGTTTCATGTAGCATGATGAAAGACCATAAGTTGGCAGTTGATGATAGCATCATTCTCCATACTTTCAAACACTTTGTTTTGCAGTTAATAAAATCATTGAAATGGAAAATTCATAAGTTATACGAAATGTTGCAAGATGCCAAAGAAGAATATAGAAAAATAGTTGAGGAGAACACTACATTAAAGCAGATGATAAGTCTTAAGGTTGGTCACATATCTGTTTAATATGTATTTAGAGCTATGTGTTCTGCTGCAAGACTCAAAATAATATGCCAAGATATGCTTTCCAAAAGCTGGAAAGCTTTTGGCCTTATTTAAAATCATTTTAGTTTCTTCACTGTTATTTTGCTTTCTCAGTTAAAAAGTAATTGTGAATACAGGTAATTCTTGATTAACAATGCTAATTGAGACTTCATTTTTAAATGACAGGATTGGAAGTCCCAAAATACATGACTGCTTCACTTAGGGCCAGAAGTTCCAGTCCTGGTTGCCATTCTTAAGCAAGGACTGTGTGGGTTGTTAAGTGAGAACCTTATCTTCATGTGACTGCAACTTCCAACTTTTGCCAGCTTCTCCTTTGATTTTTCTTGTGGAAAGCTGTCAAAAAGTCATAAATCACAACCACGATTTATGCTGTGATGTCCATAAGTACAAAACCTAGTCATAACTGCCAGTCATACAGAATCATTTTTAAGTTTGAACAGACACTGAGTGAGTGGTTGTTAAAGACCACTTACAATTTTACTTATTAATTGAATAAGCCTGCCATCTCACTATCCAAGCAACCCCAATATAAGACACTAAATGGAATTTCAGAGTGCAACACACTCTTTAAAGTTACTCTGATATCAATAAATCCTGGTTGTTAATAATATTCTTTTGGAAGTGGCTTTGGTACCTTTTCAGAATCTTAAACAACCATGTGAGATTGACACTCCCAAGTTTTATTTATTTTGCTTCTCTTGATTATATTATACTTAGGTGCTACAATGAGAACAGATAGCAATGTTGGAGTGTCTCTTCCCCATATTTTTAAGGGAAAGAAATTATCTATTCAGTTAGGATGTGCAGTTTCGGAAGAAGCTAGGGCAGTACGATTAAAAAGTCAATGTTCTAATTCTATTTAAACACATCTTGCTTTCATAGGACCAGGAAACCATTGGCTTTCAAAATAGGAATAAATGTGACCATGAACCTGAAGCCACATTATCTCATCTACAAGAAGAATTAAAAGAAAGCAAAGGTCCAATAAGTACAGAAAGTATTAAACAACATAAATCCAAAAAGGGATTCTTTGCAAGCCTTAATCATTAGTAACAGATGTTCCAAGTAAAATCTACAAAAACCTGAAAACTCACTTTCTGCATCACTCAGATTGATGTCAGTGGCACATAAAATGAAATAACAATACTAATCAAGGCATACTGGACCAAAATTTATAAAATTGGAAACCATAGGGATATAAATTTAATCTGAAAGGGAAAAAAATGTCCTGTATTTTGTTCATGGTAATATTGGCATAAAAGAGTTCATTTGAAACAAATTGCAATTTTTATCTTGGTGCTACATTTGCCATCTTCCTGATGGTGGGATTACAACCCACAGAATTTTTTGTGGTGTCAGGAAGAGCTACCAACAGATCTTGTAGACATTAGATGAGGGAAGCATGCTAAATAATATTTACATTAAGAATGCTATGGCTTGTTCTAAAATTCCTTCATTCCGTTTTCCTCATTTGTAAACTTATTTTTTTAATTGTTGCAACAGTGCATTAATATTTAGATCTTGACATTCACATACTTTAGGCTTATAAGCATTGTGAAAATGTGTAGAAAGCTTACCTCTGCTCTTTTGCTCCCCAGGAATTCAGCCAGGACAACAATTTTAATAATTGATATATTGTTTATATTTTGATACTATGACTAATTATTTGACACCAATAAACTATCTTTCTTTTGTACATGTTCATCATCTGTAATGTTTTCCTTCCCATATAAGTGCAAAAAACATATGGAATTCCCAATACATTAAATTTGCATAACTTTATATATTTAATTAGTAAAAGAAGAGATATTTCGCAGAGGTTAAGCTGTCAGAAGTACATGGGTATGTTGAGTGAGATGCTTTCATTCTATGCAGTTATTATTTGTCAAAAATCCAAATTGGTTTCTAGAAAAATCTGTATTTATTGCCCATAGTAGAATGTATTTTAAAAATTCCAAGGAAAGGAACAAGTACTATAAGAGCTAGAAAAAACATTTTATGGAAATATTTATTTTATAATTTAATAAATAGATGTAACTGAAAATATCTTATAAGGATTCAAAGAAGCTACATACATTACAGGAAAAATGGAAACTTGTGGTATTCCAGATATTGCATTTCTAGCATCCTTTATCACTGACTAGCTAGCTAGGACATCTATTTTATGTACTCAAACTCCACTATAATGAATCATATTCTGGAACAGATATGTAAATCCAGGAGAATTAATTTGTTAAAGAAGCTGTCCATTATTGTAATAAGGAATAAGAAATTGACCTTGTATTGGTTCAGATTTTCAATAATGCTTATTTATTAAAATCACCAAAACATTGAAATTATATTTACAAGTTGACAGTCTGATTACCCAGTCTACAAAATAAATTTCTTCATTAAAAGTATATAACAGTATTGACCAGCACTACTGAGCATAGGTTTAATCATTGTGTTCCAATAATAATGGAATGGTGAAAAGCATTTCAGAAGATTCACCCAAAACATTGTCCTCCTCATATATAATAAAGAGTGTGTGTGTGTGTGTGTGTGTGTGTGTGTGTGTGTGTGTGTATCTGAGTGGCTGGGTAGAATTACTAAAATCCTGATGCACACTATTGTGAATTGTCTTTGAAAGACTACCATATTGTTTAATATGAGTTGTGTTCTAGGATTCTTGCTTCTAAATGTATTCAATTATTTGTCACCATATAATTTATGTGTGCCAAAACATACTTCTTTTAGTTGCAATATGCAATTGTATTTTTAAAGCTACACATTTTAGTTGGCTTTTTCCCTAAACACAGTTAATAAAATGACATAAACAGAGTGGGAAAAATTCTGGAATGGGAAATAACTATTGAATTCCAGAAAACCACAAAAGATTATTCTAAAGTGATATCATTTTCTTCTCAATTCCAGCATATTTTATATGATCCATTTTTGAAGGATACCTTTAAAGGGAAATTTTCAGCCATGCTTATAGAATAGATTTTTACAAAAACTTTTCTGCAAGGAAATGGTAGAAAGATAAAGGGATTCCCTCAGATCTTTGGCAGATTTTCAGTAAACAAAATGCAGCACTTCATATAACTTCTAGCTCAGCTGTAAAACAGACTAATATTTTTTCCCAGATGCATGTTGCACAAGGATATTTGGAGTAGCTGTTGCTTGACTTCATGGAGTTTTGATTTTGCACCAGGATTTTATACAGAAGATGATCTTCTATTATATCATTTCAACTAGTTGTTTACTTAATATAAATACAAAGAAAGCATCAGTGAAGAAGAAAACAAACTTTCAAGTCTTCAGCAAGATGTTGATAATCTGTCTTACCCACTTGAGCTCTAGCTTTCAATTTTGGGTTCCACAAACAATTAGGGTATTTCAACACACATATGTTTGTAAGTATAAAAGAATTGGCTCAATCACATTGTCTTCTTAAAAAGTTCCTTCCATTTGGAAATAAAAGCAACAATTCTTTTTTCCCCCTACGGTTGCTGCTGATATTGTCCTTCAGTAGCTGTGTAGAAATCATCAAGGACACTCTGTAAATATTCAAATGTTGGTCTCTCTTCTGCTTTATCTTTCCAGCATGTTTTCATAATGTCATAAAGCTCAGAAGGGCAAGATTCCATGCATGGCATGCGATAACCACGTTGAAGGGCTGCCATTACATCAGAATTACTCATACCTGAAACAATTTTTTTTTAAAGTAAAAGTTATTTTTTAATATGGTTGGTCTTATATCAAAATGAGAAGAGCTGATTTAGAAAAGGAAAAGATACATTTCTAACATAAAACATGCTTATATCTATTTTATTCATAAAAGGGGCAGGATTTGCTTCCTGGAAAAGTGCAATATTTAGATAAATTTCTTTAACCTAAATAAATTATTTGTGAAAATCATAAAAACCTCAAAACGCAAAAAGGGGCATGTTGTTTTCCAAAAGCCTAATCTGATTCTCATATTTCTAAGCTTTGAAGAAAAAGTATTTCAATTGTATACTCAGTTAACAAGGTTGAAATGCTCCTGGTAACCTGGGAATGAGGAGGAGGACCAAGCCTCAATTGTTTTGGCCTCCGAGTATTGCAATTGGTTCTCCAGTTCAGCAATGGCAATAATGGGCCAAAGCAAACATTTCCACCTTTGCCCACAATAGGAGCAATTTATCCAATTATGCAAGAATAATCAGATTTACATTTTCATTGTCTAGGAAAAGATGGAACTAGTGAAGCAACCTAAGTTGTTGAATTTTAGTTACTTAATTGCGTGCTGTACTGGTGCTTTATTATGGCTTGGATAATAAAACGTTCCATCTGATGTAGTTGCAGCCATACTTTCTTAGCAACTTTTTTAAAAAATGTAAAGGTAAAGGTTCCCCTTGCACATATGTGCTAGTCGTTCCTGACTCTAGGGGGCGGTGCTCATCTCCATTTCAAAGCCAAAGAGCCAGCGCTGTCTGAAGAGATCTCCATGGTCATGTGCCCAGTACAACTAAACGCTGAAGACGCATGGAACGCTGTTATTCCCACCAAAGGTGGTCCCTATTTTTCTACTTGCATTTTTACATGCTTTTGAACTGCTAGGTTGGCAGAAGCTGGTAAACAAGTAGTGGAAGTTCACTCCGTTACGCAGCACTAGGGATTCGAACTGCTGAGCCACTGCTTCCTCCTACTTCTTCTTTTACGTTTCACAAAATAATTATGTTCAATGCATACCTTTTATATATAGTAGAAAGAAAACAGAACAATACATAGGAAGAAGCACAAACCTGGATAAGGAATTTTTCCAAAAGTAATTATTTCATACAGAAGAACGCCAAAGGACCACACATCTGATTTAATAGTAAAAGAACCATAGTTAATGGCTTCTGGTGCTGTCCATTTGATAGGAAACTTTGCACCTATGGAAGTAAGAATAATTCCATCTAAAATCTAGACATTAAAAAGTTAAAGGTAGTTAAGAAATTGGAAAAGATTGTGAAGTGATGGGGTAATGTCTTCTAGGAAAACATGAAAACTTATTTTCTTCCTCATCCCCTGCCTTACCATAATTATCCTTCATGAACAGAGAACAAGTAGGGAAAACATGCAGATCATGGCTTCTGGAATTCTTTCTACCCCTTTTCCAAGAGTGGTCATAGAAAGTCTCCATATTGTTTTCTGGGTAATGAAGCAATCTACTTCCTCCATTTGTGTGACTATGACACAGGAAGTTCAGGTTTGGCTCGCATGCCATAAGCTGGGGAGCACAGGGGGTCATGCCGCACTCATAATGCAATGCACGACCCCCCCCCCAGTGTGCATGTACGCATGACAGGTGCTCCTCCCATTTTTTGCATGCCCTCCCCAGGCTCCAGAGGCATAATAGGAGTCTGGGAAGGGCAAAAAAAAGCCTCCCCCCCCTATCGGAGGCCCTCCAGAGCCTTCAGGGACCTTCAGGAGGCTTCCCTGAAGGCACCGGAGTGCTTAAACTAACCCTACGAGCAAACCGGAAGTCCATTCCTGAAATTCCGGTTTGCCTATAGGGCTGGGGTTTTGTGCTCCGGAGGCTTCAGGCAAGCTCCTGAAACCTCTGGAGGGCCTCGGGGGGAGGAAGCTGTTTCCACCCTCCCCAGGCTCCAGAGGCTTTATAGGAGCCTGGGGACGACGAAAAATGGCTTAAAAAAAGGCTGAACTCATGCTTGCTGGCCAGCTGACAGGGCAATGCCTCGCGTGCCCTGACAAATGGTTCCACGTGCCACCTATGGCACACATGCCTTAGGTTCGCCATACCAGGTATATACTCTCTGCTCCGAATTGTGCAACAAGGAGGAAGGGAGCCTTAGAATGGAGGAATTGCCAAAATTCCAAGTTGCTGCCCAAATCTCACTTCCAGAGAAATACATTATATGTCTCCCCAAACCCCCTCCCCACCGGATAGTTTGTCCTATGGAAAATAACACATTATTCAAGATATTAAATTTAATACATTAAATATATTAAAAGTTCCATTTATTACAATTTACTGATTAGAAACATCTAAGTGACCCCTGGAAAAAAGCCCACTCCATCATTGAATATATTAAAATTAAAAAACAGTACCAACCTTCCCTGGCTGTGTATTCATTATCTTCAATTACTCTTGCAAGGCCAAAATCAGCAATTTTACACATAAGTGCATCCGAAACTAAAACATTTGCAGCTCTAAGATCCCGATGTATGTAATTTTTTCTTTCAATGTATGCCATCCCTTCTGCAATCTGCAAGAGATAAAAAGGGTTTAATTTTTCTACTGCATTGCTTATACCAGTATGTACAAAAATAGCTAAAAATAACTCATTAACAATAGTTTGTGTTTTATGCCAGTTTTATATGCAAGCCTAATATCTCATTTTATTTGCATCTGAAGAACACTTTTTACAATTCTAATCTTTTGTTAAAAAGTGGTGATTGTTTAAGCAATATTTTGTAAAATTTGTCTAAAAGTTATATTTGGATCTGTTTCCAACCCAGAGGCCTGTGGCTTAAACACAAGTATGACATTTTCCATTGCTTTCCAAACAATAAAAATAGAGACAAAGCTGATGGCCACTAGTTGTGTCCTATTTAAATAACTAGTATTTAAGTTATATATATATTTAAAAACACATTATTTTAGAAATTGCTTTTCTACAATTTATTATGACTGCACATCTTTAAAGGGCACTTAATTTTATTTATTAAACAGGATTCGTTAGGGTTTCAGCAGACCTTGGACAAATTCTGTCTTTCTGAAAGATGGCCAGACAGGCGCCATTTGAACTGGTGAAAAACTTTCAGAAGGTTGGGATAGGACACCAAAGAAATATAAATACAGGTAGCACTGTATGTATGTCCACAATTGAGACCAACATTTCTGCTGTAACGTGAGACATTTGTTAAGTGAGTTTTGTCACAGTTTACGACATTTCTTGCCATAGTGGTTAAGTGAACCACTGCCATTGTTAGTAACATGATTGTTAAGTGAATCTGTTTTTCCCATTGACTTTGCTCTCCAGAAGGTTGCAACAGAGGATCACATGACCCCGGGATGATGCAACAGTCATAAATATGAACCAGTTGCCAAGCATCTGAATTTGATCATGTTACCATGGGTGTGTGGGTGTGTGTGTGCTACAAAGGTTGTTACTGTGAAAAACAATTGTACGTCACTTTTTTTTAGTACTCTTCTAACTTTGAATAGTCACTTAATGAAGTGTTCTAAATCAAGGACAATCTGTACTTCCTTTATGCCTGCACTTTTTCTAGCCCATATACACTATATTGCCAAAAGTATTTGCTCACCTGCCTTTATTCGCATATGAACTTACTGTAAGTGACCTCCCATTCCTAATCCATAGGGTTCAATATGATGTCAGTCCACCCTTTGCAGCTATAATAGCTTCAAGTCTTCTGGGAAGGCTGTCCACAAGGTTCAGGAGTGTGTTTATGGGAATTTTTGACCATTCTTCTAGAAGCGCATTTGTGAGGTCACACTCTGATGTTAGACGAGTTTACGTGGCCTACCACTTCGTGGCTGAGTTGCTGTCGTTCCCAAAGACTTCCACGTTCTTATAATACAGCTGACAGTTGAATGTGGAATATTTAGGAGCGAGGAAATTTCACGCCTGGATTTATTGCACAGGTGGCATCCTATCACAGTTCCACGCTGGAATTCACTGAGCTCCTGAGAGCGACCCATTCTTTCACAAATGTTTGTAAAAACAGTCTACATGCCTAGGCACTTGATTTTATACACATGTGGCCATGGAAGTGATTGAAACACGTGATTCTGATTATTTGGATGGGTAAGCGAATACTTTTGGCAATATAGCGTATGAGAGAACTCCAGGGCTGTATTAAGTGCATGTGCACCAAATAGGCCCAAACTATCTTAATCTGGCATATTAGTCAAGTCATATAGAGTATGAAACAAGAACTTGAACTTGAATAAACAAAGTCACTGGAAGTCACAGTTAACCTAAGTTGAAGCTGAATTTCAGCAACACAAAAACTGTAATACTGTAAATAGGTGCCTGTATACTCTTTAAAAACAGATAAGTATATGTAAAAAGAGAAAGTATTCTCTTTTTGTTCCTCTTTTTGAGGTCAGGTAATGGAAAAATATTTGTGGCACTTCTCATTCTAACCGTTGTAGTTGCTGAATGTTTTTTTTTAAATATGAGAAATATTCTTTAGATTTAAAATAAAAAAATGAAAATGTATGATTCTAAATTTAAAATATGATTTATAATGTTTTTGAAAACAAGGCTGGAATGTCCACAGAAAATAATTCACTGCAATGGGAATTTTTTTTTAAAAAAAAAAAAACAATTTTAAAGAGAGATATAAAATGCTGCTGATGTTAAATTAGTCTAGGTTAAATTTTTACAACAGAAAATTAAGTTCAAGGTCAAAGCTTACTTGTTAGACAGAATACCATTATATAGTATTTTAATCTGTGGTATATACTGGCCTAAACACAATCATAATTTTTAATTGAAAACTACCAGAAGCTAGTTCCACTATGCTAGGTTTTGAAGTTAATATCTAACAAGATAGTAATGTATGCTGGCTAGTTATTATTTTATTTAATGAGAAAGAAAGTGAGGAAGATGAAAAACTATTGGCCTTGGCTTCACTTGAAAGGAGCCTAGTTTCTGCTCCTTTTTCTAAATTGGCTTGAAATCACATGGCCAATGCATTTACATGGCTAAAGAAATTTAGTTCCTAATGGTTTTTCACAGTGATCCAAATATTAGTCTTTATAGGGCTAGAATTCTCTTTTTTCAAGTTCATAAACGAGAACAACAATGAGTCTTCTTGGGAAGTCAAATTCACACGTAGTTGGCATTTCTTGTATTCTCTTTTGTAGTACTAAACAGTCATCGTAAAAACCTAAGCACTGCAAGAACTGTTCTGAAGTAGAAAAAAAAAACCTTTTTCCTGCTATGTTGGTCCTTGAAATTAGGATATGAATACTTATTTCATGACATCAGAAAAGCCCAGACAACAATTTGGAATGCTTTAAAGCTCTATGAACACAATTAATTACTGCTTCATAATTAAACTGGAGTTTACATAATAATACTAACTTTGTTGATAAACCATAATTATGGCTTTCAAGGGATACTTTTACATGCTTGTGTAAACAAGTTGAGCCCAGTTACATCCTATTATACTGTGTAGTTCGGTAACAGTTTATATACTTTAATCTAGTCACATAGATCTATTATTTTACTATAGAAACAAGAACACTTCTTAAATTTCTATCTAGGTTTTTTTTACCTGAGCTGAGAAATCAATGAGCTTTGGTAGTAGTAATTTTGTCCCTTCTGTACTCTTCAGAAAATCCAGCAAGCTTCCTGTGTGGATAAAGCAAGTATATTGGCAAAAAATACAAATAAAACACAAGTGTTCTGATCATCTAGTTTTCCAGATTTTGCTAAAGTATGCAATTTCAGATTATGCTTCACTGATTAACCCACAGGTGACTGAATTTGGACCATTATAGATGAGTACAAATTGTGAACTTTAATTTACTTTAATTTATAAAGGATAGTTTTGTCCAGAAAAGAACCTCATTCCAGGATGAAAATCTCTGCCAAGATTCAGAAATTAATGTAGATTGATTCTCTACTTCAGATCAATGACTATCAATAAATAATATTTTTGATATGACATTCAATAATGCATACCTTTTGCCATAAATTCTGTTATAATGTAAATAGGTTCTTCTTTGGTGACTACAGCATATAGTCTGACCAACTTGTCATGCTGAAGTGTTTTCATCAGGTTGGCTTCTTCCATGAATGCTTGGACGGACATAGTACCAGGTTTCAAAGTTTTAACTGCCACTTTGGTATTGTTATTATAATAACCTAGAATGAAATTGATAAGATGAATCAAAATTAATTACTATTATTTATATTTCATTAATACAAATCTACTTAAATATCTAGACATGACACTTTTTACTATGCTGTATATGCAAAAATCCAACCTCATCCAGCCTGGTGTTTCTCACATGTTAATTGAGCTGGAAGAAGAAATTTGAATCTTGCATTTACTAAATGCAAAGTTTGTTACTCATTGAAGCAACTTTTTTTCAGGCTTCAATGCGATACAGAAAAAAGATGCTGCTGTTTTATTGTATCTATACTTCCAAATCATCACTATAGAAAATTTGGGGATGAATGGGTCTACAAGAGCATTTTATCTCTTAAATAGCTGAATCTTATACCTAAACCACAAGGAGGAATATAATACTCATGACAAATTCATATTTAATGGTATCAGAAAAGTCCAGGAAAAAAACTATATACATTTAATTTCTTTTATATTAGGAAGCTAAATAAAGATATAATTTTCTTTATTTATTTATCTGTTCCTCAAAATTATACAAAGATGCATATATTAACTTGTCCCAGTTAATGAGTTAGGCCCATGGCCACTCAAGTAAACTGATTGATTTTAAGTCTGAAACTTCTGGGTAGTGCTAATGGGATAACAAAATTTGATTTCAGATGCATTTTTGTTCCAAAGTTTTTAAAAGTTTAATTTATATTTTATGTTGTGCATAAATTTTATCAGAGTGCTTGTCTCCTTTTCTGTATGATCAATTCCCATAAAAATCATAGGATGTATTCCTGAGTGCACATATATTTTTTGCATGTATTTTTTCCCTAAAGCAGATACTGTCTAATGAAATAGAGTTTTCTCTTATCCATGAAACATGTTATAATATAGTTCAGGATCTAAAATGTTGTGAGATTCTTTGCTGTTTTTGATTACTGGGTTTAAAAAGTTATTCTTCTATACAATTAAAAACATAATAAAGGATTAGTATTATACTTTAGTATCTCCCTTTCATTAACTGTCTTGGATTTCTTTGCCACACTAAAATCATTATGGAGCAAACAAACATGTCCTTTTGGAAAGACAAAGCAAACTGAAATCCACAGACTAATTGTGATCAGTTCCAGGACATTTCTATATGAGGTATATGACAAGCTAATTTGCATGTTGGCAGACATGAGCAACATGTAGTTTGGCTCCTCAGTGCCGTAATCTTGTCATTGTCTAGCAGTTACTTAAAGGGTTACAGTATGCCAAATTTAGATGTCAAAGTGGCTACATAAACAAGAGGAAACATCTTGAACCAGAAACGCCCTCCCTTTCTTTTTTACGTAAAGATGCAGGAACATAACTTCCTGAAATCGGTTCTTCCTTTTGCAGATGACAACACTTTCCTAACTTACAGTATGTTCATTCATTTTGCAGAATTTTGGGTATGGCTGTACTAAAGATCAAACATCCCAAGATGATGCCTGACAAGCATATTATATCTGCATGTCTTATATTAAATTAACAAATCAGTCATCCCTGTGATGGAAAATGAAGGCCTGGCCATATGAAGATGGGTTCCTAAATTGAAAAGAGAGGCAGTCATTCAGTGAGCGGGCAAATGGAAACTTGACCATGCAACTGAAGTCAGCCAAGATTTGTTCTGTGCTACCCAGCATTATCTTCCAAGTACTGCATAAAGCATAGTTTCATAATATGAGCAAATAGTTTTTTCTATATTCTCTGACCAAATAAATGTTCAGGGTAATTGGGCAATAACAAAGGCCCATTTGGCTTACTCATGACCTTAGGAGCTGAGACATCTGGGAATCCGGCACCATACTGGATTTTTTGACAATTATTTGAGGGATGTTGGGAAAAGGACATACACATTCTCTGACACCTTCTGTAATCTCTCTTTTCTTACATGATCACTCAGTTCAATGATGCTGATCAACATCATTGTTTCTTGACTGTTAAAAGAAATCCTGTACCAGTAATTATGCTTACAAGAAGTGCCAGCAAGATCACTCTTTACTGCTGCCTAGGTTCACAACAATTAAGTATCAAATTAAACTTCTCCCTCTACTCCCACCCACGTGATTCTGAAAAAATAATTAATAGTTGAGAAACAAATTGCTTTCCTAAGAGACTATGAGTAAGCAATGGAGAATAGTGGTTGGAGGTTCTGACCAGTTCTGCAGAACCAGAAGCGAAAATTTTGAGTAGTCCGGAGAACCACTAAATACTACCTCTGACTGGCCCCACCCCCATCTATTCTCAGCCTTCCGAGTCCCAGCTGATCAGGAGGGAATGGAGATTTTACAGTATCCTTCCCCTGCCATGCCCACCAAACCATGCCACAAACACCAAGCCATGCCCACAGAACCGGTAGTAAAATATTTTGAATTCCACCATTAATTTACATGTTATAAGAAATTCTGAGAAATTCTCTATTTAATATGAGTACCTTACCCATCCAAACTTCTCCAAATTGACCCGCTCCAAGTTTTTTCACTAATTTGATTGAATCTCGAGGGATTTCCCAGGCATCTTTATCCCATGGTTTCTGTGGCTTAGGACTGATACATGCTTTCTCTAGCTTTCTGCATAAGCCATCTGCTTGCTCTGTTTAAGAAACAAACATCCTATATTTATGTATCATTGAAAATTTTAAGAGACCGTATACCTGTGTTTTCTTTGTACAGGATAGAATTAATTTTTAATGCCACAGATTCTGGGCAGTAAAATTAGTGTGATCCTGGGATACAGCTGCAAAAGGTTATATGGGGATAATTACATTAGAACTATGTGTACTTATCCAGGGTTTCTTAGTTTCAATTTTCATTTTACTTGATGAAATACTACCTTGCGCCATTAATAAGAAAGTATTCTGATTACAACTGCTTAGTTAATTATAAAACTGGAAAGTTTTGTTAATGGTTGATAATACACACATGCATGCATTTCAGTAAACTTTGTTTTACTTTATTCATTTGTGAATATCTAGTGAAATATATTTTGCTAATTATAACAGATAAAGCAGAACTTTTTGCTTATATCAGCCATGATATTCAAACTTAGAAATATGAAATTAATGTTTGGATTTTTAACTAAACATAGAGATTTGCCATGCATGATATATTCAAAGAAACATGGAACAGTATTTAAGGCATAGTAATCAGATATAGCTTAACAAAGTGGTGAAGATAGGCATAAAGGGAAAAGAAAGATCTGAAGGTATCTACATAAAACATTATCAACTGTGGTTTTCTTTCCCACAGCAAATATGTTCACAAGACTGCCACAAGGTTATACAAATAATTACAATGTTGATAATCTGAAAGGTGTTCTGTTTCAAACCAATTTGATATTCCTCAATCTGCACTTAGCTTATCTTTGTTTCATGTTGATATATGCCTTTTGATTATTTTAATCTTCTCACTTCTGAGAATTTTCCTGGATTTATAATGATGTTCACCCTTGACACAATTTATCCTGCACGTCAAAATATATTTGAATGTGAAATGCATATGTTTTCAGTCTTGGCTAGTGTTTTATAGGTACTTGAGAAAAGCTGCTGACTTACTTTGATAATGTTTGATCATATCACTGATGCAGGGAAAAGTGATTCTTGGAGAAATGTAATAGCCTCCATTGTCTAAGCTTCTGATTTTGTAGTGCTTAACAACATCACCATTTTGTCCATCATGGTCTCTTATTGATAATGAATAACTTCCTGTGGACAGAACAAAACCAACAGTAAACCATAAAATAATTGCCAGTTGGTTGCTATCTTTCAAATAATAACTTATAAACAATGTTAATCAAGAAAAGATTAAACTGTGTCAGCTTTCTAAGATAGTCCATACAAGAAGCCCACCCAGAAGTACTACTTCTATTCTATTGTAAGGTTGTATTAAAATAATATTGCAAGTCTTAAAGTATGTTACTCCCCCATTGCCTTCAAAACCCAAAATACTACCCTGTTTCCCTGAAAATAAGACCACTCCAGATAATAAGCCCAGTCGTGCTTTTAAGCTCATGCGCTAAAATAAGCCCTCCCTGAAAATATTACAACATAGCAGCTGCCACGAGGTGACCACGCTCACCACCTCCTGCACTTCAAAAAAAAAAAAAAAAAAAAAGACCTCCCACAAAATAAGGCCAAGTGCTAATTTTGGGGGTCAAAAGAAAATAAGACCTTGTCTTATTTTGGGAAAACACGGTAGGAAGGCTCCTTTTTGAGATGTTTGTCTTGCGCATATCCCTTCTGCATGCTTATTGCCTCATATCTGAACATTGTTCTGAAGGATTCTCTTCCTCCATCTCTCAAGGTCATTGCTATCTACCATTACAGTAAGACAACAAAGACTAGATCCATTAATTTGATATTTTTCTGATGTCTACCAAACAAGTTGCAATAAAACAATATTTACTTTAGAAAAATAGGCTTATTAGTATTCTCATTTGTTTTTAAAAATGTTTCTTTAAAAAACAAACACTTTTCCTGGGTGAACAATTCTGACACTTGTCCAAACAAACAATGATTCAGAACAAGGAAAAAATCATAGGACTCTGCTTCTATTTTCCTGCTATAGTTAATCATCTTAAAAACTATGTTCCCCACAATATCACTCATTCCAATTGCATTTCTTACAAATGTGAACAATCACATTATGTTAATAGCTGAATAGTGGTAGAATTTTACTTTAATAAGAGTCTCAAACGAATGTAAAATAGAATCCTAATTATCTTTTTCCCTTAAACATTTTCCTTTTCTTCATACAACACAAACCCCAAAATCACAATCATATGGCTCAGCTGGCATCTGGTGGAGATGGAGGTAAATTTAACATTTTCCTCCTTAGGCTTGTACTCTCTCTCCACCCCTATTTAACAGCTAGGGAAGCCAGTAGGTACAAGGTCAGATATCATCACTACTGATGATATCCAATTATATAACTCCAACCTAGAGCAACCAAGTCATACTCCTTCCCAATTTCTAGAAACTCTGGAGAGTTGAATGGCAAAGAACAGCCTTCGTTCTACCCAAACTATAGTCATACAGTGAGTTTTGGGATCCCCAGTTCTAGGGACATTCCCCCATCCTCCTTCAGTTCTGCATAAAATTGTATTCCCTCAGACAGAACTGGAGCACAGTTTGAGGATCCTCTTATGGTCTTCTTGGTTTGCTGAAACAGGAGATAGCCAGGAGGCTCTTTCAGATACTAAATTCCATACATTCCCAGATTGGGGGACAATCATGTCTTAATCGCCTCTCATATGCACTAATGCAACATGCTCTATATAAAGCTGCCTTATACCTAGGAAAAATATTATTGTATGAATAATTATTAAAACAACTTGATGTACCATTGTGTACACAGCCATGTTATTTATGAGTCACTTGTGTTTCCGCTCATCTTTGATAGCTGGCAGGCAGGCATGCTTCAGGTCCCTTCTTATATTACCTGGCAGAATCCAGCTACCATGCCTTCTCTGTCACAGTCCTCTTAAGATTCAGATGAATAGAATTGAATAACAGAGTTGGAAGGAACCTTGGAGATCTTCTAGTGCAACCCCCTACTTAGTCAGGAAATCCTACACCACTTCAGACAAATGGTTATCCAATAGCTTCTTAAAAACTTCCAGTGTTGGAGCATTCACAACTTCTGGAGGCAAGTTGTTCCACTGATTAATTGTTCTAACTGTCAGGAAATTTCTCCTTAGTTCTAAGTTGCTTCTCTTCTTCATTAATTTCCACCCATTGCTTTTTGCCTGCACACAGTGCTTTGGAGTATAGTTGATTTCTTCTTCTTTGTGGCAGCTTCTGTGATATCAGAACAGATGGCTACAAGTCTGCTCTCCTTTAAGGCCCTGAAAACCTGGCTTTCACTGGGCAGTAGGCCTGAGTTTAAGATGATTCTGTCCAAAAAAGGATCTTTAAAATGGATTGTGAATTTGTTGATCTTGATCATTTTGCTATTCTGTTCTAGTATTATTCCCTGTTTTGTTTTTATGCTACTGTCCAACTGTAAGTTCTTTTGTTAAGTCGGGCAGCCATATAAATCAAAGGAAGGAAGCATCAATTTAAATCATAAACATTTAAGAATTTTAAGACAGAAAATGGAATTTATTTTCAGATTCAATGAAATCTAGAAAACCTACCTTTTAATGTTTCACTCTCTCTGATCAGAAATGCTCCAGGAGCATTTCCTGGAGCTAGAAGTTGCCTTTCTGCATCTTTTCTGGTTATGTCTTTAAAGAACCATCTGAAAAGCATTATTTTAAAAACATATTATTATTGTTACCCAAACATGAAAAAAGCAATGAAAATCAAATATTTAAAAGATAAGAAACTTACTCTTCTGTTTCTAAGGTATTGACTTTTGCAACGTAATTGCTTGGGATAAATCCTTCTTTCTTAGTTACAAGGGACTTAGCCCTCCACCATTCACCATGTCTAAAAAAATGAGTAAAATAAACACTGTTATTTTTGTAAAGAAGACATTACTGATCAACCTGTAGCATTCAAAGAAACTTACATTTAAACTGAAGTAAATAATAACTATGTTCAGACATCATACCAATCCAGATTTAATGCTTTGGCATGAATCACATACATTGAAATAATTGCCTCATTTAGGGCTTATTAATGCAGAATACACTAATTGCTTTGTTTAACTATAGATGTAAGTAAATCATAGGTAGTTCTCAACTTATAACCCGGAATTACTGTCATTAAGTTGTAGTGGTCATAAATTTAGGCATCATGTAACCAGATCCCCAATTTTTCAACATTTTTTGTGGTGTTTGTTAAATGACTCCTACAATTGGAATGAGAAAATCGGCACAAATCACAAATCACATGTGACTGCAGGATGCTGATATGACCATGGGAATATATCTGGTCACCACAATTTCGTAAAATGGGTGGTAAGTAGCCTTTGTGGGCACTGTCGTAACATTAAATCCTTGTTAAGAAAATGATCGTAAATTGAAGATTACCTGTACAAAATATATATTTTTTCAATGACAGAAGTAATCTTATTCTCTGATGGTAAGGCACACTAAGATACCAGTATCGGAGACATCCTTAGGTGGCTTAATTGTTGAGCTGGCTGTTTTTATCCCCTCTTTGCCAAGAGCCTATATCTCTGTTTTTATAAGGTTACTGTAAATGTGATTTTTATATCTTTTTACATCTATGGTTCTTTTATATGTGGTTTTATCCATTTGTTGTATACTACCCATAGTCTCGTTTGGTGTAGGTGTATGAATTTGATAAAGAAAGAGATCTTCATTTGCCTGTAATAACTTTCTCAGGCAGGCTGGGTAGAAAGCTAAGCCAGGGATCCAAGCACTTATCTTCCTTTCATGGCTAAAGATAAATGGTTTAGAAGGGTGCCAAAGTATGCCCAGCATGTTACCTGTTAACTATGTTAGGAATAAAAACTGGTTTGAAACCTAATGCATATTAAACCCTGCATTAACTTCCAAAACTAGTATTGCTTATCATGCAGTTTTAGATGATTGAATAATTAAAAGAAATATATAGGTCAGCATATTGAGGTCAGCCACCACAGAAAGTGATTCTTTAAAAAAATGTAACAAAAAATTCACAATATTTTAGATATTGGTAGTTTTTATTTTTCTGATGGCAGAAAAAGATCCAGAGGTTCACTCATCTGCCTTTGCGGTTTTTAATTTTGTTTAATTTTAATTTTTTTTTTGTTGGATGATGGACATCTGTTTATCCCAAGAATGTTTAAATTCAGTTATTGATTAATATTACTAAAGCAACATTTCATGAGCAGAGAAGAAACATGGAACTTTTAAATGGAAACAAATATTACACAGCTATTAATGGCTATGGCTATATAGATGTATGTATGTTTTAGTATTATATATTTAATACTAAAAACAAATATTTTGAATGGGGGAAAATGGGAACAAAAACTCTCTTGAAAAACTGTAGGACATCTGCTTTTGAACTTCTAACTTCAATAAGACATCTAGAGATTGAATTTGAAAGTATACAGGGGTTGTAGGTGTTCCAACAATCCTTTTATTACACCCTTCCAATTGTCCAGCTGGTCAGAACAGGTTAAGGTGAACGACAGTCGACATCTTATGAACTTCATGGCCAATAAATACAGTCCTTCTCAGTTTTTACCCAGCACAATTCTTACCTTCATGATTTTAATAATATTAAACAGCTTTGGTCTACTGGAATGAAAATGGCCAGTCTAATTGCTGAGCATACCCCTAACCTCATGATTACATAGAAGTAAATAAAAGTAGGATAAGACTTCTATACTTACTCCTCCAGAATTCTCATTTTTTCTCCTTTTTTGAAAGACAGGTCATCTTCATGCATGCCTTCATAAATATATAAGGCTATCACAATGTCGCCATGCTCTTTCTCTTCCTCTAATTGAGAAATGTAACAAATATATTCTTACTCATTTATTACATTCAAACAATAGCAATTTGTTGTAGCAATGACTGATTTTCTATAAACGTACCTTCATGATAGAACCTTTGACCTGGCAAAAGAATATCTTCATTTCCCTAAAACAAAATAATAAGTCATTTGATATCACCAAACTTATTTTAAGTTTAAAATACAGGTCCTATAGGGTTTTTCTTAAGATGATTGTTTTATTTTGGGCTGTGTTTTAAATATCTGCACTTAGGTTTGAAATGCCTGCACATACAAATTTATCAGGAAATTCATATCAGAGTAACTAAATGGCTGCTCTTTTACCTGAACCACCAGTGTTCTTCTATAAGCTTCAAAGCTATATAGATTTATAAAAACATCCCTGAAAAAAAAATGCAAGAGCCAACTGGGAGGATGTCTATTTATAGAACAACAATTAGAAAGGGTTCAACACACCTTAAAAATGAATTCCATGTCAACAAAGACTCATATACAACCTAATCTATTCCATTGAACAATTAATAAAATTTATTCAAAGTCAGTATACTTTTTTAGGTTATTTAATGTTGGGCATTATACAATTCTAGGCTATTTATTGCTAAAATATATTTATGGCGCAATTGAACATTTTGGCTGGAATATCAGTATTTTTGTGGGTTTCCTGAAAAGCAAATTGATGTACTTTTGGTAAAAAACAAATTTATTTATTTGTCAAAATTATATTTTTATATATACATTTATTTTAATAAAATACTTTTCTATTTTAGAACATGGTTTGTGAATATATCACTAGATAAATTGTTGATTATTCTTCAAAATATGTTTCAATTATCCAGTAAGTAGGGTAAAGTTGACATATTAAGGCAGTCTGTCCCCTTCTAGATCACTTGAGTTCCAACTACCGTATTTTTCGGAGTGTAAGACACACCTTTTTCCCTCAAAAAAGAAGCCGAAAATCTGGGTGCGTCTTATACACTGAATTCAGCATTTTTCCCTCCTGAAACCCTGCCCCCTTCACCAAAATGGCCATGCGTAGCCTTTAGGAGCCTTGCAGAGTGCTCCTGGGGGCTGGAAGGCAGATATGAGTTTCAAAGTTTAATAAATTTATATGCAGCCCAATCCCGAAGGACTCTGGGCGGCTTACATAAAATAATTCTAAAAAGGATACTAAAAAATTTAAAATAGAGAAAGACAAATTAAAAAGACACATCATACACTCGACCTTAGTGGGGCTGGACCTCGTTCATGAGGTCAACAGCCCCAGGCCTGCTGGAACAGCCAGGTCTTAGTAGACTTTCGGAAGGCCGAGAGAGTGGGGAGGGTCCAGATCTCTGGGGGTAGATCGTTCCATAGGGCCAGGGCAGCTACAGAGAAGGCCCTCCCCCGAGGAGCCGCCAGATGACATTGTCTAATCGACGGCACCCGGAGAAGGCCCATCCTGTGTGATCTTATCGGACGCTAGGAGGTATGTAGCAGAAGACGGTCTTGTAGATATCCAGGTCCTAAGCCATGTAGGGCTTTAAAGGTGATAACCAGCACCTTGAAGCACATTCGGAGACCGATGGGGAGCCAGTGCAGCTCGCGGAGGATGGGTGTAACATGGGTGTATCTCAGTACACCCAGTATCGCTCGCGCGGCTGCATTCTGGACCAATTGTAGTCTCCGAACACTTTTCAGGGGCAGCCCCATGTAGAGCGCGTTACAGTAGTCAAGTCTTGAGGTGACGAGGGCATGAGTGACCATTTGAAGTGCCTCCCGGTCCAGGTAGGGCCACAACTGGTGCACCAGGCGAACCTGGGCAAAAGCTCCCCTGGTCGCAGCTGACTCTAGAACACCATTTGTCAGGACACCCAAGTTGCGGGCCTCAGGGATGTAAAATTTCACCCCCCAGGCTTAAAGATGGAGTATCTGGACTACCCTTGGGGGGCAACATCCATAGCCACTCGGTCTTGTCAGGGTTGAGTGCAAGCTTGTTCGCTCCCATCCAGACCCTAACAGCTTCCAGGCTCTGGCACATCACTTCCACCGCTTCACTGAGTTGGCACGGGGTGGAAAGATACAGCTGGGTATCATCCGCGTACTGGTGGTATTTAATCCCATGCAGGCAAATGATCTCACCCAGTGGCTTCATGTAGATATTAAATAGGAGAGGGGACAGGACCAAGCCCTGCGGCACCCCATATTTAAGGGGCCTAGGGGTCGACCTCTGTCCTCTGACCAACACTGACTGCAACCTGCCAGAGAGGTAGGAGAAGAACTACCATAGAACGGTGCCTCCCACTCCCACCTCTTCCAGCCGCCGCAGAAGGATACCATGGTCGATGGTATCAAAGGCCACTGAGAGGTCAAGGAGCACCAGGATAGAGAAATGTCCTCTATCCCTGGCCCGCCAGAGATTATCGGTCAGCGCGACCAAAGCAGTTTCGGTGCAGTAACCAGGCCTGAAACCAGACTGAAAGGGATCTAGATAATCCGCTTCATCCAAGATCCATCGGAATTGGAAGGCCATCACCTTCTCCACAACCTTCCCAAGAAAGGGAGGTTGGAGACTGGACGGTAGTTTTTAAGGACATCTGGGTCCAGAGAAGGCTTCTTGAGGAAGGGTCTCACCACCACTTCCTTAAAGGTTGCGGGAAAGATCCCTCCTGAAGAGAGGTGTTCACAATCCTCTGGAGCCAGCCTCGTGTTACCTCCCTGCTGGTCGAGACTAACCAGGAGGGACACGGGTCCAGCAAACAGGTGGCTGCACTCATCGCTCCCATGGCCTTGTCATGGAGCGACAAGCTGGAACTCACTCCACAAAATTTGATCAAGGCCTTCCCTCAGCATCTCTGCTGGCACTGTCCAAGTGGAGTCAAGGTCTGTCCGAATCTGAGTGACTTTGCCCGACAGAAACTGGGCAAATTCCTCAGCTCTTCCCTGTAAGGTTCCCCCACATCCCTCCCTTTCAGGAGGGAGCGGGTTATCCTAAACAGGGCAGCCGGGTGAGATTCTGCGGATGCAATAAGAGCAGAAAAATGAGTACATTTTGCTGCCCGTATCCCCACTAAATAAGTCCTAATAAAGGCTCTTAGTTGTGTTCGGTTGGATTCGGAGTTACTAGCTCTCCAAAGTCGCTCTAGGCCTCTCTTTTGGCGCGTCATCTCCTGGAGTTCCTTGGTAAACCAAGGTGCTTTCCTGGATCCACTGTTGCGGAGAGGCCGCAAAGGCGCAATCCGATCTAATGCCTCAGCCACCGCTGTATTCCAAGCAGCGACCAAGGACTCAGTCGGATTGTGGGCAAGGGAGTCAGGTATCTCTCCAAGCTCTGTCTGAAATCCCAATGGGTCCATCAGGCGCCTGGGGCAGAACCATTTAATCGGCTCCACCTCCCTGCAGTGGGGGAATAGCTTCCGAAAATCAAGCCTCAGCAGGAAGTGATCTGACCATGACAAGGACGAGATCTCTATCCCCTTTAGTTCCAGATCACGTCTCCACTGCCCCGAGAGAAACACAAGGTCGAGTGTGTGTCCCGCTGTATGAGTCGGACCCTGAATTACCTGGGTCAAGTCCATGGTTGTCATGGAAGCCATGAACTCCTGAGCCCCATCAGAGCGTTCAGCAAGAGATGGCAGGTTGAAGTCCCCCAGTACTATAAGTCTGGGGAACTCAACCGCCAGTCTGGCTACTGACTCTAGCAGTGCAGGCAGGGCTGTTGTGTACGTCAAAAACAAGCCCACTTGACCCCCCAGGTCCAACTTCACAAGGAGGGACTCACACCCGACAGTCTCTGGAGCAGAGATCCTGCGAGGGACTAATGACTCCCGGATAATAGTTACCACTCCCCCACCCCTTTCTTGGTGTCGTGGTTGGTGGAGCACCTGAAACCCTTCTGGGCACATTTCTGAGAGGGGGACTCTTCCCTCATGGCCCAGCCAGGTTTCAGTAATACATGCCAGGTCTGTCCCCTTGTCTAGTATTAAGTCCCGGATGAGGGGAGCTTTATGAATCACAGACCTGGCATTTAGCAACAGCAACCTGAGACCAGGGCCCTGACTTCTCTTGTCACCTGGTCCTTGAGTTGAGCTTTCAGGGCCGGAACAAGGGATCGCTGTGACGTAGTGAACCCTCCTTCCCCGGTAATGGCTAGCCCTGTAGCTCCTGTTGTATCTGCTCCTCCCAGTCATAACTGTGATGCTCCGGCCCGCTCCCATCCCCGTAGACCCCTCCCCCCTCCCACGGTCCCCGTTCTTCTCAGCAGGCCATTCATACCATGCACTCTGGGATGAGAGGAGGATCCGGGCCCCCATCCACTTCTGCTTCTACACTCAGTGGAGGGGGCTCCAGGCCGCACTCTCAATCCCCTCATATATACCGGCCAGGCATTCTCCGCATACATACCCCACTATGACATTAAAAACATACAATGGTAGGATAAAATAGAAAATGAAGTTAAATTAATTTAAAAACGTGGGAACATTCAATTACATGCATACAACACTCACTCCACATACAGAAAAGAAATTTGCGCAGATATTGGTGTTAGTATTGTGCAAGCATAAAGTTCGTAAGGCAGAGTCCTGCAGTTCAAATTGATGGGAACCGGCGGTGGTGTAGAGGGAGTGACTCGTCTTCCTTCCTAGAACGGTGTGGAAAAGAGGGCCAAAAGTCTGGAGTGGCTGAGGTCCCTGGGGTGGCAGCGGGTGGTAGTGGTCGAACAGATGAACCAGATCCTAAGTCCAGAAGCCCAAGGTCTGCGAACAGAAGGAGCCAGATGGCAAGGAGAAGAGGCCTCGGAGCCGCAAGGGTAAAGCAGAGGAGAGGCTGCACTGCAGAGAAGGCCCAGTCGAATGGAGTGGAGGGGGAGCGCCCGAGAGGGCCGTGGCAGTGACAACAAAGCCAGCTGCCCAATCTCATCTGGCGCCATAATAAATCGACCACCCCCTCTCTGAAACAATGACAAACCGGTGTAAATCCGAGGGCTCCTCCTGGTCGTGAAAAACAAGGCCAAAAGATGTCCGGAGCGCCGCAAACCGATGGAACCATGGGGGGGTGCCTGGTAGGGCCGCAGCAGCGGCAAGCAAAGCCAGCCGCCTGATCTCGTTTAGCTGGTCCATCCTGGACCAGCCACCCCCTCTCTGGCACAAAGGTATTGTGAGTCCAAGTCCAAGGCTCCCCCCGGTCAAAAGAGCGAGGTCGAATGACGCCGGGGCTGTTGGAAACCACTGGGAATGGCGCCATCAGCGCGACGCCGCCATCTTCACAGTCAGACAGCAGGCAGCTGCATAGACTGGGAGCCGCCCGAAAATGGTGACCCCCCCCCCAAACAACCGCCTGCTCAGGTCCCCCGAATCACCCTCCACCACTGGGGCTCCCCCCGCACAGACTCTGGCTGGCTCAATGATATTCTCAGCGTTTTTCTTCGCCTCTTAAAGGCTATGCATGTCTCTCTTTTTTATGACAAAAAAATGGGCCCGTTTTCACAAAAAATGGGCCATTTTTGGAGGTATGCAGAGTGCAAAACCTTTTTTTAAAATTTTCCTCTTCAAAACCTTGGTGTATCTTATACTCCGGTGCGTCTTATACTCCGAAAAATACAGTATGTTATTCTGACAGAAGGCAATCCAGTGCAGAATTAGCTCACATTTTAAATGATGTTCCAATCAGTTCATAATACTGTAAGAAAATGGAGCATAGCCTTGCTTTTTTTAAAAGGAGGAACTGATGAAATTCAGCCAATCCTTAAATCCTGCTGAATTGAAATACTAATCATCAGCAATGCTACTCCTTATCATGTTAAAGAAAGTACATATGAGCAGTTCACGTGACTTGTAAGAAGAGTTAGTCCCTAGTTGCCTAGGCTAAATTCATACAAAATATGTTTTGTTAAATAATCTGGAAAAACTGAAATTATATATTGTACTAATCTAAACTATAATTATAGTTAATGCAGTGGTCTTGTAGTTAGTTGGTGGACACTTTTAGAGTTATGAAGGCAGATTTGAAGCACTTTGTGTATCAAATGGCTATTGCGATGGGCAGTAAATGGAACAGAAGCTCCATTTATCAGATGATAAATTGCTTTTCTCCACTGCTACTCTATAGCTTCCTGAGACCCTTTTCCATAGGAGCATCAAATAATTGAGATTTGAATAAAAAGGTGATTCAGAGAAAGTGTGGACTTAGACATCCCAATACTGGCACGTCCTTAATTCAAATGCATCTTTTCCTGGGATTGGAAGGAAGATTACAAAAAGTTCAGCTTCTAAAAGGATTTCAAGCAAGGACACAATGAACAACTTCCAGATTGCTGCACATTCCGATTGTCTATCATCTCATCTTTGTCATATTATTTTGGGGCAGGTAGGTCCAATAATACAATAAAGTGCCATTCAATTTTTTAATACTGCTCTGTACCTCTGTACCTGCATTCAGAAATGTAGATTTTCTTTAAGGGCAATACTTTGTATTCTATTAGTCATTCTTCTTCATTAAAAACAACCTCAAATGAGAAAAGTCATTGTGGCACGCTTTAGCACAGTGTGTGACTCCAGCTGGTTTTGTTACCATATGATAACTGAAAAACAGTTATCATGTAATGGATAAAATTGCCAGGTGCATTGTCTAGTTCTCAGTTCCTAAACTTTAAAAAGAACAATAATATTGAGGCTTTCAGACTCTGTTGCAATTTATCTTTCTTATCTATAGCAGTTTTCATTAAATGAAAAAAAGTATTTTATGAAGGCATCCACCTTTAAAATGGAGACCATCCCCCTCCTTAGTATATGCTTTATGAGAATAAGTGCAGTATTTCTATAACATTTTAAGAGTGCAGTTTAAAAAAATATTTTTGGACACTGGCGATGGTAAAGAAATTACCCTGAAAATCTCCTTAGGTGGACACTTGAATGCGACACTCTGCAAAGGAATTAGGATTAGGCCAAGGCCCATCTTAGTTTAAAACAGACAGTACTCGACTTATGTCCATAATTGAGCCAAAAATTTCTGTTATTAAGTGAGATATTTGTTAAGTGAATTTTGTACTATTTTACAAACTTTCTTGCCACAGTTCTGTGAATCACTGCAGTGTTTAAGTTATAACATGGTTGTTAAGTAAATCTGGCTTCCCTATTGACTTTCCTTGCCAGAAGATCGCAAAGGTGGTCACATGACCCTGAGACACGGAAATCGTCATAAATATGAACCAGTTTCCAAGCATCTGAATTTTGATCATATGGCCATGGGGACTCTGCAAAGGTCTGAAATATAGTCGTAAATCACTTTTGCAGTGCTGTTGTAACTTTGAACAGTCACTAAATGAACAGTTGTAAGTCGAGGCCAACCTGTGGTTTGTTTCCCACAGGAGTAAATACTTTCACTGTGCTTGCAGTCATAGTCTTCTCCTACTATTCCCACCCCTTGCAGCTGCAGTGGGAGGCATTTACTCCCAACCTGAAGTCTATGGAGAATCATCCAGATCATGTCCCAAATATGCTTTTTTCAAAAGGCCAACTTTGTTTGTTTCCTTTGTTTTTCCTTTAAGATGTTTTGCTTCTCATCCAAGAAGCTTCTTCAGTTCAACTGAAGAAAATAAATTATAAAGCAATTTCCTCCATTGTGAATAGGTTAAAAATGAGACTTTTTTTTTAAAAAAAAGGAATTAATGTATTTCCAAGATTCCACAGTGAAACTAACACTGCTTAGTAATATATCAATGCAGGGCTGTACATTCAAACTGCTCTTAGTTGGAACTGATGACTCAAAGTTTCTGGATTTCAGGTACATTCTTTATGGGCTAATGAACCCATTGCCACAAAGTTAAACTGCGGTTCATGAAAATGTAATTTTCATTCCTGGTTGTATGTTGTGTTGTTTTTTTAAATGAAATAAACATTTAAGATATGCCAGTCAAACTGCAATCTTCCTGTGGAAATTGTTCCCTGAAACTATCTACTTACTGGCCTTTGCTGTTTATTGGACGTTGGATCCCTCACATAAATAGTTCGTTCAGTTTTACGTACTGATTTGTTCTTCACATCTAGCCCATCTCCATGCAGATTCTCTTTTTGTTTGGATTTTATACATCCCATATTTTCCTGTTGGGACAAAGCAAAACAATGTAAAGATTAGACAAAAATGCTATCATATGTATTCACATGGTCAAACCTATATGAATTTGTGGGGGTTATATATATACTGCAGCAGTATATAAATAATAAAACATTGTCCCCCAAGAGATTTGTGTGGTATCTTTAAACAGACAAAATCATTTAGGTGTTTTGCCCAAAGTTTCACATAAGGTTTTTATTTTCACTTTATATTGCATATATACAGCATTTATCATATCTAAATAAAAGGGATTTTTACTTTATCTTCGGGATGAGTCACTGACATATATTATATTTACACAATGATTGATGGTCCATAATACTTTTACAGTATGCTTTATAACTAAATATAAGAAAAACTATACTGCCACATCAGTCTATTTCCTTCAAATCATACTCCAGTAATCCGTCTGTTAAAAGAATCAGTGTGCAAATGCTCATAATAGATGTATAAATGAACAAGTCAAAGTATTGAAATCAACACCTTTCAAATTTGATACTATTCTAACCCTACATTATATCTCCTACAAATGTAAACTTTAACTGAACTGAATTCAGTATGTTGAAAATACAGTCATCCTATTTAAAATAGAATTTAGCCTATGAGGTCCAATGTTCCTAAAAGCTTTAAGTTAAAAACCAATGTTTTCAAAACTGTAAAAAATATGAATACATTAAAAATTTATATTTAGATATTGTGTGATTTGAGTACAAATCTATCAAAGGAAGTATTTTCATTTATACTTTATTTTAACTGAGCTGTAGTTTTAAATTAGGGTCGTGCAGTCAGGGGTGGCAGGGGAGGCAGAGCCTCACCACTGTCATCATGAAAAGAAAAAAAAATGTAAAAGGAAAAAGGCAAGAGCTGAGGTCAGGCTGAACTAGTTGCTGCCAGTGTCACCATGGATGACTCTGCTTAGTGCTTAACTGTTTAAAAAAGCCTCTAAAAAAGTGCCCTCTACAGGAGACGGCAGGAGAACGATGTGCCTCATCTAGTCTGGTGTTTTATGATCACTCAAGCAGAGTTAAGCAAGGGTTAAAAGCCAAAAAATTCCTGACATAGATGAGGCACATTGTTCTCTTGCCTCCTGCTGTAGAAGGTCCTTTTTTAGAGGCTTTTTTAAACAGTTAAGCACTAAGCAGAGTCATCCACGGTGACTCTGACAGCAACTAGCTCAGCCTGACCTCAGCTCTTGCCCTTTTCCTTTTACATTTTTTTTCTTTTCATGATGGCAGGTAAGAGCAGAGTTGAAATCCTCTGTGAAACAGCTGGAAAAGGTATGTGTGGGTCGGAGGGAGGGGGAGGAATTCAAACTTCATCCTCCTGGTGCAACTTTGTGTGTGTGTGTGTGTGTGTGTGTTTGAGACAGGGGGGAGGGAGCATATTGAGACAGTTCTTTAGTTTATGCACTATGTAACACTCTAATACTATGCCTTTGGGGCTTCTGAAATTTTAATTATCCAATCATAAGCAAAAAACAATGTTTTCAGTAGAATGAATTTCCACTTCTACTTATATCTGCCAGCCAAAATGCTGCTAGTGGTATTGCTAACATGGGCTGAGGAGGAAAACCTAAATTTTCTGAATCCTGGTGCAACTTGTGTGTGTGTGTGTGTGTGTGTGTGTTTGAGAGAGGGGGGAGGGAGGGAAAGAGGGAGGAAGGAGAGGAAGGGAGAAGAAAAAAAAGAAAGAAGGAAACTTATTTAGCAAAGGAGAAAAACAAATGTGGTCATTTTAAATCGGAACTGAGCATGCCTGGCTGTGGAATTCTGGGAGTTGAAGTCCACAAGTCTAAAAAAATTCCTGCCTCACT
The DNA here is from genome assembly GCF_051295495.1 of Thamnophis sirtalis. Lineage (NCBI taxonomy): Eukaryota > Metazoa > Chordata > Lepidosauria > Squamata > Natricidae > Thamnophis > Thamnophis sirtalis. The sequence continues at coordinate 139,148,354 of NW_028261382.1, forward strand.
AACCATAAACTTCACGTCACTGGTTTAAATAGGGGATTTTTTAAAAAATAGAGAGCTATACAAGAATAAATGCACTCAAGGATTAATTAGATAAGCCCATGAAAATGGTCAGAATTGCACAGAGCTTAGTGCCAACTGAAATATCTCTTCATTCATTCCAATAAGAATTTTCAAAACAGAAGGATAAGGAATGGGAATTGAACATTTTTAAAAATAAAATTAAAATTAGGTTGAAATCTGTCAAATAAGTTCCAAAAAAGTACAGGTTTAGGGTTTTGGGGAATTTTTTTTTCTATTGCTACTTTTTGCCCATTTGGTAAGTGTCTTCTTTTTTTCTATTTTATGCTCTATTTTTTCATCCACCTAATGTCCTTTGACAAAATTTTTGAGCTTACTGAGAGGTGAGTGAAAGATTGTTATGTTTTCTATCTACATTCCCTGTATGTTCATGTAATAGCTGTTTTGCACCTGTCTTTCGCAGTACTCTTTTCAAATTTGGATACTGTCCCCTTTGTAAACAAATTACTAGTCTACATAGACAGATTACCTATCTAGAATCTCTAATCTGTGCCCTCCAAGCAGAAATTAGGTGCCCAATTCAGCCATTCTACACTATGGAGATGCCATGCTATCAGCTCCCTCTACCGCAAAGTTCCTGCAGGAGAAGAGCAGTCTGGACAACCGTGGGATCTGGCAGGGTGAGAGCTATGAACCATAAACACAAAGCTTTTGCTGTGACCCAGCATAACAGATATAGCACCCTTGCTCACCTTACTGGGGACACTAAAGACACTAAAAATGATCGCTCAAAGAAGCAGGGGATCGTGGTCCAAAATGAAGAACACCACAATGCGCATGTGCAGGACTTGGATGGCTGCCTGGCTTCTCGCTCTATAGAAGCCAGTGCCAAATACAGAAGATCCCGAGAGCCTCTGGAGTCCTTTTTCATCTTTAACAAACCTTCCCGGTGGGGCTTGGTCCCAGGAATCGTGTAAAGCTCGGTTTGTCATCCGGTAGCCACCCGTGGCCGTCTCCTGAGCAGCGGAACTGCGGCGGCCTGGATTGTGGCATGAAGGGGAAGATGGTGGCACCGCGCTGCTGAATCGTAGCGACTGCAAACCTTGCCTGCATGACTGATTTGAACAGCGCGATGAGCCCTGGGGACTTAATCCAGCTGTGAAGAAGGTGGGGTCGTCGGAAACTTTGTTTGAGATCGTGGAGCGGCGGATCGGACGGCTGGCTGTGTTTGCCGCCGCCGTAGCCGCTCCAGACATCCCACCCCTCCCCCCTGTTCTATTCTGCTCGCCGCACTGCCTGCTGCCTTGCTGTCCTGCGGTCCTCTGGAGAAAGACCTGGCCGCTTGTCTGCCTGGTGTGGTTGCTCGGGTGGAGAGGAAGACGGCACTCTGAATTCCACGCTCCAGATTCCGAGGGAAGAAGAGGCCTGGATGCCCCCCCTTTTTTCTTTCCAACTTCTGGCCTCCGTGTCATCATAGCCTCCTCCGGACATTGCTCCTTTGCCTCCCTCCCCAGCTATTGGGAAGCCTATTACCATCTCCCTAGCTGCTTTGACTCTTCTCTACCGTGGCCTGTGTCCGATGCCCTGCCTGTAACATCTGCTCTCCCCCACCCGTCTGCCACCTGCCATTGCTCTGGTTAGTTTAGATAGAGTTAGATAAGAGATAGATATAGTTAGTTATAGGTATAGGTATAGGTATAGTTAGATAGTTATAGTGTAGAAATAGTTACGAGGGCAACGGTTGGTTGCACCCAGGGGTGCGGGAGGGATTAAATGGCAGGAATTAGGGCTAGGGTCAGGGTTTGAGATAGAGTTAGGGCTGGGCTAGGGCTGGGTTAATGTAGGATTAGTAGTAGATTAGGCTGGTGTTGGGTTAAGATTGGGTGGGGTTAGGGTGTAGGTTAGTGTTAGGTTAGTGTTAGATTAGTTTAGATTAGTGATTAGGTTAGGAGTAGGGTTGGGGGTGGGCTGGGTTTAGGAGTGATAGAGGATGGCGGCTGCAAGGGCTGGGACTTGGACTTGGTTTCAGAAAGATCCGCGCTCTCTCCCCCCCTCCTAGAGCGGCTCGGGCCAGTTCCAGACTTTGGCCCCCCAGACTATAGACCTTATTCAATCTCAGGAAAGAGACTCCTGTGCATGCGGTCCGCTGACCTTCTTTTAGACCTTAAGAGGGGTGAGACTGAACGGCTGCTACTTGTGACCACGAGACTTTCATGCCTTACCCTTTCCTACATACAGCTGCCCTGTACACTATCAACTTTTGTTCTGGTGGCCATGGGCGCCTCTCTGGGACATAGAGGAGAGAGAGGAGCGGAGCAGTTCTCTTTCCACTTTTATATCATCGTTTGATAATGCACTAGCGCAGTGCTCCGGACATTTTAATGTATGAGGAGTGTTTGAGGTGTGACTGTGATGTATCTATATACCCACTTTTATTATATAGCTGTATTTGTGTTTTTTTAAATTGCCGTGGGGGAGTGTTTGTTTGGATGAGTGAGTACATTTGAAAAGGCTGGGACTATAACCGGGTACCTCCTGCTTTGAAGAAGTGTTAGGGGGGCCTGGTTTAACCCCCAGCCTTAGAATGCATGGTTCGAAGGGCTTGCCAGGGATGTCGTCAGCCCTGGGGGAGGGTGGGGGGACACGGGAGTGGGCCAGAGCATTACGGTCTTAACTGGGAGAGGCAGATATGGCAGGGACTTTAGGGCGAGCCATTACCGGGGAAGGAGGGTTCGCTATGTTACAGAGATCCCTCCTTCCGGCCCTATCAGTCCCACTCCAAGGCCAGATGGTGTGAGTAATCAGGGCCCTGGTCTCAGGCTGTTGTTGCTAAATGCCAGGTCTGTGGTTCACAAGGCTCCCCTCGTCCGGGACTTAATTTTAATACATCTGGCATGTATTACTGAAACCTGGCTGGGCCCGGAGGGAGGAGTCCCCCTCACTGAGATGTGCTCAGAGGGTTTTCAGGTGCTTCACCAGCTGTGAACCAGAAAAAGGGGTGGGGGAGTGGCCATGGTTATCCGAGAGTCTCTAGTTCCCCGTAGGATCCCTGCTCCGGAGTTTGTCGGGTGTGAGTCCTTGCTGGTGAGGTTGGACCCCGGGGGTCAAGTGGGCTTGCTGCTAACGTACCTGCCTCCCAACAGCGTCGCAGCAGCTCTCCCCTCGCTCCTCGAGTCAGTAGCCGAGCTAGCAGTTGAGTTCCCCAGGCTTATGGTGCTGGGGGATTTCAACTTGCCTTCGCTCGGCGAGCACTCTGATGGGGCATAGAAGTTCATGGCTTCCATGACAGCCATAGGCTTGACCCAAGTAATTCGGGATCCGACTCACTCGGCGGGTCACACACTTGACCTCGTATTCCTCTCGGAGCAGTGGAGTTGCGATCTTGGTCTGAGGGGTATTGAGATCTTGCCCTGGTTGTGGTCGGACCACTGCCTACTGAGGCTTGACTTTCGGAGGCCGATCCCCCACTGTAGGGAGGAGGAACCGATTAGGTGGTTCCACCCCAGGCGCCTTATGGAACCCTATGGGCTTTCAGACGGTGCTTGGTGTTATACCTGATACTCTCGCCCGCGATTCGGTTGGGACTCTGGTCGCCGCTTGGAACTCGGCAGCGACAGGGGCCCTTAACCGGATTGCGCCTTTACAGCCAATCTGTGGCAGTGGATCCAGGAGGGATCCTTGGTTTACTGAGGAACTCCGGAAGATGAAGCGCCAAAAGAGTGCCGCTGAAGATCCAGTAAGTCCGAGTCAGACCGAGCACTGTTAAAATCCTGCATCAGAGCCTACCTCCGGGCAATTTGGACGTCAAAAAGAACTCACATTGCCGCTCTGATAGCTTCCGCTGAGTCACGCCCAGCCACCTTGTTTAGGATAGCCCGTTCCCTCCTTAAAGGGAGGGATGCGGGCACTCCTTTACAAGGTAAGGCTGAGGAGTACGTCCAATTCCTCGCGGATAAAGTGGCTCGGCTTCGGGCAAACCTGGACTCCAATTGCGCAGAGCCAGCCGAGGTACTGGGGGAGGGTCTTGAGCGTCATCGTTGGATTGATTTCCAGTCTGTTACCCCTGAGGAAGTGGACAAGGCCATCGGAGCAGTGAGTGCCTCCACATGTATACTGGACCTGTGTACCTCCTGGCTGGTCGCAAACAGCAGGGAGGTGACACGGGGCTGGATCCAGGTGATAGTGACCGCGTCTCTTCAGGAAGGGTCCTTTTTCCCCCTTTAAAGGAGGCGGCGGTGAAACCCCTACTGAAGAGACCGTCCCTGGATCCAGCCGTTTTAAATAACTACCGTCCAGTCTCCAACCTCCCCTTTGTTGGGAAGGTTGTTGAGAAAATGGTGGCCTCTCAGCTCCGGCGGTCCTTGGAAGAAGCTGATTATCTAGACGCCTTCCAATCTGGTTTCAGGCCTGGCTACAGCACGGAAACTGCTTTGGTCGCACTGACCGATGATCTCTGGAAAGCCAAAGACGGGGGCCAGGCCTCCGTTCTGGTCCTCCTGGACCTCTCAGTGGCCTTCGATACCATCAACCATGGTATCCTTCTGTGGCGGTTGCGAGAGATGGGGGTGGGAGGCACCGTTTTCCGGTGGTTCTCCTCCTACCTCTCGGGCAGGTCACAGTCAGTATTGGTTGGAGGACAGAGGTTGTCCCCTAGGCCCCTTAATTATGGGGTGCCGCAGGGGTTGGTCCTGTCCCCCCTCCTGTTTAACGTTTACATGAAGCCGCTGGGAGAGATCATCCGATGGCACGGGATAAAATACCACCAGTATGCGGACGATACCCAATTGTATCTGTCCGCCCCGTGCCAGCTCAGTGAAGCAGTTGACGTGATGTGTGTCAGTGCCTGGAGGATGTGAGGGTCTGGATGGGGGTTAACAAGCTGGCTCTCAATCCTGACAAGGCCGAGTGGCTTGTGTTTTTTCCTCCCACGAATTGGCAAGGTATTCCATCTCTCAGGCTGGGGAGTGAAATTATATGCCCCTCAGACAGGGTTCACAATTTGGGAGTCCTCCCGGACCCACAGCTGACTTTAGATCACCATTTGTCAGCTGTGACCAGGGGGGCATTTGCCCAGGTTCCCCTGGTGCACCAATTGCGCCCCTACCTGAACCGGGAGGATCTTACAACAGTCACTCATGCCCTCGTGACCTCAAGACTGGACTACTGCAATGCGCTCTACATGGGGCAGCCCTTGAAGAGTGTTCGGAGACTTCAGCTGATCCAGAATGCAGCCGCCCGAGCGATTGTGGGTGCGCCTCGGAGCACCCACGTTACATCTATCCCCCGCGAGCTGCACTGGCTGCCTATTGGTCTCCGGATACACTTCAAGGTGCTAGTCATCACTTATAAAGCCCTACATGGTATTGGACCTGGGTACTTGAGAGACCGCCTCCTGCCAATTGCCTGCCATAGACCCATTAGATCCCACAGATTAGGCCTCCTCCGAATTCCATCTGCCGGCCAATGCCGGCTATCGACCACCTGGAGCAGGGCCTTCTCTGTGGCTGCTCCGGCCCTTTGGAATGAGCTCCCCGTGGAGATTCGGACCCTCGCCACCCTTCAGGCCTTCCGGACAGCCGTTAAGACCTGGCTGTCCCAGCAAGCCTGGGGTTGAGTTCCCCCCCTACTCGAACTGTTGTGCTTGTTGTGTTTTTTAAATTGTTGTATCACTGTCTTGTTTGTCTTACTTTTCTGTATTTGTTCCCCTTCCCTTGATTTTTTGTTCAGCCGTCCTGAGTCCCTTCGGGGAATAGGGCGGCCTACAAATTGAATAAATACCAATACCAAATACCAATACCAACTTTCTTTGGAAAGGTGAAATGGGGACCCAGGTGTGGGAATAATGACAGAAAAATGCTCCCACAGGATGTGCCATAGTGTACATGAAACAATGAATGTGCATGGGAATGTGGAAAACAGGATGAATGAATCCTAAAAATAACTGGCCATAGGCAATTCTGGCCCTCAGTGATAACATTGTATGCTAATGAGTGTAATAAGAATAAAAGAGGGCTTCAGAGTCTGTTCTGAATGCTCTCATCCCGAGACATCTCGCCTGAGTGTCTTATTCCTCATGAGAGACCACCACACGTGGTGACCCCGACATGATCCTGTGCCAACGGATACATCCCTGCTAACCTTCTGCTTACCGCCTGGAATAGGCTCGGTGCACCCGACGACGTCGCTGGCGACTGACTCTAATTCGTAAGTATGGGGGGGTGGAATGTCTGCAGCTCAGAAAGTTCATGTTGAAGAGCTTAGGCAATTAGGCAGGAAGAAATATTTAAGCACCCAAGACCGTAAAACTACCAAGCCTCTCTCTAAATCAGAGGCTGTCAAATTGCTTGCTTACGTTTGGGCTAACTGTCCATCTTATCCGGAATATGGCTCCTTAAAAGCCGACACATGGAGGAAAATTGGCGCAGTCCTCCACCAAGTTCCGAGGGCTTCCCCAGATGTTCTTTGTCTGTGGAAAATTGCCTATACATTGATTCAGACACATGCTGAATCCCCTCTTCAGCCGTTGTTGAATCCACCTCCTTATCAAACAACGTCTGTTATGTTAACAACTCCTGCTCCAGACTTACGGGTTTGCCAACCCACGGCTCCTGAGGGTCTTTCCCAACCCACGTGCTATCAGACTACTGCTGACAGCCCCTCTGGCCACGCCCAACAGCCAGGAATTATTAGAGGAGCTTATCAAAAAGCAATAAAAGAAGAAGGTTTAGACACCTCCAATTTGCAGGATACTGAGTTGTTTCCAGTCACATACCAAAATACACAAGCAGGTATTGTTTTTGACTGGGAACCCGTGCCTCTGGTAATGATTAAAGAATTTAAAACTGCGGTAAAGGATTATGGAATTACCAGTCACTACTCCAGAGGACTTCTTAATTCTCTAGAGGGTGCCTATCAACTGCTACCGCAGGATTGGAAAGATTTGGCTCAGATGTTGCTTAATGGAACCCAGTATGTGGTGTTTGAGTCCGAGTACAAAAGGGAATGCTTAATAGCCCTACTATGTGTCAGGCTTTTGTGGATTTTGCATTACAACCTTTCTGTAAATCTCATCCTACCTTTTTGGTTTCCATTATATGGATGACATTTTGGTTGCGGCTCCTGGCCCAAAGGGTACAGTACAACTTGTGCTATCGGAGCTTGTTACATTATTGGCCACGTTTGGTCTTCAAGTAGCCTCAGATAAGATTCAGACCCATGAACCTTTTTCCTACTTAGGCCATAAGGTTTTGGCCTCGTACTCATCTCCAGTAGTACCCTCCATCAAAATGCCCTCGCCTTTGACTTTGGTTGCCTTGCAGAAAATTTTAGGCCCCTCTTCTATTGTAATTCTTACTCCGGCCCAGGAGCAAGTGTTTAGTTTAATAACTGAGGCAATGACCACCTGTTGGGTGGATCGAGCTCTACCAGACCACCCACTCTCATTGGGAATTTTTGCTACTCCTGTTACCCACTGGGCGCTTATACAATGCCATGACAAAAAAGTTTATGTTGTAGAATGGTTACACCTCCCTCATACCCCATGTAAGTCCATCAGTTCCCAGCCTCATTTAATGGCTCTTTTAATAAATAAGGCTCGCTTTCGAGCTAAATGCCTTATTGGTTTTGATCTTGCTGGTTTGTATGTCCCCATTTCTCTTACTGTTTGGGAACCCCTCTTGGCCACATCTGATGTCTTACAACTTTCCTTGGCCGATTGGTCAGGTTTTGTGTCTTGTCATTTACCTTCTGATCCCCGTTTTCAACTTTTCCTCAACGTTCCCCTTTCCCTGTCTACTTCCTTGGTAACCTCCCCTCTCTCTGATACGTTGACGCTTTTTGTGGGTGGAGGAAAAACATATGGTTCTTGTGTGTGGCAACAGGATGGATCCTGGCACACAAAAATCACCCCGCCTCAATCCTCTGCTCAACGTGCTGAACTTGCTGCTACGATTTTGGCTTTTCAGACTTTTCCCCATTTACCCTTTAATTTGATTTTGGATAGCCTTTATGTGTATCGTGTTCTTATTTCTTTGCCTACTTCCTATGTTTCTCCCTCTTTGGACGGCTCTCTCCTGAGCCTTTTTCTTACCCTTTAACTCCTTTTGCAACATCGTGTTTGTCCCTTCTTCCCCGCCCATATTGGTAGCCACTTGCCTTTTCCGGGCATGCTTCAAGAGGGCAATGCCCGGGCAGATGGAGCTGCTTCTGCAGCCTCCTCCATTTTAGTCCTTTCCCCAGTTACTCCATGGGATAGTCATGCATATTTTCATCAGAATAAAAAAGCTCTTATGAAACAATTTTCTCTTTCAGCTCAGGAGGCATCAGCTATTATTCAACAATGTCCTACCTGTAGCCTTCAAGCACATGCAGTTCCCCAAGGTGTCAACCCTCGGGGGACGCAAAGTTGTCAATTGTGGCAAATGGACGTGACTCAATATTTGCCATTTGCCCCTTGGAAATATTTACATGTTTCCATTGACACCCATTCAGGCTTTATTATGGCCACCCCTCAATGGGGTGAGGCCACTAAACATGTTATTAATCATTGCATTCAGACTTTCTGTATTTTGGGTAACCCAACAGAGTTGAAAACTGATAATGGCCCGGCTTACACTAGTTCCGCCTTTGCGGCGTTTTGCCATCGCTGGTCCATTATCCATAAATTTGGTATTCCTTATAACTCCACTGGTCAAGCCATTGTGGAACGAGCTAATCAAACTTTGAAAACTGCTCTTGCTGCACACTCCAAAAACAAAGGGGAAAATAACCCCGGCTTACCTGGAATACAAAATATTTTAAATCTTACTCTTTACACTCTCAACTTTCTTAATGTTACCGGCACCCCGGGTCTCACAGCCGCCAGCAGGCATTTTTCTGCTTCTCCCGCAGACACTCCACGTCCACAAGTGTACTACCGACATCTGCCGGACCCGTCCTGGAAAGGTCCTGCCTCCCTCATTACTTGGGGACGTGGTTACGCCGCAGTTGAAGACCATGGTGAAATTATTTGGACACCTGCTCGCTGTGTTCGGCCTTACATGGTGCCTGCTGATGTTCCCTCGGTGTAGTACACATGATTTGGGGGCCTGGGGTCCCAATTCTTATTTACAGGACTTGAAGAAGGTGTCACAACTTTTTAATTTAACTAATTGTTGGATTTGCTTACATATCCCGGCTGATAGCAAAGGTGGCATGGTGTTACACGCTATTCCCTTTAATGAAACAGGATAGAAACAAGCTATCTGGCCTAGAACGCAAAGTTTGCTCGACATCACATATGCTGTAGCCACCCATGTGCAGGAACCTGCTCATTACTGTTTTTCCAGCACAGGCCGATGGAGGAACGCAACATATCTTGGCAACTATACTAATTGTGAGGCTCTGATTCCGTGGAATGGATTGGGTACTTGTTGTAATGCCATCAATACAACAGCGCCAGATGGAGTCAATAAATAATGGGCTTGCAGTCAAATTCAGGCCATGGTACAGTTTGCCAACTCCTCGAAAAAGGAACTTATGACATACCTAATATGTGGCTCATATGTGGTAGAAGGGCTTACCGATAGACTCCAAGAAATTGGCAAGGCTTATGTACGTTGGGATTGTTGGCCCCGGCTATATATGCTATGAAAGAATTACCTAGTGGAAGAATTCGAAATAAATGAGATACCTTCTCCGAATCCCCCCTGACGTTGGGAGGATCATCCTGGACTCAATTTTCTAGAGGTGTTCTCCCTCCACTAGGTGTTGCAATGAATTATAGAGATTTGCATTTGTTAAATAATTGGACTGTTGTTATGTTTAATGAAACTATTACTGCTCTAAAATTAATTAATCAGGAACTGGGGAAAAACGTAGTGTAACATTGCAGAATCGTTTTGCTTTGGATATTATTTTGGCTGCAAAAGATGGTGTTTGTGCTTTGATTCATTCACATTGTTGCATGTACATTCATGATAATCAACCTAATATTTCTGCCACAGTGGAAAAAATTGAGTCCTTGGTACGTAACAACCCCCTGCATAGTGATGGTTCTGGTACCATCGACTTATGGGGGGCTTTGTGGTCCTGGCTACCTGATGGCTCCTGGTTGAGATCACTGATTCCTGTGATAATAACCATCATTGTATTGCTGGTGTTACTTTGTTGTTGTATCCAATGCATCCCATCCCTGCTACAAGTGTGCAAAACCCTCTTTCCCTCTAATAGGGCGGACGCTCTGGCCATGGAAACCAAGGTCCGTCTGAACTTAGAGGAGGTCTCCGTTGATAATATAAAAAAGGAGGAGATGTGGGAATAATGACAGAAAAATGCTCTCACAGGATGTGCCATAGTGTCCACGAAACAATGAATGCACATGGGAATGTGGAAAATAGGATGAATGAATCCTAAAAATAACTGGCCATAGGCAATTCTGGGCCTCAGTGATAACATTGTATGCTAATGAGTTAATAAGAATAAAAGAGGGCTTCAGAGTCTGTTCTGAACGCTCTCATCCCGAGACATCTTGCCTGAGTGTCTTATTCCTCATGAGAGACCACCACACCCAGGTATCATACATCAGTCTCACAAGAAGATCAAGGTATGTAAAAAGAGAAGTAACCTTCTGGTTGGTGATTCAATCATAAGGGATATAAATTTAGGAAAGGATATGGAGGTTTTAAAAGAAGTCAGGTGTCAGCCAGGTGCTACTGCCAGCAGTGACAAGAGGTGTATTCTTAAGATAGTCAAGAATGCAAGTAAGGACCGTGACGTTGATGCTATTATACATCTTGGCACAAATTAGTGGTGGGATTCAAATAATTTAACAACCGGTTCTCTGCCCTAATGACCATCTGGGTAGGTGGGGCTCGGGGGTCATGTGACTGGGTGGGCGTGGCCAACTCAAAGTCACTCAGGTCGATGGGCGCTTCGCCTTAGCTGTTAAAATGTAATAAAGGTTAACTAGGGAGGCAGTTTCTGTAAGCAGGTCAATAAAGATTAGGCTAGAAACAATATTAGAATGTTTCCTTCCTGCCTTCCTTACAGGATTAGCCCTGTAAAGTGGAAAAAAACAAAAGGAGATTTCTTCCAACAATCAGTTCTCTGAACTACTTAGAAAGTTACCAACCAATTCTCCCAAATAGATGTGAACTGGCTGAATCCCACCACTGGCACAAATGATATGTCCCAAAAAGATGTACTTTCTGTGAAGAAGGATTTCCAGAGCTTGGGGTATAAACTTAGTAGTGTAGGTTGTAGGCTTATCTTTTCAGATGTTTTACCAGTATATAAGGAACAAAAAGGGAAGGGCCAGTGTGTAGCAGAGTTTAATGTGTGGCTAAAGGAGTGTAAAAGGGAAGGCTTTGGTTTTATTAGCCATGATGCCTGCAGCTGGTCCAATGAATAACTGTACAAAAGAGATGGTTTGCACCCATCCCAGAAAGGGACTGATTTACTTGGCATTAAATTCACAGATTTTCTGATAAACATTTAAACTGAACAGCGGGGGCGGAGAATTGATACAGAATATTTCTGTCCCCAGCAATCTAAAACTCATACGGTTATCAGTGCATGTAACATAGATGTTTGTGCGGGTAAGATTATCACTCCTGCTGTCAACCAAAACCAAGCATTTAATAGTGAGCGCCATACCATGTGTATGAATCATACAAGTGGCAAAGAAATAGAGGCAGTCAGGCATAACACAGGTTATGTAGACAGGAAATACAGAATCAATCAAAATGGACTCAAATGTCTATACATCAATGCACAGAGTTTGAGAAATAAACAGGGTGAATTAGAAATTCAAGTAAATGAGGACAGATACAATATTGTTGCAATTACAGAAACTTGGGGGGATGAAAACCACAAATGGAACATACAGCTAGAAGAATTTAAATTATTTAAAAGAAATAGACCAAATAAAAGAGGAGGTGGAGTTGCACTATATATAAGAAATAACTACATCTCTATAGAAATAGAGCACAACAATGATGAGAACTATGTTGAATGCATTTGGGTCAATATTAAAGGTTGGGGGGGGAAATGACATTGCCATAGCTCTATACTACAGGCCTCCCAACCAAGCAGAGGAAGTAGATGAACTTTTTGCTAGTCAGCTAACTAAGATATGTAGGAAGCACACCACAATAGTGATGAGGGATTTTAACTACCCTGACATCAACTGGGAAACAAACTCTGCACCAAGTGGAAGATCCAACAGGTTCCTAACAAACCTAGCAGACAACTTTGTTTCCCAAAAAGTAGAGAAGGCCATATTAGACTTAATTCTCACTAACAGAAAGGAAATGATAAAAGGTATTGAAGCCATAGAAACCTTGGTGGCAAGTGACCATGCAATATTGGAATTCAACATTATGCAAACACAAGTAGTAGAACAAAGTCAAACTAGAGGCTTGGATTTTAAGAGAGCTAATTTCAATAAACTTAGAGAGCACTTGGGAAGAATTCCATGGATGAGAATACTCAAGGGGAAAACAACTCAAGAAGCCTGGGAAATTTTGAAAAATGACATTACAAAAGCTCAGTCTAGCACAATACCAATGAAGAAGAAAATCACCAGGACTGGACGGATTACACCCCAGGGTTCTGGAGGAACTGGCAGATGAGATCTCAGAACCACTGAACTATATCTTTCAGAGATCCTGGAGTACTGGGGAACTGCCAGTGGCTGGAAAAGAGCTGATGTGGTTCCCATCTTCAAAAAAGGGGAAAAAACAGATCCAGGAAACTACAGCCCTATCAGTCTGACCTTAATACCAGGAAAGATTCTGGAAAAGATAATCAAGCAACAAATTAGCGAACACCTAGAAGCAAACAAAATAATAGCCAAAAACCAACATGGGTTTGTCAAAAATAGATCATGCTAGACTAATCTTATTGAATTATTTGACAAAGTGACAAAATTAGTGGACCAGAGGAATGCTGTCGATATAATTTACTTGGACTTCAGTAAGGTATTTGATAAGGTAGACCATAACCTACTACTAGGTAAAATAGAAGAATGTGGGTTGGACAGATGGATTAATAATTAGCTGCACTCAATGTGCAGTCCTCAATGGAACTGCATCTACATGGAGGGAAGTATGCACTGGAGTACCCCAAGGCTCTGTTTTAGGCCCAGTACTCTTCAACATCTTCATCAATGATTTGGATGAGGGAATAAATGGGGAACTGATCAAACTTGCAGATGACACCAAGCTGGCAGGAATAGCCAACACTCCAGAAGACAGGCTTAAAATACAGAAGGATCTTGACAAACCTGAACATTGGACACTATCTAATAAAATGAAATTCAATGGTGAAAAGAGTAAGGTTCTACATTTAGGCAAGAAAAATGAAATGCACAGGTACAGTATAGGTGATACCTTCCTCAATAGTAGTAACTGTGAGATGGATCTTGGAGTCCTAGTGGACAACCATTTAAATGGTTGAACCAGCAGTGTGCAGCAGCTACCAAAAAAGCCAACACAGTTCTAGGCTACATAAATAGAGGGACAGAATCAAGTCAAGTGTTAATACCACTTTATAATGCCTTGATAAGGCCACACTTGAAATACTGCATTCAGTTTTGGTCGCCACGATGTAGAAAATATGTGGAGACTCCAGAAAGAGTGCAGAGAAGAGCAACAAAGATGATTAGGGGACTGGAGACTAAAACATATGAAGAACTGTTGCAGGAACTGGGTATATGTCTAGTTTAATGAAAAGAAGGACTAAGGAAGACATGATAGCAGTGTTCCAATATCTCAGGGGTTGCCACAAAAAAAGAGGGAGTCAAATTAGTCTCCAAGGCACCTGAGTGTTGAACAAGAAGCAATGGGTGGAAACTAATCAAGGAGAGAAGCAACTTAGAACTGAGGAGAAATTTCCTGACAGTTAGAACAATTAATCAGTGGAACAGCTTGCTTCCAGAAGTTGTGAATGCCCAACACTATGTGTTGAGAGTGACCATCTCAAGCTATTTATTTTTAGATGCTAAGTACTTTCCTGTTTTAACAAATAAATAAAAAAATATTCTCCTTTGCATAAGTATTATCCTAAAGTCAAAGCACAAGTATAAATTATCATGTTGCAACAAGTATGCAAAAATGCATGTTTTTTGTACCCATGACTTATCAGTACCTTTAAGTTGACTATCTGACCTTTGATCCCATGAGTTTCTGGAGGAGTACTCTTCCCTGCTTACACACTCGGGAAATATTAACACTACAGAACAGACCATTCTTTAGTACTGAGAGATTTGTGACAAATGAGATGATACAATTTATTTTAAAAGAATCATGTAAGAAAGTAAAATCAAGATTAGCCTAAGTGCATCTATGAAATTTGGCCCTCAGATTTAAATATCAGTTGCTTTTTACTTTATGCCAGGGCATTAGATGTAAAGTCTCTCTTAAAGACTCAAAAGAAATGCCCTGACAAGGGGAGTAGGGAGTATCATTATCTCTTCATGGGTTAAGCATCCTTCTACAAATAAATGTTCAGTATACTCCAATATTCCCTTCACTCAGTACCTAAAAATACTGTATTTTAGATTAAACATGACTATTCGAAAATTGAAGAATAGCTGTAACAGCATTTCTACAGCAATGCTTTAAAAGCGAGTTTCACCAAGAAAGCATAATTAAGACTAAAGTTACATACTTTTAGTTTTTTTTCCAAATATTCTTGCCTTTGTGTGTTACATACAGTTCCAGTTTAACAGATTGATCATACTATAATTAAATCCTTCCTTGTACCCTTAAAAATCATCTTTGCTTATTAAGTAGTCTTCTTTCTGGAGACAGTCTCCTTTCTCTACCTCTACCAATTATCTTTTTGCCTCTCTTTCTCCACTAACATCTCTGTGAACTACGTATTGCAGCCATTCAAAGTTTAGAACTTTTGATTGTCTTCTTGAGAACAACTTGCACTCTTTAAGGAGGGAAGTAAAATTTGCCAAGGACTGGAAACTGCTAATGCAGCAAAGGGAACAGATGAAGAAACTATGGGGAAAGCAACAGGAAGAAAGAAAAGGAGGTAGTGTGCTGTTGGGTAAGAAATGCATGCTATAGGTGTTACGTAGAACATAGATCTTCCCATGATATCCACAGGTCTGCCAGTTAATTATTTCCTGGCAGTCTATTGTTCCGATTACATCTCGGTTCCTAGTTTTAACACTGGAATTAAGTAAATAACAGAGGGGGGGGGGAAATTTCTTCATAAAAAAACAAACAAAATAGAAGAGTAGGAATGTATTGTATATAGTCTCCCCCATACATTCTTTTTATTATCCCAAAACAGGCTTTATGATGAGCAATAGCAATAGCAATAGCAGTAGACTTATATACCGCTTCATAGGGCTTTCAGCCCTCTCTAAGCGGTTTACAGAGAGTCAGCATATTGCCCCAACAATCCGGGTCCTCATTTTACCCACCTCGGAAGGATGGAAGGCTGAGTCAACCCTGAGCCGGTGAGATTTGAACCGCTGAACTGCTGATCTAGCAGTAGCCTGCAGTGCTGCATTTAACCACTGCGCCACCTCGGCTCTTAAATGAGGACAGAAGAAACAAGGAAAGGTAGAAATGCCTTCAGCTTCTCAAACTTCATCTTATTTGACAAAATAGACCAAATTTACTTCACCTTTCTTTAAATATCAACAAAGTTTGAATGCAAAATTTAGGTTTTATAAGGCAGTCCATGGAATTTCTCTGAACACTGGGCAAGTAAGAAATGACCACAGAGTAATTCCATTAGAGCATAGGTGTCAAACTTGATCATATCACATGACGTATATTGGCATACAGTGACATTTTTTGCCTTTGCGAAGCCGGGATGGGCGTGTTCTGCACATGATGCACCCGGTCCACGGGGTGCCAGCTTGAGAGGACTGTATTATAGGGACATGTGTCTTTCAGGATGAATTCAGATATATCTGTGGAAATATGCCTTTCTTTGATTAATGTTGGCATATGCTCAGCCAATTAAAGATCTGCACATACTTTTACTCTCTTATGGCAATATCTCTTTAAAGCAACCTCATAGTTATGGGAAACATAACTTCTATTGCACTGCATAGAAAGCCAGCATTCTGCAGTAAATATTGACAAGAGTAAAGGAACAATGAGATCTTGTTAGTATGAAACAATTAAAAAGAAATATTGTTATAAATTAATGCTAAACCTTATATACAATAATTTCAGGTTCCATTTCTGACATCATTATTTAAAAGAGTCTTGGATATTAAAACAGGATTTTTTTAAAAAAAAATGGAAGAGCTAATCAAAGTACAAAATACTAAGACTGATGGATCAACGGTTCTGAATCCACATATTACTTATCATATTTCTTACTATTTCAAGAATAGTATTACATTATTTATGAACATCACAATTGTTTAGCTTCATTGTTTGTGCTGACTGAAACTAAACAAGCCTCATTGTGCCTCAGGGCTTGCGAATCCCACCAGGATGAAATACATTTCCACAGGCTGTATAACCTGGAACTTTTTCTTAATGTAGAGTACTGTCTGTGTCAGGAATCTCAAACTGTTATGTCAACTATATGAGCACTAGTTTATTAGTGTAAAGGCTCTTAGATTCTCCCCTTTATATGCTAATTCAAAAGTCGCTACTGGGTAAAAAATGAAGATTAGCATTAAACATACATTTATAGACACTACCAACCCCCACAAAACAGAACTCTGTTTTCACTATTTCTCTTTGTCTACTTACTTGGCAGCCTTTTTCATTAACTAGAATACCATTATTTACTTTGGTTAATAGAGAATAACAACATAATCTGGAACCACACTGGAAACCTGGCAGGATATACCCATTCAGTAAAAGGAACTATGTCTGACAATTTATGTCCAGTTCTAACCAGAATTAAGAATGTTATTTGGCAAGTTTCTTTAAAGCAAAAAAATGTTGTGTCTTCCATTTGGCGTACAGCATCTCTCAGAAGAGGCTGCAACTCCTGAAGATTTTTTTCAAATTCAGTTTACTTATAAAGGAAAGCAGACTAAAAAGTGATTAAATAAGAACAACCTATCACCCAAGGAAATAAATAATCACCACTTGGGGTTTTCTCATTATAACTATGGAGTAGCATAGTGGCTTGCATTTTCAAATTAAATACAAGATTTTAGTCTAAGTCTTGAAGAAATCAGTACCAGTTCTTTGGGTTGTATGTATGTATGTGATGAGTATGTGTGAGGAGAACTTAATGCTAAGAGTGACATAAGCCACTTGGGTATATCTCCTAGAGAAGACCAGAAATGGTATTCCATCACATTCCTATGAAGAGGTAGCTTCCTCTCTTGATAAAATTCACTGGGTTTGCTGAGAAATGCCACTATACTGCTGTTGCTGCTGTTTCTTATTTTTGCATTACTGAGGTAGCCATACTCTCATATATTAGTGATTAATTGCATTCAGTTTTGGTTGCCACAATGTGAAAAAGATGTGGAGACTCTAGAAAGAGTGCAGAGAAGAGCAACAAAGATTATTAGGGGACTGGAGGCTAAAACATATGAAGAATGGTTGCAGGAACGAAGTATGCCTAGTTTAATTTAGTATTTTTTAGTATTTTATTAGGATTTATAGGCCGCCCTTTTCCCTGAGGGGACTCAGGGCGGCTTACAATCATTAATGAAAAGAAGGCCTATGAGAGACATGATAGCAGTGTTCCAATATCTCAGGGATTGCCACAAAGAAGAGGGAGTCAAACTATTCTCCAAGGCACCTGAGGGTAGAACAAGAAGCAATGGGTGGAAACTAATCAAGGAGAGAAGCAACTTAGAACTGAGGAGAAATTTCCTGACAGTTAGAACAATTAATCAGTAGAACAACTTGCCTCCAGAAGTTGTGAATGCCTCAACACTGGAAATCTTTAAGAAGCTGTTGGATAATCATTTGTCTGAAGTGGTGTAGGGTTTCCTGCCTAGGCAGGGGATTGAACTAGAAGACCTCCAAGGTCCCTTTGAACTCTGCTATTCTATTCTAACTGAAAACAAAGAGTGTCTGAATGATCCTGGTTTAATTGCGCTGCTGTCCTCTACTGTTTGCAGAAGACCCACAGAGCTTTAAAAATAAGAACAGCATATATAACTTATAAATGTGTTCACTGTAATTGTTACTATTATTATTTCTAAATACATGATACATAAATCCAGAGTTATAAGAAATTATCTTTTCTGCCAAATACACTGATATTAAAGTCATATTGATATAATCACAAATAATCAGGGGAAGATATTCAGCTTCTTAGCATTAAGCAATAACCACCTTTTCTGTGGTGATGCTCCAAGGAATAAAACAACCTTGCTTTAAAGAGGAAATGTTCCTTGCTTATAATTTAAGCAGCAATTTCACCAGTCAGGAGGATCTGAGTCATGCCTGGAAACGCATCACTGTGCAAGAGGTTTTTTTTTGTTCTGTTTGTGAAGAGTGAGCATTATCACATACACTTACTGGAGAGGAATAGCTAACAAAATATCTTTTCAACAGAACTAATGGATACAAATTTGTATAGTTATAAGTTGTAAAAGTAGTCAATATATAAACAGGCGAACAAGATGAAAACCTTATGTTACACAGATACATCCATGACGTATTATAAAGGCATTAATTGCAAGATGTTTTTATATGGTATTTTTTTGACTAAGCAGCATAGCCTAATTTTATTGTAATTCAACAATGCAACGTGCCCTCAAATATAAAGAACATGAAGTCTATATCTAAACAGAAGATAGGGGGGAAAAGAGTATTGATAAAGAAGAATGTTTGTAGGTCAAAATTGAAATGAAGGGTCCTTGTTAATCTCTAAGCTTGGATGTCCCAAAGGGGCTTTTTTTCAACAGGTAACTGGATTTTCTGGTTTTCCTTTGAAGATGTTTCATTTCTCATTCAAGAAGCTTCTGAAAAGCTGAAGAAACTTCTTGGATGAGAAGCAAAATGTCTTCAAAGAAAAAAACATAAAGTCTAAGTTACCTCTTGAAAAAAGCACCTTTGGGACAACCATGACCTGGATGACTGAGAATCTCCATAAACCTCTGAGTTTGATTGTTTTGTTGCAGATGTTTCATTATCCACACACCAAGTGCACTAATTATCTAGTTTGAGTAATGAAACATCTGCAAGAAAACAACCAAGCTCAAAAACCACCAGGACCCCTCGATGAAGAGCATATCTGAATTGTCTTATATCAAGTCACATTTTGGTCAAAAGAACTCTGCACTATGATTTCCTAAAGTTTATGGAAACAATATTTTCCAGAACTACAATCCCTAATCCGATACAATCCTTTTTTACCTTGATATTAGGAAAACACTTTGCTAAATTTTAAAAATTATTAATTATTAATAGAACTAAATGTTATACTTTTTATTTGATCTTTGTTCGTAGCTACTATAGACATAAAAAAGATCAATACACAGAGTTACAAAATAAATAACTGTCCAGCTATAATACAGCTACTTCCTTCTCGGAAATTCCAGCAGAATTAAGTGAGGTATAAAAATGAAACAAAACACCTTCTTAGTAATAGACTGATATAATAGGAATGGCTCACCTTTTTATGACTGATGCCATAAATTATCTCTCCCAGTTCTATCTGGAAATGCCAGATTGTGTGCAAATGCTGAACTTTGTAAGATTATTAGTGAGTCATGACCCTCTTACTCTGGCCACAATGATTTCAGAACTACAAGGTCTTCCTCCGGTTCTCATCCCTATAACTTAATAGCTTCACTTATAAATAAACAAATCTAAATCTAAATCTAAATAGCTTCACTTCAAATATTTCATTAGAATTCTGCTACTTTTGTTTGACGCATTCAAATGACACTAAGAAATCATTTCATAATCATACAGAATGGAAAAAGATATTTAATTAAGCTTCTATTGAAGGAGGAAGGTTTTTTTTAATATGAATGCAAACTATTAAAAACTGTTTTGGTTATTTGGTTGTTACTGCTGCATAATAAGAGTTATAGGAAAATGTTATGAATACTGCTTCTATGTTGATATGCTGTTTCTCTTCATTATTCTCTTCCTCTTATGTCTCTTGTCTTGCTTATTTTTTAAATCAGCCTTTGTTAAATATTATGCCCTTCATTATGCTTTCCATCCCCTCCCTACTGATTTACATAGCATTAGTAAATAGTTAAGCAGTTTTGTTAATTTGTGTAGGGGACAACTGGAATATGTGGCATGACTTAAAATAATATTTTATAGCTTTTTTTTACTTTAATCACTCTTATTTGGGGAAGAATGCTTTGGTCTTTGAAATGTTTCAGATATAGTATGGATGGTTGTGGTATATGCCTTTTTCTTGGTTATTTAAATTTTAATATTTTGTAATTTGCAATTCATTTGTAACATTACATTTTAAAAGGTTGGGATTCCAGTTCAGTACAGATAATTGTTAACTAAATATATAAAGATGGCAACTGAAATTTCTTCTTTTTTCAGAATAGACTGACATTGTTCCTAAAGTTAAAAAACTGTTTTAGAAACATTGGGCAAGGGAAATTGATGTGTGTAATAATAACTTTTAACATGCAAGCGGTATTGGCATTATATTTAATAAGTTTTTGATGAAAAATGTTGTATTATGAGATCAATGTACCACTGAGCTCCTGAATTTCTATGGTCCAACCAAAGATTCTTCAGAACAAATAACTATTTATTTTCAACCCCTATATATTAAAGGTTTGTTTGTTATCTTTGAGTTAATCTTGATTGCTGGTGACCATTCAGACAGGTTTTAATAGAAACATTTTTGAAAGTGGCTTGCCATTGCCTTTTTCCTGTGATGAAGACAGAATGACTGTCCAAAGTCACTCAGGTAGAAGGATTCATGGCTAAGGCAGGACTAGACTCCATAGTCTTCTCTGGTGTGATATCTTTAGCCACTGCATCTTATATATACTAAGTTAAAGGGGCATATAAGAGTTGAAGGTTGTGTGAATCAAACTTTGAATCAGAGGTGGGTTGCTCCCAGTTTGGGTGAACCAGTAGTAGCAGCAATGGGTGGCCCCGCCCACTTGCCTGGACACTTCTGCACATATGCAGAGCAAACCAATAGTAAAAAGTTTGGAAACCCATCACTGCTTTAGATCCTTATTTAGATAATAGGCCATACATATACAGGTAGTCCTCAACTTACAACAGTTAATTTAGTGACCATTGAAAGTTACAACAGCTCTGAAAAAAGTGACTGTTTTTCAGAGTTATGACCTTTGCAGCATCTCCTTGATTATGTGATCAAAATTCAGATGCTTGGCAACTTATTCATATTTATGAACATTACTATGTCCCAAGGGCATGTGATCACCTTTTGCGACCTCCTGATAAGCAAAGTCAATAGGGAAGCCAGATTAATTTAACAACAGGGTTATTAACGTATGAACTGCAATAATTCATTTAACAACTGTGGCAAGAAAGGTCGTAAAATTGGGAAAAACTCACTTAATAAATGTCTTACTTAACAGCAGAAATTTTGGACTCAATTGTGGTCATAAGTTGAGGACTACCTGTATTTTGTTCCAGGCTCAACTTCTTTGTCACTGGGCTTGCCTATACTTATTCTGAAGCTTTGAGTGTACGACTCTTTCATGTCATGCACTCAAAGCTTCAGAATAAGTATAGAATAAGTCAGTTTATCAGACAGTGTGCTGCAGAGTGTGATGTGATTAGGGCTGAAAGGAAGTGACTGGCTCAAGATCACCAGGCTGGCTTCTGTATAAAAAGGAAAACTAGAACCTGCAGGTTCTACCTGTTGGTAGTCAAGCATTTTAATTATTAGACCATACTGAAAGGGGGAACATCTACATTGAATTTAGTAGCTATTGGCTTGCTGTTCTCTTCATGAATCTGGCATACAAAAACTTGTTTTGCTAGATAATTTCCTAATAGCGCTTCTTTGATATGTGGTAGAGATGCCTTCAGAGCCATTTTACAAATGTTTATAGATGTTATAAAGTTTGAGGCAGGAGTTTTTAAAATTAAGATTATGTCTTGATATGAAATACTGCTACAGCCTTTATCTTTGGATGAATCATAATTTTTATAAATTATAAACATACAAAAAAGCTATAATCAACCAATGTTAAAGCTCGGGAGGAAAAAATAAAATGTATCTCTTTACACATTGCCTCTACTTCCTAATCAGTGAGCTTTATAATTCCAAAACATTTTTATAACATTAAGAAGTGGGTATCAAACTTGATCACGTCACGGGCCGGGTAATGACATATTGCAACGTTTTTTGCCTTTGAGGACCTGGGGTGGGCAGGCCTTTGCGTGACCTATCCGGTCCACCACCCATGAGTTTAACAGGCATGTACTAAGAAAATGACATTAGGGAAAAAAAGAAATACCTTAAATATGGCTAGTATTTGTCAATCTACTAAGAATATAAAAGATAATGGAAGATATTGCATAGTATGTGAGATTTTGGTGCATTCTCCCATTACCTTATTACAATTTATTATTTTAATGTTTAAGATGTAATTGGTTGTTTTATTGTATGTCACCTATAATCATATTACTGGGATGGACAGTTATATACATTTGATAAACAAAAAAAATGATTCCAAAATTGATTAGTATTTAGAAAACTTTTATTGTCATATACTTTTAAATGAATTTACAATGTATTGAATTAATTTTGCTGTATTTAAAAATCTTGATTGAAATTGGATTGTGGTTTATAAATCAGTAATCTTCTTTCATAAGAATCCTGAACATCAAGCTCGAATTCGTTTCTCAAGCACTAAACCAATGCTCATTTTAAAATCTGTTTGGTTTGTGGTTAATGGTTATAATTTCTTTTGTTTGGCATAAATTAGCCATAGTTAAATAGCTGGTATCTCAACAAGAGTTGTTTCAAATCGTGTGAAATATATTTCCTATAATCTTAAAACTACAGATAGTGCTTAACATTACAACCACAATTGGGATTGGCAACTGCATCACTGAACAATGCTGTTAAGTTGTATTTAAATGTTTGCCATGGGCATTAAGCAAATTACCCACAGTAATTAAGCAAGAGATGTGATTGCAACTTGCAATCACTAGGGAGTCCCTAGGGAGTGGGCGGCATACAAATGGCATAAATAAATAAATAAATAAATTTTACTGCCAGCTTCTCCACTGACTATTTGAACTCAACTGTGAAACATGTAAATGGTGTGCATGTGATCATGGAATGTTGTGACAGTTGTAAAAACTCACCAATTGCAAAGTGTCCAACTTATGAACCTGTGACTACAGGGATGTGTCACTGTATAAAGCTACTTTTTAGTGTCACCATAACTTCAAACAGTTGCTAATCAAAGTCGTCATTAAGTGAGGACCTCCTATAGGATCATATTAGAAAAAATATATCTGCATGTACAGTGTATTGGATTCTTTAGTGAAGGTTGAATAAAAATTGCTTAAAACCACCTTGCTGTTGAATACACAACTCAAATGTCTGCTATTGTCACATTTAGGATTACTAATGGACTCTGGATTGATTGCTATGTATTAAAGATGCATATTACCTACTTCTTAGGGCTGGGAGAGTGTGATATTGAGATTTCATCTTCCTTCTCTCTATATAAGATTTGTGTCTGAGAAGTTCATTCAATCAGTTGCTTTAACTTGCTTATCCAGTCATATTTGGCCTCAGTTTTCAAAATTCATCTGATCACTTGACTAGCTTTCAAAATGTTTTATTTTATGTTTTGGGACCACATATAAATAAATGGGGAGGAGAAACAAACTGCCAACAAGTGCTTTTTTCTGCTTTCTATAAAAAGGGTTCTGCAAATTCTAGTAAGCATTGTTTCTTAAATACAATGGAAATTCTGCACATGGGCTTCAAAAACTGTTGGTTGGTTGATTGATTGATTGATTGATTGATTGATTGATTGATTGATTGGTTTGGATAGCAAACATTTCAACATCCCCTGACTAACAAAGTGGTTGCAATTTTAAGAAATACAACAAAGTTATAGACTTGTAATGCAAATTTGACTAGTTTTATATCAGAATAGCAAAAGACACATGGGACACCTGGAAATATTCTAAGCCATAATATAGTAATTTTTTCTTGCCTTATAACATCTGAATCTACAATGTCATATCTAACTACAATTATAACAATATAACAAAATGTGCTTTGTGATATAACTCTTCCCAATGCAACTATTCATACATATAAATTACTTAAGGGATGCCTATACACTTTTTATGTGAATCACAATTCTGAAGATGGTTTAATAAATTAGAAGTATATGGTTGAAAGAATCCTGATATATATAAGCTTCCAACCAATAATTTTCCTTTTCCCCAACAAGTATAGGGTCTAATTAATCTGTTTTTTATTTTTTACTTTAGCATAAGATCTCTGGACTACATTTTTTTCATGCCTGAAGGAAGACACACATATATTGTATATCTAGTTTACATATAATGTCTAGCCATAATGTAACCATTATGTTTGAATATAATGTTCAACATTATTTGAAAATTGGATGGTAAGGCTATGTATAGATTCAGATTGAAAAAGCAAAATGGGATTCTGAACACAAATGTCCACGCACATAGCAACTGGAAGCACCTTAAATCAATTAAGGCCTTTTCCTATCTTTATTTGGGTACCTTTTGCATAATCTTGGGAGAAGGTGAATTTTATTTAAAGTACTCCTAACATGTGCTACATGGACATTCACATACATTTTTAAAGACACTCTGTCTTCTAAACTTGATAATTACCCAGCTGCATTTGCTAGTTGCTTCATTTGGTTTGTTTGTGAGGAATGCTATCGATAAGATAAATCTAGAAACTAAAAGTAACCAATAAAAAAGATACTTCAGCACATTTATTATAACCTTTGGGTATTTTACATAGCAATTGACCTGCAGTTGTGACTATAGGCAGTGGTGGGATTCAATTTTTTTTACTACCGGTTCTGTGGGCATGGCTTGGTGGGAGTGGCTTAGTGGGCATGGCAGTGGAAGGATACTGTAAAATCTCCATTCCCACCTCACTTCAGGAGAAGATTACTGCGAAATCCCCATTTCCTCCCAATCAGCCGGGACTGAGGAGGCAGAGAATAGATGGGGGTGGGGCCAGTAAGAGTTGGTATTTACCGGTTCTCCGAACTATTCAAAATTTCCACGATTGATTCTCCAGAACTGGTCAGAATCTGCTGACCACCTCTGACTATAGTTGCATACATGTGGTTAAAAGTGAAAAACCAACAATTAATAATAATGGTGCTTAATGACAAACTCAATTCAAACCTTAAGCAAACACAGAATCACACCGACAGTTCACCTAATCTCCAGATCTCATGCTGAAGTCTTTAAGGATTTATGAAATGCTACCAGACTCAGGACCATATTATTCTCTAGGGCAGGGATTCTTAAACCTTGTGCCATCAGATCTCCTTAATGTACACACCTTCCCTAATAATCCAAATAGCAAAATGAATACAAATAAACAATGAAAATGATATAATGCAAATTTACTTTTAACAAAGACATAAAAAAACATAAATATCTCCCCTGGACTCCCAAGGGATATACCCTTGTTTGGGAAACTCTGCTCTAGGGGTATGATGTTCCAAAGGGCAGATGCTCCAGGCATATTTCCTGGATTTCCCCCAGAAGACAAAGTTAGTAAAAGGACCTGAAGCATGTTCATCCTCTTACATTTGGTAGAATGGCAGAAAAGGGTGGGTACCTCTGAGCTATATGGCAAGGACCATATGTTTGGTATTTTCATTTTAACTCATACATGCCTTAATTTGGAATTTAAAGTTTGTGGTAAACACACCACAAAATAAAAGGACGCTTCCCACTGCAAAATAACTTTCATATAAAAAAACAAATATACATTATTGATGTAATGTGTTGGAATCCAGGAAGGCAAGACTGAAAGATAAAATGACTTATACAGATATTGAATTTGTAAATGTCTATTAGTTTTTTTCAAAGTTTACATTTCCCAAAGCAATTGCAATGACTACTGGTTCATTTGGAGGAAAGAAAAAAACAGACATAAAGAAGAGGTTGTAAAAGTTACACCAGCAAACTATAAAGGTCATCCTCATTTGGTGACCTCAATTGTGACTGGCAACTTTGTAATTAAACAAAATGCTGATGAAGTGAAAATGTATTTGTCTTATAACTTTACTCCAGTTTTCCTTTGCGTTGCAGACCCGCAAAAGTTGTAAATGCAAAAATTCATCACAAATTTACTTTTTCCATCCTAAGTACGAATGGTTGCTAAACAAGGTTTTTGCTAAACAAGGACTACCTATAAAGACTTGTGCTTTTCAAAGGGCCAAGGGTTAGATCTGGAAAGTTTTTCTAAAATATATTTCCCACACCCACAATTGAAAAAATGGAATTCTTAATGGGACAATCTAATATTCTTTGTGACTGGAATGTATAGTATACCTTCTTCATCATTTTACCGTATTGAGGTATATTAGCAATCAATAGGAAAAAGATGTACATTCACAATATTTGTGATCAGGGCTATATTTGGGCTTTCAGCACTATGTTGCAACATGTCCAAAGAACAAAAAAGAAAATATTAAAAAATAATCTAAACAAGTGTGGCTGTATTTAAGAAAAATTAGAAAAATGTATTATTTTTATGATCTATACTTAGCAAGCCTACATGTTTTTAGTGACAAAGTACTTAAAATAAATTTATCTGAAACACTGGATTTCCTGCTGGTGTTAACATGCAATAATGAAACTTCAAGAAAAGGAACTATGAAAAATATTATTCACACACTCTTTCTTTAGTAACCGGGTAGCTTTACAGTTCTTCAGTCACAATATCCAGACTATAACATGGCAGCTGTACAGCTTTTTGAATCAGATACTTTTCTTTTTTTTAAGGCAAAACTTCATTTTTAATTGAAACTCAAATATCTTAAGTATTTCATTTACATAGCAGTCCATCTCATAAATATGATTCTGGGCAGTGGGTCATAAAAAAACACTATAAACAAATAAAAATAAACATTAAAAACAATTCAACATATACAGTAAATAAGACAGTGGGAGAATGGAGCAACATACTACACACAATGCAACCACCTCGTGGGCTTCCCAATCTTGCTGGGGGAAAAAACCAGGTTTTGAAAGAATTCTAGACTAGGGCTGGAGCTAATGTCACTTTGGGGCAAATGATGTTTAGTAAATTCCACTGCAGAAAAGGCCCGCCTCCTGATTTCCATCAGATGTCACAAGTTCAGATGTGACTTGTAATATGCCCCTCCTCTCAGACCTTATGGTATGGTTGTTAACAGCATAGTGTGTAACAGACTATTTATGATGTTTATTTCAAAGCATTAACGTAACGATTATAGATGACTTTCAAACTCTTAGCAAGAAATGGCACAATCTTATGTATATGAAAAGTGACAGATAGCAAAAAGTACCTTGCTATGAACTCCGCCAGTAAATGTTTTTGGTTGTTTAGGCACATCTGAAATTTTGAGAGACCAGTATAGGCATTTTCACAAAATGTCTTGAAAAAGGTTAAAGGTTTTTAGCTAGGATTCCAGAGAATTCTAGGATTTCATGAAAGAAATAGAAACCTAGAAAATAGTTTTATTAATTAACCATTTAACTTTATTCTTCAAAGCAGTCTCTGAATATTTGGTGGTCTGGCAAGTGACAGAGACCTGAATAGTGACAGATGTCTGAACATTTTTACTGACAGAAATTACATTTATTAAATGCACATGCCATCATTCTCACTACTAGTGTGACTCCATGTCTTCATATATTGCTTGGGTTTCTCTTTAACAGAATATATCTTGCTGAAATTAAGACATTCTCAACTCTTTCATACGATCTGTGCCTATCCTATCCTTAATTATATAATAATTAATACTTACATTCATATCTTACAATGATTTCATTGCGCTGAGTAAACAAAACAAATATTAATCATGTGGATTTTTTTCCCCTTTTCTTCATATTGAAAATTTGTCACACTATATAAAAAGTTGGATAGGGACATAGAGTCACTCTGGCATGAGACCGGTGGCATCTACATTTAATAAATAAATATAATGGTCATCAGTAAAACAAATGAACAAAACATTATATTCCAACATACATATGGAATAATCAACATAGCCACAATTATGTACATCCCTTTAAGCCTAAATTTGCATGCATCAGATGTGGAGGAGGAGGGGTGGGAGAGGAACTATAAAGTCATGGTTTGGCTGGAACATTCTAGCCACCAAGATGCAATTGCCTCTTTTTACCATCCTGACTTCTCTATATGCAATGTATACAAGGACACTCCAAATTGCCCTTTTACCATTAACCTTTTGTAGCTAATTTCTTCTTAGAACTGGAAGTTACCTTGATGCAGTACATTCTATATAAACATATTCTTATTAATATGACTTCTGAATTTGAAAATAGTAATTCACTTATCTAAGGAGTAAACTAAGAATAGGCAGAGTGTGATTTGGAATCATGACTGACTAAGCAATTTGTGAGACAACACTATTTATTCTAAAGGCTACTACTGTCAACTTATAAGCCTTTCTAGTGAACACAAATGGATTGTAACTACACAAAATATATACTATGTTGTCTTTGTTCATTGAAGCATCAAATGTTTCAAACATTGAACACAAGCATATCAACCCTACTCCAAATTTGATTGTTGTTTTTTTTAATTTAATGACTTAAAAACCAGGAAACAATTTCCCCCTGATTCAAGTTACAAAGAAAACCCTTTTAAGAATGAAATCAATTAAAAGTTTATTTGTCCAGAATTATAAGTAATTGTTCAACATTCCATTTTGAGTAATCATTAACTTTTGCTTGTATCAGAAAGCTATAAAAACAAAGGATTAAAATGCTAACTAGTAAACAACTATTCAGATAGCCATATCAAGATTGTGAAATAGGAGAAAATCAATGACCAACGAAACAGAAGTATATTGTTAAGATGAATACCCTATATTAAGGCTATAGTTTTTGAAATTCTTTAAGTATATAGATTCTAGAACATCCTAACAGGTAAATAAGGATACGATTGAGAAATTGAAAACAGTTAACTTCAACTGCTCTTCTATATATATTTTTTAAAACTTGCTATAATGAATATTAATAAGAAAAAAGAACATTGTATCATCATCTTGTAGCAATGATTTAGTTAAAATATTACTAATATCGAAGAGCAGCTCCATTATTATTAAATTGCACAAGACAGTAACATATTATGCTCACAAGTATTATCCGGTTGAGGAAAACAGCTAACAGTATCTATAAGTGGCGGAAATAGATAATATCTGGTGTGGTT
Source organism: Thamnophis sirtalis (assembly GCF_051295495.1). NCBI lineage: Eukaryota > Metazoa > Chordata > Lepidosauria > Squamata > Natricidae > Thamnophis > Thamnophis sirtalis. Next base: position 139,177,706 of record NW_028261382.1, read on the forward strand.
TATATTTCTTAAAATAATGAATCAATTGTGTCATACCAACTTTTAATAAGACTAAAAGTGTAGTGACACTTGAAAAACATTCTGAAAAAGAGGGAAAATGTCTATCAAAATTAAACAACTGAATTGCATAAATTTACTTCCCTATAAATTGATGGATAGTGGAGCTATTGTAATAATAGCACTGACTTCCTTTCAACTAATGCAACTGTAACATAGCTGGTATACAGATAAAACTTCCTCTCAGGATCAGCTGTATAAACTGCCCATTTAGTATTGCACTTCCTCTTTTTTTAAAGAACTGTTCAGCATACAGTTCAAACTACATAGCATTGAGAATTTAATTAACAAAGCAGGAAATGGCACTATGTTGTAAATGGTTTGAGAGCTTTAAATATGTATTTGTACCCCTTTGCTAATGTTATTATTATTCAATTCTACAAACTACTGTGACAATTTTATCTTATCCATGCCAGACCAAACTCTATATGAAAGTGCATCCGAAGCATTCCTAAAGAATAATATTGTACAAAATAATGTCTACTGGATCCCAGATTCAAATCCTAAATTTTCCCTGAAGCAAACTCAAACATTCAGAGACTCAAGTCACCTTCTCCCAGCCTTGTGGCATTTTTGCAATGATCAAATGAGAAGACAGAAAAGTAGGCATCTTGCATTGTCCTTCTGAAATAAAGGTGAAACATAACCTTATCTAACAAATACTTACAAATTAAACCAGTGCTATCATGATATGTTCGTCAATGGTTTTCTGAACTAACCCATTTCTTTTAGGTTTGCAGACTTCGTCGCATCATCCATTACTGGTTTGAGGCAAAGTCATACAATGTCTAACCCAACTAACATCTAACAGTCTGGAGCAAATGTGGTTGGGGATCTTTCCATTGCCTCTAATTTCACAATATATAAATACTAATATCATAGGTTAATTAAATTACTGTAGGCTAGATCTGTCTAATGGGATAATTTCAAGAGATCTTCAATATCTTGTACGGCAAGATAAAATATTTTATTTTATTTATTCTTAAATAAAATAAAAAAGATGGAGAGATAATGCATGCATAAGTAATACAGTACCAAAATCAAGCGTTGGGTGAATTTACAATAGTTAGTTAGTTTCTTGAGAGGCAATGGGGCCGGTCACCCTTTCAACTGTCAACTTCATCGGAGAGCAAAAACCCCATTTACTTATCCCCCAGGGCCCCACATCAGTCAGAAAGAAATAAGTCAGAAGCTACGAGCCACTCTCCATAGATAAGGCAATTTATCACTGAACAAAGCAACAGCCCAACAGCCACTTCAAGTCGAACCGGACGGGTAGAAAGATCCTGGTCTGATCAGAGGAAGTTCCACAGACTCCAATAAAAGCAAGCCATCTCCCACGACAGGAAGGGAGAAAGCGGCCGCCAAAAGCCCCTTAAAGTTGTCGGAAAAGAAGAGGGACTTACTTTCCTGAGCTTGGAGAGTTGAACTCCACACCAATTAAGTCCACCGTTTCTTCAGCCCCGAGGCTGGGGAAAAGGAGAGCGAGCCCGCAGCCCAGAAGGAGCCTCTCTGAGAACGCAGTCGCCCAGTTTTCGGAACTTAAAAACAGGGGAAGTGAAAACCTAGCCAAGAAGAACCGGCGAGGCTCATTCTCGCCTCAGCCAGTGTCGCTGCGCTTCAGAGAGGAACCTCGGGCGTCTTGCAGAGGCTACTGTGCGTTCCGGCTTTACTTCCTGGTCGTGGGCAATTTGCATAGTTTTTCTGGAAAGGGCGCGCGGGAGGGGTGGGGGCTGCTCTGGGTAAAAAGAGAAGTAAAGAAAATGTGGGCATTTTCCAAAAAAAGGGGCGGGCGGAACCGAACTTGCAAAAAAAAAAAGTTGTGCTTTAGGGTCCTCGCAAATGGACGCAAGCCACCGGCTGCGGGGGTGGGGTGCGTGCGGGGCAGAGGTTTGGCTTTTGGGCTCAAGTCAAGTAACGCCGATGGGTAGAAGGCGCTTCCTGGCTTCGTAAAAGAGGGAACGGATTGGGCTGAAACTGCAGTGAAACGGCGAGTTAAACCCGAATGGATTGTCCCTTCAGTTTTCCTCGCCCCTTTTATTCCGATTTGGTCTCGAAGCCTCCGGATTACAGTTCCTAGAATTTCCATGCAATGTGAACTATAATACAGGAATTTGAAGAATCCGAGTATATACCTGCCGGGGAAAGTTCTATTGAGGTCAGTGAGGTTATTCTCAGGGGAGATAAAAAGTACAAAAAAAAAAAAAAATCACAGCCTCAGGTATTTTAGTGGGCTAAACATTCATTTCGGTTCAACTGTATGAACGCTAAACTATATATTGGCCAGTCAGTAGGGTTAACCTTTCTTGTTGCTTTTGTGAAGGTAACTATGAAGCACGTTTGTAATTCAGTCTTTAACTTTGGTTAAACCGCATCTGTTTAATTTATATGTACCTATCCACATGCTTGCGTGTACAACAGAAGAGGAACGTGGGAGTTGGTAAACCAGATCTGCAGGTGATGTTAAGTATGTCTCCTTTTGGAGACTAGAGTTGAGTAGCAGAAGGTAGCAAGGAATGTGCCGCTGAATAGTCACACTATCAATCACAGCCACCGAAGTTAAAACAAGGATAATTTTACTTGCTTTAACAAAAATAATGTAGGATAAACATTCTCCAAAACAAGCAATAAAGTAGTCTTGAATTATATACGCAGTCTATGATACGACACGTTGGTTTACAGATGCTCAATTCACGATTCACCATGTAGACAGGTAACTAACATACAGAGTAGCCACTATCCAATATACAGTATTCAACTCCAATAACAAGCGCAGAGAACATACAGGAACAAACAGTAGTCGTTCCTACTCCCTCTTATGGCTGATTAAAGCAACAGCATCCAATCGTATCTCACTTGAGCATTTAAAGTGACAGATACATTATTTCAATCATGGCTTATATATATAGCCAACCCAAGACTAGGATTACATCCCAAACAGGTGGATCTAAAGTTTTTCTCTTCTTCATGTACTCCTGTGTCTTCTCACCAATTACCTTTTAAGGGGGGAAATGTAAAATTAATCTTACAAGAAGATAAATGCCATTAGATTCTGAAATAAAGACGAAAAGCACAGTATAGTATTTAATCTGAGAAAGACCCCTTGTTTAAGGGGTTTTATTTGATAGTAATACATTTTGCAATCACTTAATCTCACCTTTATTTTTCATAAATGATTCATGCAGCAAACAAACTTTACTCCTTACTCTTTCTAAATTCCCCACAACAAAAAATATCTGGGGTGAGTTGGACTGAATGTGACTAGCTCGGAGTCACCCAGTTAGCTTTCATACCTAATGTGGGATTAGAATTCATGGTCTGCTGGTTTTTAGCCTGGTGTAGAGTAAATGGGCTATTGATGGTCATCATTTCAGGGCAAACATAAAAAAGCAGCATTTTACTATGAAAGGCCATAATGGCCTAACCTGGTGTTAGTTAAAATGTATTAAGAGAGCTTTGTAGTATTTGGGGCTAGGATAATTTGTGTATATTTCCAAAGGTGTATTCATAGAAAAGACAATCGGAGAATGGCTCTCAGTTATATGTGCCTTGGAAGTGTATCAGGAATTCTGTTTTCAAAGACTTAACTTGGTTAGTTTTCATCAGTACATGTTGTGTGAATCTAACCATTGTGTTTTTTTAAATAGTTAATACAATGTTTGACTGCTAACAATTGTGTATTATTGAGCCAACTACAGTTTAGCAAACTCTGAATGCAATCAGTTTGTGAATTGTAATTTTTATCTCAGCCATCTTGACAATTTATCTTGCTTTCTTCAGATTGCTTATTGAATAATGCTGAATTGGCTTTCTTAAACTCCACCCAGTTTTTGCATTGTAGCACTCAGAATTTCCAGGTGGATTTTGATCTTAAACAAACTAATAAACTGCTATCTTGTCTAACTTTGGAATATATGAAGCTAAATCTTGGCATAGTGGTTTTTATATGTACTAGGTTATACCAACATTTGTTGCACTGTTTCACAGTACAGAAGGTAGAAATTTACTTAATCTTGGCATAAACTATTTTTAAAAAATGAAGCAATAAAAACTTTTGAACATATTTGCTCAATTTTTGGTGTTGCCAATGAGATAAGCCATTCCAATTAAAATGTGTCATATAGATGTAAACTGTAATTTTCCATCTTCTTTAAGTACCTACAGGTAGTCCTTGATTTATATCTCGGCACTGAGTGACCAAGGTTATGACAAACCTCCAAGGGTTATTTATGACCTGGATTAGAATATCTGATCCGCCTCCTCATGCAGTCCTATTATCACATTTGGGCAATTATCACATTTACAGCCATTTGCATGATCTTGCAGTCATCGCACCACAATTTATGACATTTTTAAAAATGTGAACCAGTATCCTTTTCCAACTTCTAGAAAAATAAAATGTCTATTGCAAACAGTGTATTCACTTAATATTCATTGTGCTCACTTTATGACTGCCATGTTCTCAATAGAGATTGTAAAATCAGTTGTGGGCACATGATGACCTGATTTAAAACAGGCATGATTTATGACTGTAATTCCAGGCTCAGTTATATATAAGTTGAGGGCTACCTGTATATCAAACTGGTTATATTATGTACATTTTATATGTATCATTGCAAGCAATATATTAGCTTTTAAAATATATTTTAATCCACATTGTTTTTATGCTGTCTATAGAGATAATTTAAAACAAAAAACTGAACTACATGAAGTTCCATGTTCAAGATTGTTGTTAATAATTGAATGTGTATGTTATATAGACAGCAGGATTCATGTTGATCTGGCTTGTTTAAAAATATTTCTAGCAAATTAAGTACTGAATAGGTGGAAGGAACCACCTTTGCAGTATTAAAGCTTGTCATAAATGCTGAAGAAAATCATCCTGCTCTAAAATACTATACTGGTTGTATTTACTTGGCATAAGTGCCATTGAATTGAAAATAGAATTCCAGTCTTGTATTTTAAGCAAATCATTCTATGGACACTTAAAGTAATTCCCATCTGATTTCGTATATAATACTCCACTCTCAATGACAGCATGGAGACTTTATATTTAAAAATATATAAGATACATTCTCCCTTAACTGATCAAAGCTTGTCCAGTTATAGAACTACGAGTATGAAATCCAAACAGCAATTAGGGAACATTGATTTTATGTTATGTAGTCAAATCATAACTTGCAATATATGCTGACTCTGTAAACTGCTTAAAGAAGGCCATAAAGCACTGTGAAGTGGTATATACTGTAAGTCTACGTGCTAGTATACAAGAATACAATAGGCAAACTGGAGGTAAGCTGTTCCACTGATTAATTGTTCTAACTGTCAGGAAATTTCTCCTCAGTTCTAAGTTGCTTCTCTCCTTGATTAGTTTCCACCCATTGCTTCTTGTTCTGCCCTCAAGTGCTTTGGAGAATAGTTTGACTCCCACTTCTTTGTGGCAACCCCTGAGATATTGGAACTCTGCTCTCATGTCTCCTCTAGTCCTTCTTTTCATTAAACTAGACATACCCAGTTCCTGCAACCGTTCTTCATATGTTTTAGCCTCCAGTCCCCAATCATTTTTGTTGCTCTTCTCTGCACTCTTTCTAGAGTCTCCACATATTTTTTACATCATGGCGACCAAAACTGAATGCCATTTTCCAAGTGTGGAAAAGTGTTAACAAAGTGTTATTAACACTTCATGTGATCTTGATTCTATCCCGCTCTAGTACTTTTGCTATATGTTCTAAGTCTTTACAAAAATAAAGATCTTCACCTGAATTGAAAATAATGTATCTATCATAAGGATATTATGGCTTTAAGGAACTGTTTGTAAGCAAATACCTGTTAGTCAGCTACACTTATTAAGCTTAAGTTATATTATACATATTGACTCTCCATTTCTGTGGGATGCTTATTGCTGTTTGAAATGCTGCTTCTATGTGTGTTTCATTGTATTCCTGGATAAAATGACTTATTTGTCATTTGAAGTGACTTCACTGTGGACCTTGGGCTGCAATAGCAGACCGGTGATGGCTAACCCTTTTGTCATCGCCGAAAGCATGACTGCACCAATAATGCAATGTGATCACCTCTCCCCTGGGCACATGCGCATGACACCCTGCACTCCCCTGTCCCTGTGCATGCACATGTGACCCCCATGCCCCATTTTGGGCCTAGCAGGCCTCCCTGCAGCCTCCTGGGACATAAAAAAAGAGCCGAGGTGGTGCAGTGGTTAAATGCAGCACTGCAGGCTACTTCAGCTGACTGCAGTTCTACAGTTCGGCTGTTCAAATGTCACCGGCTCAGGGTTGACTCAGCCTTCCATCCTTCCAAGGTGGGTAAAATGAGGACCCAGATTGTTGTTGGGGGCGATATGCTGACTCTGTAAACCGCTTAGAGCGGGCTGAAAGCCCTATGAAGCAGTATATAAGTCTAACTGCTATTGCTATTGCTATTGCTAAAATGGGCTGTGGGAAGGGGGTGCCACCCCCTGCCCTCCATGCATGTGTGCATATCCCCCAGTCGCTCCCATGCATGCAGGGCAGAGACCTGAAAATCAGTTGGCCATCAAGAGGAACACACACATGCTCGGTGGAGCTGAGCTGGGATGACGGCTTTCATGCCCACAGAGAGTGCTCTGTGTGCCATCAGTGCCTCAGATCGCATAGAGTAGGCCTCCTCCGAATTCCATCCGCCAGTCAGTGCCAACTGGCGACTACGTGGAGGAGAGCCTTCTCAGTTGCAGCTCCGACGCTATGGAACAATCTCCCCGTGGAGATCCGCACCCTCACCACCGTCCAGGCCTTCCGCACAGCCCTCAAGATCTGGCTATCCTGTCAGGCCTGGGGATAAGACTTTACTCCCACCCCTCCCGAATGTTGAATGAATGTTGGGTTTTTTATTGCTAATTATTTCTATTCACATTTTCTTTTTGCGTTTTGTCCCGCACTCCCCTCCCCTATTATTGTAAGCCGCCCTGAGTCCCCTCAGGGAAAAGGGCGGCCTATAAATGCTTAATAAAAAAAAAAAAAGTTTGCCATCACGGGGAACAGATGAGCATACAGGGACCAGGAAGTGCTACATAGTGATTCAACATTCCATTGTTGATATGCATAGATGTCAAACAAAGTAAGCTTTTAAATCCTTATTGACATTTGTTTTATATTGGCATATCTTTGTTTTAGTCTTTATGTTTCATTCACACAGTGCCAATTGAAGTGATATAAGAGTACTTGGCTTAATTCCACCATTAATTCAGATAACTATGGAAGCTGAGAGGGATCAAATTTGGTTTCATAAGAATAAATACCAGGGGTCACTGGTCCTATACATAAATTGTTAGCCATGGTAGTATGTGCCAATGTTGAATTCTATGTTGGAGAAGGTTACTGATCAGAGAGTACATCACCAACTGCAACCATTATACATCTTTGCCAGGCCATGGCAAACCATCATTAGATCCTATTATCTATCAATCCAGTTATCTTTTGGATTCAGACATTGCATTAAACTGAACTAAACAATCATGTCAAAGCTTAACATAAAGTATGACCCCACCATCATATTGAATTATGCAACTCTGATACAAAATCTATGTATGTGTAATGTTGTGCTTTCCCAAAGTGACATAGACTAGTTCTAAATGGCTCATAGGTGAATGTGTAGCTAAATGATTAAAATGAAAGTCTCTTTTTCCAATTTCACTTGCTAGAAATGTTGTTTTTATTCTGTATATTTAGTGTATTGTGCATTCATAAATCATAGCTAAGTCTATCAGACTTTGTCTAGCAAAAAACTAGATGACTATTAGACAGCAGAAAAGTCTAAGGCTATCTAATTGTCAGGGACTTTGCATTTCTAGTCTTGGTAGCTACAGTAGCTGAGAAGTAAGATAAAATGACACAAAAGTGAAAGCTTTCAGATTCTTTGTAACTTTTCATCTGAAAAATGGTACAAAAAGCAGGATGTAGTAAAGAAGATCTAAATAGTGATTGCTAAACAAGCAATACCTGTATTTGCAGTGGGTTGATAATGTGGTTGTAGCAACCACAATTCAATCAGTTGAAATCAATTCTACAGGAAGGCTAAAATTTGCAAGTCTGATGGTCTATCCTTTTATTCATAGAAAACTAATTTCCCCCTTGAATGGCATTCATTTTACTCATAAAATTGATAAAATTAATTACAGAAAAATGTATTTAAACTAGCAAATAGTAAATTGAATTGTACCTATGCTCTGCTGCTAAAAATCAATGTTGAACAATCATTGAAAGAAAATGTAGTTGCATCTTTGTTTTTTAAAAAAATATTTTTATTTGACATTTTCCAAACATTAAAATCACAATTAGACTTTTACAGCTTTCTATTATCAGTATTTCTTTTTTCTGATTTCAGGTTTTCCATTTTCCATTCTATTATCTTATACATATTCATATTTTCTCTTTTTTACAAGATATACATCTATATGCAGTATTTCCATCTCTATTGCTTTCTAAGTATATGCCATCTCTTTTCATTGTATTTGCTATGTGTTCCTTATACATTGATTTTACATCTCTTTTTCAGCCAGTTATACCACCTGTTCCATATCTTGTAGTACTCTGTTTTCTCTCTATCTCTTAGTTCTATCATTAGTTTGTCCATTTCTGAACATTTTAGCATCTTTTTTATGATTTCTGCATTTAAGGGAATGGTTTTTTGTTTCCAACTTTGGGCAAATGAAATTTTGGCAGCAGTGATTATATGAAGCATTTTATATTGGATATCCTTACTAATATTTTTTTATTATTCCTAGAAGAAATAATGTCAATTGTTTGTTCTGTTATTTCTTCTAATCATTTTTGAATTTTTGTCCACAATTCTTTGACTTTCAGATATATAGTTCCAATTCTACTTTTAAACGAACAGCTATACAGTACATTATATCTATACAGGATTTTATATAATTGTATCAGATTACTTAGATTGCATAGATTTCTGGAAACTTAGAAAGTTATTTTTCCTTGTTCTTACTGTCCCTTAATGTCCAGATGTTGCTTTCTATCTGTTTAGCACAGTCACTATCACAGTTCTCTCACTTCCCCTGCCAGATCTAATCTCCACTGTCTTCTTCCCAGGCAGAAGCTTTTTGTAGTTTGTTCTTTCCTTTTCTGCAATCTACAATGTTTAGTCCCAGTCTAATCACAATCTCAGCTCGTGTTCCTTTTGCCCGTGGTAATTCTCCAGCAAGCTCAGGCCGTCAGTACATTTCCTCCATTCCTTCTTTGAATGTTAACTCCGTTGTCTCAATGTTCTGCTCCCACTGCTAAAGTGCTGCTTTTTTTCCTCCTTGAAGATTCACTCACCCATCAAGCTGTAAATTCACACTTCCTGAGAGTCACGTCAGTACTTCATTCCAACTCCTTGAACTCCACTGATACTTTCAGCTATTTTTCTCTTCTTGCTTCCTTCTCAATTTAAAGGGCTGTCAGGCCTCCAGATCTGGCCATAAAGGCCAGTCTCTCCCATGCTGGATTTGAGAGGTTTCTCCTACTATAACAGGAGATCGTACCTCCCCTGTTATCCTCTAAGCTTCCCCTTTCTGTCTCTGGTCCCTCCGAGACCCAGCTCTGCCTTTTCAAGCCACCTGGCATGGAAAATTGGGCAGAAAGAACAGAGCCGTGTTCTTCTGCTCCACACCAGCGTGCTCCACTCCGGAAGTCCCATAGTTGCATCTTTGATACGTAATTCGAAGATGACACTTTCATGTCTCCATTTAGAATTGGGAGAAATTCCTTTCTGAAATGTTGAGAAACCAATAGCGTCGAAGCATTATATTCACAGGACAAAGTATCAAGTAAGTTTCTAATTGATTTTAAAATGAATTGATACTTTCAGTTCATATCTCATATTCAAAATGCTATGTTGTATGAGCATGTGGTTGGGAGATGGAATGACGACAATTCCTCTAGGCCCCAGCCATGGAAGAAGCACTATCTAAATAATGCTTTATTTGAAATGATCAATATTTTTCACTCAAGATTATTGATGTCAGTGGCCAAAAAAAAAGTGCCCATGTAGGATGCTATAAGAAAAGGGAATGCGGTGACTCAGTGGCTAAGATGCTGAGCTTATTGATCGAAAGGTTGGCAGTTTGAATCCCTAATGCCAAGTAACGGAGTGAGCTCCTGTTAACTTGTCCCAGCTTCTGCCAACCTAGCATTTCAAAAGCACGTAAAAAATGCATATAGAAAAATAGGACCACCTTTGATGGGAAGGTAACAGCGTTCTGTGCGCCTTCTGAATTTAGTCATGCCGGCCACATGACCACAGAAATGTTTTTGGACAGCGCTGGCTCTTTGGCTTTGAAATGGAGATGAGCACCGCCCCTTAGAATAGGGAATGACTAGCACATGTGCGCAAGGAGAACCTTTACCTTTAAGAAAAGGGGACCCTAAAATAATCCACTATCCTCAGCCTCTTAACCTGTTGAAAGTAGTTGGCTAAAGGAAGAGACCATCCCCTACTGACAACAATCATGAGTGTCAGCCAAGGTACAACATTCTTCTGATATTTTCAGCATATTTTCCAATTACCTAAAGGGGGCAAGGGAATATTACATTATACCACCAAGTGCAAACTATTTTTCAAAAGTAAATTTTTAGCTCTTGCCTCAGAAATGCATGTTAACCAATTTGTAAGCAGATTATTTCATGCATTTTAAATCAGACTCATTGTTTTACCTGAAGGAAGTATGCTTATTTTTCTCACTTGTACACTGGTACCAAGAAACAAGCAATTTCTTGTAAACAAATATTCCTGAGTGGTTACTTGAGGTGAGGTTTTTCATAAGGAAATAAGTAAAAGAATAATAATGGCTCAATAGATAGTGTTACATGATAAAAACATAAAAGAAAGAAAGTATTATAGGAAGACAAATATTTGAAGCTGACTCACTAAGTAAACTGAAAAGCTTTCAAGAATTTAATAAAAGATAATCTTAATTTTATTACAATATTTTCAAGGACAATTTGTTGTATTCTGCCACACCATTCTGAGTTGAAGTTTTAGTAACTGACAGGATGAGTTAATTGAGTTAGCTGGGACTTCAGCAACCCACCGAGCAATGTCCTGGTCCATGTCCGGCCCCCAAGCATAGCTCCGGCCCAGTGACTTCATCCAGACTATGCCTGGTGGCTGTCATGCAGTGTCTTCAGCACCGCTTCTTGGAGGGAGGCCAGAATTACAACTCTGCCACCCTGCAGAAGGCAACCTTGTTGTGAAGAAAGTTCATGTTGCCTGGTGGAGAAAGGTCGCCATTCGGTGCCCAGTGGGTAGGAAGGCCATCCCCGTTCTGTCTACCCAAGCATCTTAGCGAGTATCTTGTCCTGGCTCATATGGGCAGCCACATCAGCTGCGGTTATAGGTAACTGCATGTCGTTGATCAGCAACACCTTAGAGGCAGGCGCCAGGTCTGCAATAGGCAACGGGCATCCGCTTAATGCATCCGCGTGGCTATGTGTCTGCCAGGTCTGTAATGCAACATGTAGTCATAGGCAGCTAAAAAGACAGTCCATCTTGTGAACCTGGGGGACAGAATCTGGGGTGTCTGCTTGTCGCCTGCGATGATGCCTAGCAAAGGCTTATGATCAGTCACTAAGTGAAAATGATGGCCGTAGAGATAGAAGTGGAACCGCTTCACCCTGGCCACTATAGCCAATGCCTCCCGGTCCAATTGGCTACAGTTCCTTTTGGGCGAGGACAGCGTGCGAGAGAAAAATGCCACTGGAGCCTCCAATCCTGATGGCAGCCGTTGGCTCAGGACTGCCCCAACTCCATACGCAGAGGCATCACAGGCCAACATTACAGGGAGGGACTTGTCATACTGTAGCAGGACACTCTTGGAAGTGAGGAATTTTTTAATAGTTTCAAAAGTGGCTGCTTCTCGATGTTCCCAAACCCACTTTGCCGAACGGTCTAATAATCTGTGCAGGGGTTCTACTATAGAAGCCTTATGCGGTAGGAAAATGTTATAAAAATTCAATAGCCCTAGGAAAACTTGTAGCTCGGCTTTCGTGGTAGGCGTTGGGGCGTGACTAATAGCTAGTACTTTTTCAGGGGTAGGATGAATCCCCGTTTTATCAATTAAAAATCCTAAAAATTTGACTTGTGGGACTATTATCCAGCACTTGGTTGTTTTTAGTTTCAACCCAACGCTACGGAAACAACGAAGTACAGTACGCAGGCGGGCCAGGAAAGAGGTTAGAGAGCGGGCTGACACCAGGACGTCGTTAAAAAAGAGAGCTGAAGTGGCGTAGTGGTTAAATGCAGCACTGCAGGCTACTTCAGCTGACTGCAGTTCAGCAGTTCGGCTGTTCAAATCAGGCTCAGGGTCGACTCAGCCTTCCATCCTTCCGAGGTGGGTAAAATGAGGACCCGGATTGTTGGGGGCAATATGCTGACTCTGTAAACCACTTAGAGAGGGCTGAAAGCCCTATGAAGCAGTATATAAGTCTAACTGCTATTGCTATTGCTAAAATAAGGGACGACGCCCGGTATACCTTGTAACAGCCTCTCCATTAGATTTTGAAAGAGTCCAAGTGCCACACTGACCCGAAATTGGAGCCGGTTACACTTGAACGCACCCTTATGCATGACTATAGTCTGTGCTTCAGCAGTTGCCTCCACAGGAAACTGCTGATATGTCTGCGCTAGGTCCAACTTTGCAAACTCTTAAATACTAGTGCCTTCCACTCCTAGCCCAGTTTCCTCTCAGTCTACTTGGTCCAAGCACTGTTGAGAATTGGTTATAGGTAGGATTCATTTTGTTGTATCTGGTCTCTTATTTGGTTTAATTGGGCATTCTAAATTTCTTAAATTCTAAATTAGCAGCTGCAGCTCCAAGGACAGTTCTCTGCCTCGGGCGGTTGGGGAGGGCCCTGTGGGGCATTCAGACTCCCCCCCCACAGGCCTGGAGCCTCAGCCCTATCCCCGGGATTGTGGGGGTGCCAGCTCCAGATTCAGCTGCAGGAACGGCAGCTTTCCTTTAAAGGGGACAGTGGAGAAAGCATCTTTGGCTCCATGTGGAGCACTCGAGCTGCTCACGGAGCCGCGGTTTGATCTGGGCGGCTGCCGCTTTTACTAACTTGTTCGGAGCGCTGCGAGGGGCCTCGTGGGGGGTGAGGAGTGCATGCCTGGGTGCCATGTGACTCCCTCCGACATCGACCGGAGCGGCACCGGCTCCTGTAAGCCGCTCATGGTTTCCCTTGGTGCCTTGCCCACAAACTGAGCTCCGGCAGCCATGTGGTGCGAGGCCTGTGATTCATTCTACAACGCCCTAGCCAGGGGGCGTCTTTGGCCTAATTCCTCCACAACTTTGACAGGCCAGGTCCTGGTGGGGCCTACAGAGGCCTGTATTCCTTCCTCCTTTCATTAGACACGTGATTGGGGCATGGAGGAGGGATCGGAAATTCCCCAGGGCCAGGTGCAGGACCCAATGGGGAGTGTGGGGGACTTGGTGCGGGGGCCTGAGGGGGTTCCCCCCTGAGGCCTTTCAAGCCCCAGTGCCCATCCAGGCCCTCCACTAAGGAGGAAGCCAGGAGGCACAGGGCCATTGAGAAGACCTTTGCAAGGGCAGAAAAGCAGGCCAAGGCTTCGAGGCTTACTTCCAGGGACAGGTCCAGGTCACCAATCAGGCCTTTTTCTGAACATTCTTCTCCTAGGGGTTGTCAGCTCCTCTTATCCCTCAGCTTCCCCTGACAGGGCCTGTTCTGTTTCCCGGAGGAGGGGGTCTCCCTCTCCCTCTCCTTCAGTGTCTCCAGGTTTCCCTAGGAATAATGCTGCAGATCCTTTGGAGGGTACGTCCAGGGGCCCTTGCCCTTCGTGCAGGTTGGCGCCACAGAGGCCTAGTTCTTCTTATGGAGATGTGGAGGATTTGGAGCATCTTCCACAAGGTATCAAAAGGCTTATTTCTGCAGCCATTTCGCGGGACATCACCCAGTGGGACACGAGCTCCCACTCTTCTAGACAGGGGGGGTTGAGCCATGCCCAGTATCGGGCTTCCTCTCCTTCCATGGTTAGCAAGGCTTCAGTTATGGGGGAGGAGAATCTCCAGGATATGGGGTTCTCAGGTGATGAGAGTGTGGGCCCCTCAGATGAGCCCTCTTCTTCTAGCCTCTTTGCCCCAGCCATGTTCAAGATTCTCTTGGACAAGGCAAGGAAGACCACAAAGGTGGGGACTGGGGATCCTTCGGTGCCTCCACCTAGGGATCCTGACATGGCCATGTTTTCGGCCATGTCCACAAACAAGGAGGAGATTCTGGCTCCTCCCTTGTTTATGGAGGTCCTGACTAACCAGTGGGCACATCCCTCCAATTTCTCGAATCCTGGGAGTAATTACCGCCGGCATTATAACATGGAGCAGACCTTCGCCCAGGCCATAGAGTTGCCAGCCATTGACACTCTGGTGGCCGCCCTGGTCTCCTCCTCCCCGGTGGTGTCGGGCGATGCGGCAGATAAGTTGAAGCCGGAGGATAAGCGCGCTGAGCTTACCTTGAGAAAGAATTTTAATGCCATTGCATGGGCCATCAAGTCCGCAGCCTCGGCCTCTTATTTCAACCGGGCCACAGTCATGTGCCTTAAGCAGCTCCAGGAGTGCATTCCCATCCAGGACGAGCGCCTCCACCAGGATCTAATCAAGATTATGGCGGCTTCCCAGTTTTCTGCTGATGCGACCCTGGAAATGGTCAAGTTTGCGTCCAGTGCCTTAGCCACTTCAGTCACGTCTCGCAGGCTCTTATGGCTGCGCCACTGGCAGATGGATAACAAGGCCAAGTGGAATTTGGCGGCTGCTCCGTTCAAGGGGCCTAATGTTTTTGGGGAGGCCTCGACCCCATCCTGGTCGAGAATAAAGACAAAAAGAAGGTTCTGCCATCTAATGCTAAAAAGCCCGAGGCTAGGCCTCATCCTTACCATAGGCAGTCACACAGGGCTGCAGATTAAGACTATAACCAGCATTTTTCTTCTTTCCGCTCTGACAGGCAGTTTCCCAGGTCGTCCTTTCAGGACAGAAATCGTTTCCAGCACCAGTCCAGGCGGCCCTTTTGTGGAGGAGGTGGCCGTCCCTACCCAGGGGGAAGTGACTCAAACCCGAGTCATCCCATCGACGGCCGCCTTTCCCTCTATGCGAATCAATGGGATGAGATCACGTCGGACGTTGGCTGCCACGGTTCATCACGGTCTCAGGTTAGAATTTCTCTCCACTCCTCTGAATCTCTTCAGGTCATTCCCTCCATCCCGGAGCCTGGAGCGCTGCTGCCTGATGGATCAGGCTATCGCCCACCTTCTCAACATTCGGGCGGTGGAGGCAGTTCCTCTAGAGGAACAGGGCCTTTTCCAAACTGTTCGTGGTTCCGAAGAGCTCGGGGGGGGGGGCTGGAGGGCAATTCTGGACCTCAAATACCTGAACCGTTTTCTGGTGTACAGGCAATTCAAAATGTCCTCCCTCAAATCTATCCTTCAGGGCATCAGAAAAGGGGACTAGGAGCCCTTCCAGGGATGACCTTTGTCATTTTCACCAGGACAGCGTGGTGCTTCGCCTTGATCCGGCCATCATCCTGAAGGTGAACACTCCTTTCCATCAGGCTCAGGAGATCGTCCTGCCCGATTTTTGTCTGGACCCGTCCGACAGGGAGAGGCTCTGGCACCGGTTGGACATACGCCGCGCACTGCTGATTTATCTCCGGCGGACCGTGGGGGTTCATAGGACGGAGGCCTTGTTTGTTTCGTTCCAGCCGAGAACGTTGGGATTTAGGGTGTCCTTGGCCACCATTGGCTGCGCTAGGCCATTGCGGAGGCCTACAATGCGTCTGGTTGGCCGGTCCCATTGGGCATCATGGCCCATTCTACTAGAAGTGCCGCGACCATGGCAGCGTAGGCCACAAGGGCCCCCTTTGAAGACATTTGTTGTGCTGCCACTTGGGCTTCTCTGACGCCTTTCATCTGACATTATTGTCTGAATGCCTTCACTTCGACGGCCGCGTCCCTTGGTCAGAGTCTTGCAGAGGGTGGCGGCTGGTCTGTTGTTTTTCCTCCCTGGGACTAGGAGCTTGGGTATGTCCCACATGTGACCACTCCCTCTCTTCCTCTGGAAAAAGAATGTTGGTCTTACCTGAACGTGTCTTTTAAGAGGAAGAGAGGGAGTGGTCACGACCCGCCCTGAGTGTTTTCCTTTGGGACCAAGGGGAGGGCCCGGGTGGTTCCCAGGGAGGTTGTTTTTGTTGTTCTTGTTGTTTCAGTTCTACCGTTCGCCTTCGAGGAAACTGGGCTAGGATGGAAGGCACCAGTATTTAAGAGTTTGCTCTCAGTCTTTGGACCAATCAGGCTTTGGGAATACCCAGATGTGACCACTCCCTCACTTCCTCTTAAAAGACACATTCAGGTAAGACCAATGTTATTTTTCCACAGCAGAGGCAGATAGTATTTTTAAAACGGCACTCCGCTCTATCGTATCTACCTCCACACCCTGGGCAGATAGTTTGGGGCATGACCTTACCTTATCGACCTTTGGCCTGTTCCGCCTTCAGGCGATGTACTTCATCATTTCCCATAGCCCCATCGTCATGAATAGTCTTCATGATGCACCTTGGTAGCTTTTTCTCTGGCCTGCGGTTTGTAGAACCTCTGGATCTCTTCTGTAGACTTCATTGACAGCTCTACTGCTCTGGCTTCATCCACAGCCATTTGTAATCTAACTCAGGTTTGGCCAGCAGGTGGCGCCTGTATACGGAGGTCTCTAACACCCCCCCACAAGCTGATCTGTAATGGACTCATCCAAGTCTTTGAAGTGACAATGGAGTGCCATGGCTCGTAAGGCAGCCACATATTCGTTGTCTCCCCCTCATGCTGGAACCTTCTGTAAAAGGCAAACCGGCATAACGTGCGGGAAAGTGATGGGGCATAATGATTTTTTTAACTTTGTTATTAAAACATCCCAGGTAACATCGTGGATGGAGTGCAGAGCTACTAAAGATTCCACAAGATTAAACATCTCCGTACTACACAAATTTAGAAAACACGATTTTTTCCGCTGTTCAGTTAGATTAGTAAAGCCGTTGGCTTCTAAAAAGCACTCAATCGGGAAATGCAAGAGTCTCAAGTCTGCGTGGCTGGGTTAAAACTGGCTAATGTATTCATGGAAGCCATTTTGAGGTAACTTCTCTTTCTTTTGCTTAATCAGTAGCGGTCTTTGTAGTTGAAATGACTCGCTCGACGTCTCGTCGAGTAATTCCCTGAGGGAGTTCAGCTCTAGTGACTCAGCTCTTCAATTAGTGACTTTCCTCAGCTCAGAGGAATTCCATCCTCATCGCCAATGTTCTGGCTGGGAGAACGCAGGCGGACAAATGGAGGCGAGCCAGGACTTCAAGTCAGCTAACAATTTATTTCTAACAGGTTGCCAACGTGGCACTTCACATTCCGCGCATATTAGCTAACTGGCAACAGCTGAGCCCTGTTTGACTGCTCTTTATATACGCCAGCTGTCAAGCAGGTAACCAATCAGTAACAACCAATCAGTAACAACATGCCCCCCCCCTAGCCAAACGGACCAGAGAGAAAACTGTAGTACACAACACTAGGAATCTTGTTTCAGTCAATTCTCATGTATTAGACTTTCTTTCTTCACTAGTCTTTCTCAACAAGATGCAGCAGACTCAGCACCTGGGCTGTGGGTTGGTGTGCTCAATAACTGGGAGGATCTTGAGGGACCACATGCTTCTAAAGTGACCATTTTACTATTTAAAACTCTACGTTTCCTCCCCGTCCCTGACATAAAAGAAAAAAAACATGGGAACAAGAAGTTTGGGTGCACCTAAAAAAAAGAGATGGCGTTATCATTTACCCTCATAATGATTTCATCTTAAAAACTCAAAATAAATTCAACTTAGAAACTTATTGCTTCTTTTAACATTTGTCAAAACCTACCTACTTTCACTATCCATTTAAACTTTCTGACCAGAAATCAAAGATCCATGAGGAAAATAGTTTAATACGAAACTTATTTTTTATTTCAGTGTGCTGAAGAAAGCCATTCTCTGCTCTCTTATAGCCCTTGGTGGGAAGTCAGTGATGCATTTCATCTGAAAATACTGGCAGTTAACAAAACAGCAAAAGATGAATAACATTTAATCTTAGATATTAAGCAGGATAGGGCCTAGTTAGTATTTGTATTGGAAAGAAATAAAGGGTCATAAGCTATTCTAGAAAATTTGATAAAGCCAACAGCCCCTAGGTCTGGAGGTGGCTGATGAGGAAGAGGAGGAACAGCTGAGTCCAGTGCCTGATGCACAGATGTGCAGAAGGTAGAGGACAGCAGTGGGAATCTATGGGCCTGTCCTTGGGACAGAAGAGTCACCGCTGCTAGTAAAGCTCCACCCTAGCTCTGGGGATAAAAGGTAGGGGGCAGAGATGAATTGGTGTGGCAGACAACTATTCATTTCCCTGTCGGTCAGCCACTGATAGCCTGCACTTCTGAACCCTGTTTGGAAATTATCAGAATTATTGGACTCTACAGTGCCTTCCGAATGTCTCTGGGTGAGTATCTGCATGTTGAGGCCATTTCAGGGGGGGGGGGGAGGGAGCGAGCATCACTTTCCAGAGGACTTAAGAGACTTGTTAGCCTGTTGTAAGAGAGACACAGAGACTTTTTTCCTGGGCTGCTGGCCCACCTAAGAAAAAAAAAACATTTAGTTAAATACAGAGGGCTTGTAGTGTTTGGGAGCCAGGTCAGAACAAATGACTTTTATTATTTACAAACTGATTTCTGAGTAATACTGTCTCAGTATTACAAAGTTGAGAAAAAATGATTGAGGCAGAATCATGTTTTATTTGAAAATAGTGATATTTATACCATTAGCTGACAGCAATATGTCAGGTCCTTCTCCATAGTGAGGGGGGAGGAGTATCCAGGATGGGTGTTGACTTTGTCCTCTCATGATTGGATGAGTCAGATAAGCTCTTTGGGTAACGCCCCCTGGCCAGCAGGACTACCCATTCTTCTGACTCATCTCCTCAAGGAAAAGTTGCACTACTCAGTAACTCCAGTAATTTACAAAGGAGTAAGGAAAATAAACTTGGATCCGGCGAATCCTGCCTCCCTTCATCGAACACAGCCTCCTCCTGCAAGGACTGGACTGCCACAAGCCCCCTGGGGCGGCACGCTGCCCTGGCCACTGAGTGAGACGGAGTCACTCAGGGAGGACAATTGCCGGGCAGGCAGGAGGAGAGGGCAATATGCTTCCTAGAAGCAGCCCTTGATGCAGAGGCTAATCAGGAGCAGAAGCGCTCCTCTGCTCCCCTCGGGTTGAGCCACGAAGCTGGCTAAAATACCCTGGAACACCTGTGCTGGCAGCCGACAAGGTGAGAGCCGGAAAGGCTTAGAGCTGCGGAAGACAGGGGAGAGAGCTGCAACCATGGCAAGCCTGCAAAGGCAAAAGCCATTTCCATGTGCTCCAGCAAGGAGGAGCCGTTTGAATTTGGAGCCGGGGCCATCTTGAAACCACATGGTCCAAAATGGCTGCCCCCAGCAGCTCAGAGCCTCAAATCTCAGCCCTCCAGCCACAACCGGAGGCTTGTGGAGCCCTTGAAAGGTGAGAAACCATCGCAGAGGCATTAGCCAAGGGCGGGGGATGCAGCAAAGGGCCAACAGGAGGCTTGTTAAGGGAGTTAGAGGCAGGCGGTGGATCTCCCCCCCCTACTTCCTAGATGAATCAAGACTGCACGAACCCCCCCCCCCCAACCTGAGAACTCCTCACCTCCCAGAGGAGGATTCCCTTCGGCTTGGTGCTTCAGAAATCCTGCCTAAAAGCCCGTTCTCTCCCTTTCTAACTGCATAGTAACAGGAAAAGCCCCCCCCCACCCTTAAGGACACTCTCCTTTAAGGAGGAGAAAGAGACTTGGGGAGAATGCCATCAGAAAAAGGATTCCAGCAAGAGCTGTGTTTTTTGGGGGGGGCTAAGTCTCCTTCACCCTTAAGAAAATTCTCCTTGAGTAGGAGAAGGAGGGGGGAGGGGCGGGAAGTCCCTGAGTAGGAGGCAAAACAAAAGCTGTTTTTTGTGGCTAAGTTCTGAGGGCGGGGCGATGACAATTGCCTTGCAAAACCATTTGGAAAGAAGGGGGGAGGGGCCCCACGTGGCCAAGCCAAGGAAGAGTATTCAGCCCCCAGGGAGAGACAGAAGAACCTCCAATCAGGTTAGAGATTACCCCCCTCCCCCAAGGCTTCCAAGGGTGGGGGTGAATAGGCAAAGAGCAAATGCTATACAATACAATACTATGCAATACAATAGCAGAAGGGGCAGGAACCTTGTAGGTCTTCTAGCCCAACCCCTCGCCTAAGCAGAAATTCCTACACCATTTCAGACAAATGGCTATCATTACTAGTCAGCCCTGTAGCTCAATGGTTAACAGCTGACTCTGTAAACCACTTAGAGAGGGCTGAAAGACCTATGAAGCAGTATATAATTCTAACTGCTATTGCTATTACCATCCAACAGCTGCTTAAAAATCTTCCACTGTTGGGGCATTCACAACGTCCGGAGGCAGGTTGTTCCACTGATTAATTGTCTAACTGTCAGGAAATTTCTCCCCAGTTCTAAGTTGCTTCTCTCCTTATTAGATTCCACCCATTACTTCTAATTCTGCACTCAGATGCCTTGGAGGATAATCAGGTTGCCTCTTCCCTGTGGCAACCCCTGAGATATTGGAACACTACTATCACGTCTCCACTAGTCTTTCCTTTCAGTAAACTAGACCTGCCCAATTCCTGCAACCGTTCTTCATAGGCCTTAGCCTCCAGCCTGATCCCTCTGTTGCTCTTCTCTGCACTCTCCCTAGAACCCCCACATCCTTTCTACATCATGGTGACCAAATTGAATGCAGAATTCCAATCTGGCCTTTCCAAGGCCTTATAAGGTGGAATGAACACTTCACGGGAGCTTGATTCTATTCCTCTGTTTATGCAGCCAAAAACTGTGTTAGGTTTTCTGGCAGCTATTGCACACCGCTGGCTCATATTAAAGGGTGGTCCACCAGGACTCCAAGATCCCCTTCACAGTTACTACTGTGGAGCAAGGTATTCTGTACCTGTGCACTTCACCTTCGTTGCCTAAAGGTAGAACCTTACCTCTTTGAATCCCATTTCCCTAGGTAGTGCCCAATGCTCAAGGGTACCAAGATCCTTCTGTATCTTTAGCCGGTATTCTGAAGTGTTGGCTATTCCTGCCAGCTTGGGGTCACCTGCTAACCTGATGACCCCCCCCCCCCAATCAGCATTTAACAAACAGAGAGCTAACAGTCATTCTGGCTCCTTCTCATGACCGCTTGAGATAACAGCAGTTCTTAAAGAAACAGTACTACTATCATGGCATTTATTTTGCTATCCCAAATGTTAGCTTACACACCTAACACCCTCATTCAAATCACTGATGAAGATGTTGAAGAGTACTGGGCTCAACCTGAGCCTTGGGGGACTCACTGCACTCTTCCCTCCATGAAGAGGCAGTCCCATTGAGGAGTATAGGTGTGTGCACCAGTTACCAAGGCACCTGGTGTGACTAGGTCTAATCCTCAGTCTTCTACTTTATCTAGTAGTAGGTTATGGTCTACCTTATCAGGACTTGCTGAAGTCCAAGTTAACTATATCAATGGCATTCCTATGGTCCACTAGGGTTGTCACCGTAATCTAAGAAGATTTGTAGATTTAGATTTATTGAACATTTATAGGCCGCCCTTTTCCCTGAGGGGACTCAGGGCGGCTTACAACAATGGGGGAAGGGAGTGCAAAACAAGACATAAAAGAAACGTGAATAAAAAATTAACTATAAAACACAACATTCATTATGGCTAGTCTAGTATGATCTGTTTTTGACAAACCCATGTTGGCTTTGGGCTCTCGAGCCGGTTTTCTCACTTTCTGAAGGGGGGGAATCACATCAGCAATTCTATAGTGGTTCTCCCGTACTCCAGGAGCTCTGATAGATATAGTTTCAGTTGTTTGGAGATCTCATCCGCCAGCTCCTTCAGATCCCTGGGGTGTAACCCGGTCCTGGGAATTGGACCTTGCCTAAGATAGACAGGCTACCATTTCTTCCCTATCTCATCTTGGGTCCCTAATCTGAATTTGGGGTGCTGTTTTTGATAGGTTGGATAGTTTATCCCTGCTGGTAAAGACAGATGCCAAGCACGAGTTAAATAGTTCGGCTCTACCCCTGCTGCCTGTCACCTTCGGGCCACTTTCTCCCAGCAAGGGACCAATTGTTTCCTTAATCTTTCTTGGTTTTATCAGGCGGGAAGATGCCCCCCCTTTTTGTATTTCATTTTATTATTATTATTGTTGTTGTATTTCATTTTATTATTATTATTGTTGTTGTGATTCTTGTTATTATTATTATTTTACCTTTGTGGCAGGCCTTTATTGTGAGCCTTAGCTTCCCTCTCTTCATCGTTACACACACTCTAGTGGCCGCCCATTAAACTCCATCGGTGTTTACATTCAGAATATCTCTGCGCTAATCCTAGCCATAGAATCATAGCACCCTTATGGCCGGGGGTGAAAAAAGGGTCAGATAGGCTGGTCCCCATGCCAGAACCCACCACAAACTCAGAATGGGATGCCCGACTATGAGAGATCGCAGAAGCACCTCAGATAGCCTATGAATTTAGACAACTTTCGCTGAGGGCAGAACATATAGCAGGGGTGGGATACATCAGAGCCGACTGGCTCAGCCGGACCAAGGGGACAGTTTGGAGCGGAAACTGCAGCCAGCAATCTTCAAGGAAATGGCAGAGTGCTTCGGACACCCGGAGATCGACTTATCTGCCACGCCCTCAACGCTCAGCTCCTGAGGGTCATCTCCAGGTACCAGACATGGGGGGGGGCAGAAGGGGCGGACGATCTGCGAAGCCCCTGGACCAGGGGTTGTCGGTATGCCTTCCGCCCTTACCCCTGTTCCCCAGGGTCATATGGGAAACCCTTCGGGAGGGGGCAGAAGGGGTTCTCTTGGTGCCTCTCTGGCCCCGGAGACTGTGGTTGCAGAGCTCCAGTCGCCTTCAACGGAGAGGCCATGGAGATTCCCCCTGGAGGGAATATCCCTTAACCAGGGGTCGCTGGAGCACCCAGACCGTCAATGGCTCCAGCTGACCGCTTAGCTCTTGGAACGGAGCATCCTGGGGAAAGACCCTCCCCCCCCCCAGGGTGATGCAGACTATCCAGACTGCCCGCACACCTTCCACAGAGCGTATATATGGCTCCATGTGGCAGGCCTCTGCCTCATGGTGTAATTCCCTGGGGCACAATCCTAGCCAGGCCTCAGTGCCTCAGATTCTGGACCTCTTCCAGGCAGGCCGGGACAGAGGGTTAGCTTCTAACACAATTAGGAGACAGGTCCCAGACTTCTCGCCAGTTGTCCTGCGTGGCAGGAACCAGAGCTTGACTCACCTTCCTGTGGTCAGACAATTCCTCAAGGGGGCTTCCAACCCCAAACCGCACGCAGCGTTCAAGTACCATTCCTGGGACTTACACAGGGTAGGGGACGCTCCAATAGGTGCTCCATCTGAGCCTTTACGAACAGCTTCCCTTAAGTTCCTGATTCTCACGGTGGCCTTTCTGGTGGCCATCCCCCCCCCGCCAGGCAGATATATGAACTGCAAGCTCTCCACCGGGGAGGGTCTCTGCTTCCCCCACTAAGACAGAGTGGGGTTACGCCCTTCATCCCAAGGTGGGCTTCTGCTTCCATCAAACCCAGGAACTGATTTGCCCAACTTCTGTCCAGACGGGGGGGAAAGAAGGGGCTCACTCTGGGCATAAGGAGGGCCCTGAGGATTATCTCAGGAGAACCAGGCCAGTCAGGAAATCCGAAGCTCTGTTTGTTTCCTTCCAATAGGGGCCTGGGTAACAGGGTGACTTCCACCACAATAGGTAGGTGGTTGCAAACCTGCGTTGCCACTGCATACCAATCACAGGGCTTTCAGACACCAATCGTATCACAGCTCACTCCACGCGGAGCGCAGCCACATCCAGGGCCTGGGCCACGCAGACAGCCCTGGCCGGAATCTGCAGGGCAGCCACGTGGGCTTCCCCCTCTCCCTTTGCTAGGAACCATAAACTGGACTCTTTTACCCCGCAGGGCAAAAGCCTCTTGGACGCAGGGCCTCTTGGACGCAGGGCGTTGCAGGTGGTTCACAGGGCGGAGCCCACGCCTCAACTGGCACAAGCGGGGGACATGGGGCCTCTGGGGTCTCCCTCCCTAGGGACGTGCAGGCTTTGGTACGTCCCATCCTGGATACTCCTCCCCCCTCACTATGGAGAAAGGGCGTTGGTACTTACCTGATACGCCTCTTCTCATAGTGGGGGGAGGAGTATCCAGTCCCTCCCTGACTATGTTTGTATGACTAAGTTTTATGTTCACAGTTTTATGAAGTTATATAAATATTGATGTTGAAGACGATAAAAGCTAAGAACTGAATTAAGAGTCTGGAGTGAATGGTGCAACGAGTCGGATGGAGCTCTTCGTCAAAAGAATGGGTAGTCCTGCTGGCCAGGGGGCGTTACCCAAAGAGCTTATCTGACTCATCCAATCATGAGAGGACAAAGTCAACACCCATCCTGGATACTCCTCCCCCCACTATGAGAAGAGGCGTATCAGGTAAGTACCAACGCCCTTTTACCTGCTGCTGATAATAAGTCAAAGAGTTTAATGAAACCCATACATCAAGGCCAGAAGTTAATTCAAAGAGCATTAGAAAAAAGCACAGCACATTCAGTTGTAAATTATATCCAGCATTTAATAAAATTAAGGAATACTAATTTAGAATGACAACCATTAGGCCACCACTAAAGTGTCTCTACAAGGACAAATAATTAGCCATCATAATAACACTGCTTTGTTCTTATGACAGTTGGTGAAATTATGTCACACAGATGTTCATCCTTTCCTAATATTAATGCTACTAATAAGCCCTGGGGGCAGTTTTGTTCATTTGATTTATATTAAAGGAAATAAGATCCATAAAACTATATACCTGTCTGTAATTGGATCAATTTCATACACTTAAGAACTGTTTCAAAATATCCTTTCCTCTAGGAATGTTCCTGTTTTGGCCAAGAATTTTCCTTAAGCAGTGATTTTTTCTTTTTTATATATATATTCCATTTATTTTTCAACTTTTTTTTCAAGTTATTCCATAACCACCATAGATGCTCTGTACTTATTGCTTAAATATTTCTCCTTTAGTATTTGCTTTGAAAAGATATACTTTTCTAAACCTTGTGACCATCCTGAAAGAAACTGATTTCTCTATTCTGTTATCCACAATGATGTTAGCATTCATAGTTTACTGTGAAAATGACAAGCAGTCCTTTAGTGGCGGGATTAAAAATTTTTTACTACCGGTTCTGTTGGTGTGATTTGGTGGGCATGGTATAGCTTGGTGGGCTTGGCAGGGGAAAGATACTGTAAAATCTCCATTCCCATCCCACTCCAGGAGAAGGTTATTACAAAACCGCATTCCCTCTGGATAGCTGGGACTCGAGGCAGAGAATAGATGGGGAGGAGCCAGTCAGAGGTGATATTTACCGGTCCTCCAGACTACTCAAAATTTCCACTACCAGTTCTCCAGAACTGGTCAGAACCTGCTGAATACCACCTCTGCAGTCTTTGTACAATGACCACTTATTTAGCAATCATTTGCAGTTATGATAGGGCTGAATGAAGAGATTGGTCCTCAAAGTTGCAGCTGTTGCAGTGTACATGTGATAGATAGTAACTTGACTGCTTCAGAACCAGCACATAATTATGATGGTCACAGCATCCATGAACTTGTGATTGTCATTTGTGACCATCAGTGCCGGCATCTGATAAAAGTCAAAAAGGAAGACAATAGGAAATTGTGAGTCAGTCATACAATGTTGTATAATTTACTTAATGATCACAACCAGAACTCTGTTATTAAGTTTGTGCAGTTGTGCATATTTTTGCTTTACAATCATATCACTTAGCAAAGGAGTTTCTCTTCCCAATTACAGTTGCTAACTGAATTAGCAATGTATTTGTAAATGAATTTTTAATTAATCTTTTTGGAGTTGGTGAAATGTATATAGTAAAATTATTTTATCTCAATCAACTTTTATTCACAGATAAAACATAGATAAAAATTGCTCCATAATCTCAGCCAATGATGATGAAAAGCAATTGATGCAGTATTTCAAAGGAGTACGAAATGTTCCTTAAATAACTTCCTTCCATTCTGCTGAAAAAGCAGGTTTCTCTCTTTGTAACCATTTCATAGCCAAATTTAAAATGTTTTTTAGGATAGAAACAAACAGATTAACTTAAGTAATGTAAGATTCTAAATATGGAATTTTGCTTCAGTCAATTCTCATCTTTTTACTATCAACATATTTTAAGTCTTTTTATAAAATATTTTATTGGTGTTTGTGACAAACATTTTAAACCATTGTTTTCTCAAGTTTAATAGAACATGGAACATTTTGCAATAAAAAATTAACAAAAATAAAAGGAATTATAATTAAAATTTGATTATCTCTTTTATCCCCAATAAACAGCTTACTAATAAATAAATCAGGATACATTTTGTCTAATTAAATCTCCAAAATAAGCAGTTATGGTCTTCAATCTGTTATTCAGGAAATTTTGTTCTATTTCAACTTTTCCTCCTGGTCCAGCTAAGGAAGCCACCTGTAAAAAAATCAGTATCAGAAAATTAAGATATTTGAGATATAGTTGCATTTATTATGGGAAAATCCCTAGTATAAGTTTCAGTTATGCTTTATTATTTACCAAGTGGAACATTTCCTCCAGCAATTTAATTTTAGAATTAGGGTTTCTTTCCATGCCCTTTTCCATGATCTTTTTTAGCACTAACTTATTCCAAATTCACAATAAATGGATAGAAAATCACTAATTTCAAAATCTTTTTCAATTAATAACTGGTCATTGTTAAAAATATTTTCCTCATATCAACCCTGAGATACAAATATTCTCCTTTACTAGTACCAAATATTTTCCCCCTCCCCAAACGTCGTGACTGGGTGATCAAGAGAATAAAAAAAATAAAAATCAAAAGTGGTAAAAGTTAAGACAAAGAAAAAAATATGTTTTCCTCCACTTTTTGTTGTTTATTCCTAACCCTTATTTCAGGCTTTTTCAGACCTGCTGTAAAAATATAAAAGCACATCACATCAAAGATCCAGCCTACAAAATATTCTGATTAATTTTTGTTCCTATCAATACTCAAGTGCTTTATGCAGTATAGACTTTCCTTCTAGAATATCTAAGTTCAACCTGTGAATGTCTAAAAAAGCTGTTGGAAATGGGCAATCCAGGTGCTCCTGTGTTCAGCATTTCATGTGTCTCCTGATATCATCTAGCACGCCCACTGCCAGCCATAGAATCAACCCCCATCTATGTCATAAAAGATCCTTGCACAAAGATGGAGTCAAAATAGTTTTTCCCAACCCCTATCTTTCTGTAAAAGAAAAAGAAAGCATTTGCTTTTTCAGCATCCAGTCAGTCCCACAGCAGGAAACCAAAAAAACAAGAAGTAATGTACTGAAGCAGGAAATACAAAAAACCATGAAGGCTATTTAAAAACAACAAAAGAATTTTGAAAGAGGCAATAGTTAGGAAAGAAACACTTGGAAAAGAAATAAAACCCAAAGCATTAAAACTTTAACACTCTAATCTCAAAGATTTGCTAAAACATTAGTTTAGAAACTATCTACTCAGGAAATACAGGATGAATGTAAGAATATCGTAAATGAATTACACATTGTGCACAGAAGCATTGTTCACTTACATAATTACATTATGTAATTAGGGTATTAACTGGTACAAGATACTATAATACTAAATAATTAGAATGCTTTAAAAGGGTTCAATGAACAATGAGTAAGTCTATCAAAGGATCTCAGGGAGAAAAAGAATGACAAATCAGCCAACATGAATGCTGAACTGTTTGAAAGTTAACAACGATTTATGGCTATTTACTGATGTTCATACAATTATGATTAATATTTCTATTTAGTACAAAAACTAGTCAGTGTACAATATTTTCATTGTATTATTTCCCATTCCTATTAACATTAGAAGCGTTTCTTTCAATTTTGTTTAGTCACATTTGAAAGACCAAATAATTCTGATTTATTTATTTTACATTAAATATGAATTCCAAACTGTTATATGACAATTTTCACGTTTCTTTTCCTTCTTTTAAGATTTAAACACACTTTCTCGCTACTTAAATGATAATTAAAAATAAAATCTAGCTGTGAAGAGTGAGGAACAGGTTAATATTATTTTTAAAAGAAATTGTGTGATTCTTTTTATACAATTACCTTGGGATGCAAAAGTAAAAGTAGTCAGCCATCTAAAAACTGCTTAAAACAAAACAAAAAAAATCCCCAAAGAAAAATTCCAGATTCAAAGTTTAAACAGTATCAGAAATTGTTTGTTACACTATCAGGTTCTGGGAAGGTATATTTTCATTCTTTTTCATTCTTATGTACCATCAAATGTATGCTGACTCTTAACATTCATATAGACCAGTGATGGTTAATCTTTTCTGGACCGAGTGTCCAAAATGTGTGCCCGAACCGCCAAAACGCAATGAGTGCATTCCAGAATTCTTACTGAAGGCACAAGTGACTGTAAAATATGCTACACTATCTTGAACCTCCTTAAATTATTCTATTTGTGTATGTGCTGTTGTTACTTTCAATAAAAGTTTAGTGATTTTTACATCATTACCTTAAATAAAATACAGAAAAACTTTCTTAATTGAACTGATCAAACAATGTAAATTGTAGATATTGCAGGACCTACCTAGCCATTTTACTATTGGGCCATTATGACTGTCCATTAATCATATGGTAAAGGTTCCTGTCGCACATATGTGCTAGTGGTTCTCGACTCTAGGGGGCGGTGCTCATCTCCGTTTCAAAGACAAAGAGCCAGCGCTGTCGGAATATGTCTCTGTGGACATGTGGCCTGCATGACTAAATGCTGAAGGCGCACGGAATGCTGCTACCTTCCCACCAAAGGTGGTTTTTCTATTTGCATTTTTTATGTGCTTTTGAACTTCTAGGTTGGCAGAAGCCGGGAGAAGTAATGGGACCTCACTCTGTTACACGGCGCTAGGGATTCAGTGGCTAAGACGCTGAGTTTGTTGATCAGAAAAGTCAGTAGTTTGGCAGTTCGAATCCATTAACCATAAGTGCAGCCTAAGTGCCACGTAATTGCACCACCTGGTTATGGTATACAAACCGCTAGCTGGCCATTCAATAGTTACTCTTCTGCTCCTTGTGTCAATAAGATATAGGCCATACAATACCACTGGGAGAGTTATAGGGATTGAGAATGGCTGTAACTTTATTATTCAGGATTCTTCACAGGTCACTGAACTTTGACATTTAAAACTGCAAGGGGAACTTCTATATTACACAATTCTTTGTAGAGAAATGGTGTACAGTATTACTCAATATTTAGTGCGAAAGATAAATGCATTCAATTGTTCCTGCAATTTTCTTCAATCAACAAAATTTTAATCATTCTATTTAATAGCATTTCCCACCAAATAAATTGGACGTGCCTCAAAATCCCTATGTAGATACAATACTGTATGAACATATATGTAAAAATAAAGCACATATAAGTATTTCAGTTTTAAGTACATTAAGCCTAGTTTAGGGCTTATGTTACCATTTTAAAGTACAGTATTTTGTTTCTAATATAGTTGGAAACATGCTGTTGATTTTCCACAAATGTGGTTGAGGGGGTCTGGAACCCATCAAAAAAGAGTTGGGGCAGCAAAGAAGCATTCAAGACCATCAGGTTATCTATCCCTGCCTTAGGCAATTTGCTTATATTTAAATGACATGATTTTTGTTTTTAGTTTATGAGAGT
This sequence comes from Thamnophis sirtalis, assembly GCF_051295495.1. Classification (NCBI taxonomy): domain Eukaryota; kingdom Metazoa; phylum Chordata; class Lepidosauria; order Squamata; family Natricidae; genus Thamnophis; species Thamnophis sirtalis. The sequence continues at coordinate 139,207,699 of NW_028261382.1, forward strand.
TGTAGAGACTATGTAGTTCTATTCTTTTAACTCATAATGGAGTTCAGTTCAACCTGTAATTATTACTATTACACATGTACATATTAATTGGTGATCCACTTTTTAGTGGACACAGAATAGACATCTAGTAGGGAGTTTTAGGGCATTCAGTCCCAAATTTGAATGTGTTTATGGGAAATAACTGCATGTGCTATATGGTTACAGCTCTCCTACTTTAGGGTTTGGGGGATGTTACTGTATCGTATCAATGACCAGGTGGCTTTGCCAACAGCAGTCAACAGGGATTTTAGCCCCTCAACTATCTGGGATCTCAGGCTGTGAAAGCAACATTCTGCTTAGAAAGTAAATTCACAACAGTAATTGATGTTCCTGTTACTATGAAATTGCATTTTTGGATCACCCCACCTTTAAAGGTAATTATCACAAAATGCAACAACATGCCTGTTAAATGACTTTGTGCCAGCAGCATATTATAGTTTTGCTGCAGGCCCTACAAAGATAATCAGGATTTCCTGATTTCCACATGCAATTTTAAATGCTTATTTTGACCTATAAAGCATTATATGGCTTCAGGACTGTCTCTTCAACTATAATCCACCTGTCTCAGACATATCACTTGGGAAGTTGACAGAGTAAGGGCATTAGGCCAGGATTAGCTGTTTCTCCAATATAGTTCCCATTGCGTGGAACATCTTTTCTGTGGACATTCAACTTGCCCTGACATTGATGGTCTTCTGGAGGGCTTTCTTTTTAATTTAATGAAGGTGATACCATCTTGTGAATTTTCTTTTTCTGTGTTTCTATTTTTGATTTTACACCGGTTGTTTTTATTTCTGATTATGGTTTTTTTGTACTGTGGGTATTTTACACTTGTCTACCACTGAGAATTGTATGATAGCAAGCACTATACAAATTTAATAAATGTGTAAAATAAAAAATATTAACCCTTATGAAACTGATCTATGACCACAACTGCTGACACAATTGAACCTTGTAAAAAAAATTTATGGAGGCTTCCCATAAAACATTTTCACAATCATCTGCACTTCTGCAAAAATAGAGCTGGCTGTAATTACTGTTTGTGTGGAGGCAATAAGACCAGAAGAAATGAACACATCCAATTTAACTTATGTACCAACATTTTAGTAACTTCTAATTGTCAGAGTTTTGTGCTGTCAATCTTAATAAAACACTAACGTGTGAAAATTGAGTAATTACAGAAGTTATTACCTCAATAGGATTCACTAAATTTTATACAGACTTGGAAAATTTCAAGATACTAGAGAATAACCTACAGTTCATTATTATCTATTTTGGGATTGCAATGAACTAGAAACTACTTTCATTTGATACGTTGTATTGAAATAAATATATTGCCATTTAAATAACAGTTTTATAGTATAGAATTATATTATGTTCAGAAACTCCAGATAGTATAGACCAGGGGTATCAAACTCGTGTCATCATGGCGGCATCACCTGACATATCAGGACTTCCCCCCCTTCGCTAAACCGGGCATGGATGTGATGCTTCCGGCCCATGGGCCGGGAGTTTGACAGCTCTGGTATAGACAATGACTTCTCCTACTTTTCCTGACAACAATAAACCAAGAGAGTAACTGATCCAAAATTATCTAGTGAGTTTTGGTGGCTCAGGATAGGACAGAACTTGAGTTGCGCACTCCTTATCTACTAAAGCACTACATCTCTGAGCTTTTAAAACAAATTAATTTAAGTTAAACATGGACTATAGTTCCTGCAAATGCTGTCATGGTTTTAGCATTTCTCTAACCCAACTAGTTTTGCTCCAAATGTGTCCAATATGCTCTGAACAGTCCATATTTTTTTCTTTTTTAAAATATAACAAATCTTCACATTACATTATTTTTGGAATTGCTGCTCCCTCTAGAGGAAATGTAAAGACACAAGGTTTTTGTAGCTTCAATTAATAACATAAGTGTACATATCAAGTTACGTTTGAATTTCGGTTATTAACTGTTTTGTATTTGATACTCCACAGCAGGATATTTACATAGTTACAATTAAACTATAACAAAACTATAAAGTCAATGCTACATATGTCATAAACAGGGAATATTGATGACAACACAGAACAGACCTCATAACATAGTACTCGAAAAGCTCTATCCATAACCATTCAGCTTTTACCATCCTTCCCCAGCCTTTTTCTAAAGTGTAAGACTACTGAGTGTAGGGAGTGCAAAGTTAGAGGAATGCAAGAGTCATTAGAACAAAATAAGCAACATCTTGGTCTGGGGGGAGAGTCAAAGAGATTCAAACTAACTCTACCTTGATTCTGTATGGTATAAAATGTGAAACATAAGCACTTGTTCTGCATCAAAAATAGATATTTACACTAGCCTTATATACTTTATACCAAGATTAGATTCTCTTGGAATTTCATAATAGTTCTGCAGAGAAAGACAATTCCAACTCCCTATTGAGGTTTTGAGGTGGAGGCAAAAAGAAACAGAGAGAGCAGCTTAGCTATAGTTACCAAGTAAGATAAACATTTATTTTATTTAGTTGAATAGATATATAGATTAATGCAATTGCAAATGATTCTGAATAGCATACATCCTAACCTCTGTAAAGTGTGCTAAAAAACAACAACACAAGGAACAAAAACATATCACATTACACAAATACATATACAGACTAGAAACCCTAATTTACACTTTAATTTCTGACTAAAAGTATTTATTTTATCTATAATTTATAACTTACCTGATCTATGTCCGCGTTACGTGGAAGAAAATAAACAATGTTGTTGGTAATCTTCTGTGACAGGTTAAAAATTTCAAATGTAAAATTGGGTTAAGAAATTTTTTTTATATTGCAATGGTTTTTTCGGGACAATATTCTTAAATATACATCCTTCCACATATAAAAACTAAATACTAAATGTTTTTATCTAATCATAGTCTATATAAGAATTATTTTAGTGATTAACCCTAGGAAGGATTTATTATATTTTTCATCTGTTCAATAAATAAGAACATAAACAGAAAATTGAGCCAGAATGGGGAATGTTTTTGAACTTGCTTCCTTTTTAACTGATGGGGACTTATGGATCAACCCATATTAGAGGAGGTATTATCAACTTAGAATGGTTAATTTAGCCAAACAACAATAATTTCTATAAGTTCCTTATTAAAGAAATGCTTTACTTTCATACTTTCTACCTCATTTTTACTCTACATTATACACTGCATTCTGGAATTAATTAGTCCATTCTACCATTTGTTTCTATAGCCCGATTTCCATTTATTATGCTGCATAACCATTCTGCTGACCAGCCTTAGGACCAGGGGTGAGCTGCTACAGGTTCGCAAGAATCAGTAGCTAACGTTATGGCAAGTTTGGAGAAACTCCAAATCTCACCCATGGCTGGCCACCCTGCCCCTCCCAGGAGTGTCCACATGGCCCATTTTGGATACAA